>NC_040078.1:21550420-21917434 GCF_003369695.1 Bos indicus x Bos taurus
TAAAGCAAGAGACTACAACAAAGACGGGGTCGAGAGGTTCAGACACGTCTCCACGAAGGGACGCAGTCTGACACCAACTTTATTCAGCATCTTATATTTATACAGAAAAGTGTGAGAAAGACAAGACAGTTGACATTTTTTCTTGGTTGACCTATACATCTTACAAAAAGTCACAAGAAATCTTGAGAGCATGGGAATGGCACCCTGTTATTATTTCTTACACCAGATAACATTTCCCTGTGTGTGAGAAGTTTGCACAGAACTCCAGGTGCCTGCAGTAAATAAGCGCCTAATCTCTGGGGTGGCGGGACAGAGAGCTATGTTTGCAAGCAAACACCCTCAAGGACTGAGGCAGCTCCCAGAGCTGTGTCCTTCAGACAAAGGACCCCGTTCTAACGGGCAGCTCCCCGCAGCTTGCAATAAATTTCATTCTGAACCAGTGTTACTAAAGTGTTTTAATACAAGCTGGAAGATGACCAGTGTGGGTGATGAATATCGAGTTACACGTGGGGAGTATTTGATGTGTTGTACCCCAAATCTTACGCCCCAGCATGCTTCCATGATGCATGGAAAACACTCAGAGGTTTTCCTCTGGGGTCATATGGAACCTTGAAAATTGACCAACTGTATTCCTTTCCTAGTCTTCACTTAAGTACCTTTCTGGGCTTTCTGAATCCTGGCTTTCACTTGGGTTCAGTTAGCATCTGTATGGGTAACGTCGTACTTAACAAAGGGAAAAACAACTATATAAGGGAAGATAAATAAATACCAGTGAGGTGGTACAAAACAGTATTACAGCTTAAGCTCAGGACTTACATCTCGTATATCCTGTTTAATCTATAGACTGTGTGCTTCAACACAGAAACTTTCCTATTTCCCAGCATCTTTCTTGGAGACTGATGTTGGTCCTCACCTGTGAGTGTTGTTGCAGGTGAAGAAGTCTGGAAGCCGTGTCACATTCCTGCTTGTGGACAAGGAAACTGACAAGCACCATAGCGAGCAGAAGATAAAAGTCAAGAGAGAAACAGCCAGTCTGAAACTGCTACCCTGCCAGCCCCGTGTTGTAGAGATGAAGAAGGGAAACAATGGCTATGGTTTCTACTTGAGGGAAAGCCCAGAACAGAAAGGTAAGGCACTTGAAGAGCAGAAAACTTGGCAGTGTAACCACCCAATTCTTCATCCCAGTCTGACTCCAGAGTTCCATTAGGCCCCCCAGCCCCCCAACAGGGTATCCTTAGGTTTTCATAGCAGAATTATAAGGCGGCATTTTGGATCTGAGCAGTAGCATGCCAGTAAATTGGCTCTCTGGGGGGGAAAAAAAAAAAAGCCCTAATTTGCTGCATGTGTTGTTTCGTTGTGGTGTAAATACTCCCACCATGTCTGATTTCAAGCTACAACATGCTGTCACAGAACGCAAAGTTGGGAAGTATTCTAATGAGCCGGTGTGTGACAGCGCCAACACACCACTAGATCTGAGGCAGGGGTGTGGGTGGGGATCTGGGACATGAATAGAACCAGGAGTCTTTCTGATCCCCTGTAATTCAATAAGAATTAAGGTCCTCCTACACAAGCTGAATACATTAGGAAAAAAAAAATGTAGGTTCAGGCCATGAAAACTGTTATTCACCCAGAAGTTGCCATTTTCTTTCCATCATATATATTTACATTAATTTATGAAACATTAATTTGGCTTATATGGCATAAAAACATCCTCAGGATCTTTGAGAATATCAAACGAATGTGGTAAGAATTCTTCAGTCAAGAAGACCCCTATTTACTAGAGGAGATAAGACACATATGTCCATAACTGAAGGTAGATGGTGAGAAACATCTTAAAACAGGGCAGGTAAGATACTATGGAAATTCAATGTTGGAGCAAGTTTTTCTCACTAAAAAGGTATTGGGAGGCCTCAAAGTAAAGGTAGCACTTGAGCTCTGCCTTTGTAGTATGAATAGAATTTGGGCAAGTTGATGGGGTAGGGACAAGTAAGTCCAATCCATGAAGATAGGATTGTGTGAATAAAGCAGGAAGACACAGGCTCAGTTTGACTGCCATTTAAAGTGTAGCACAGAAAATCAAGTTAGAAGGGTCAGTTGGAGAGACATATGATGGACTGTTAGTGCATGTTGAGGAGTTTAGACTTATTTTCAGAGTTAGTGGGGAGTTATTTTTTGAACAGTGTAAGAGAGAAGACAAATTAAGCCTACATTGTCTTGGGGGCTTTACACATCTCAATTACTCCTAATAATTTTACAAGAATTGCTGAAATTGGGGACTTGAAGAAGATACAATTTTTATATGGTCAAATAGCTAGAATCAAAATTAGGTCTGTTTAGTTCCAAAGCTCACACTCACACTGTCGCGCTGGGGACTCGCTCAGATGTTGCATCAAGATGAATCTGAAGGCAGGTCTGTACTGGAGAAGGCAAACAAGGAGGGGAGAGCAACTGGTAAGGTAGCAGTTTAGGAAGAATTCAAGGCAGGAATGAATACAAACTGAATTTCAGGTAGAGGAACTAGGGCTCCAGAAGAGATGTGTAAAAATATTAAGGTAGCACTGAAGGACTTGGCTGATTAGACACAGGGAGTGGGTGCTGAGGAAGATTCATGCTACATATCAGTGACAGGAGGATGGTGCTCCCACTAACAGGTGACCAAGAGATGCCAAGCAACTGCTGGAAAAGTGAAACTAGAGCTTGTTAAAACTGTATGAGGGGCAAAAAAAAAAAAGGGCGAGAGATCTGAAGGTTTCTGGTGAAGATGGTTTAATTCCTGAAGACTCAACACCCATCTGTGTGGCATGCACTCACAAATCCATTCACAACTGAATTTGCCCAACTGCTACTAAAAGGCTAGCTTGGGTTTCCTGGGGTCTGAATTCTTTGGTTTTGTTCACCATTCTTCCCATCCTCTCCTCCCCTTTTTTATGGCTTCGCTTCTACATAAGCATTCAAGTATGCACACTGACTTCCTGGGACTTTGCTGACCCTTACTGCTTAGCATGCTGTTTTGTCAAGACTGAATCCCAAACACTTTTAGTAATAACATTCTTTTAAGACCCTTTCATTATTAATGACTGGGTTTATTCCTGGAATGAGTTCTGACCAAAGAGCGAGGTGGATAGGATGTGTATAGATATCCTAGGGGGAAGGACAGGAGTTGTACTCAGCATGCCTTTTATACCTATTTTATAAGGGCTTTAGGCCCCAGCAGAAATCCCCCAGTTTGTTTTCTAGGGATCTTTCGGATAATTCTATTTAATTTTTTTTTTTGGGGGGGGGGTGGGTAGGTCAAATCATCAAGGACATAGATCCCAAAAGTCCAGCAGAAAAGGCTGGCTTGAAGAACAATGACCTGGTGGTTGCTGTCAATGGCAAGTCTGTGGAGTCCCTTGATCATGACAGTGTGGTGGAAATGATTAGAAAGGGTGGAGATGAGACCTCTCTGCTGGTGGTAGACAAAGAGACAGACAACATCTATAAACTGGTAAGTAATACAAGGTCACATATTCATGACAAGGTTGGGTCCATTCACTCATGCCCTCAAACTTTGGTTAAGTTACCACTTTGATCTTCATACTGGAAGAGGCATAACATCATCATTAAGGCTGCACTGAAGCTCAAATTGGTAGATAAGAGAATGTGATGGGTTCATGAGGTTTAAGTCCTTGGAAGTAAGATTTTTGAAAGAATTTGCAAATATAACTCCAGAATTTCTCTTGGTGACCTGTGAAAAATCTATGAACAATAGCCTGGAAATAAACAGATATAGTCCTAACTTCCCCAAATAGGGAATGACTGGATTTTAATCTATAGACCAATGTGTTCTATCAATCCCATGTAAAAGCCTAAAGAATGTGAAAGTGAAGTTGCTCAGTCGTGTCCAACTCTTTGCGACTCCATGGACTGTAGCCCACCAGTCTCCTCCATCCATGGGATTTTCCAGGCAAGAATACTGGAGTGGGGTGCCATTTCCTTCTCCAGGGGATCTTCCCCACCCAGGGATCGAACATGGGTCTCCTGCATTATAAGCAGATGCTTTACCATCTGAGCCACCAGGGAAGTCCATAGGGACTAGTTTACAAACCCTTAGCAAGGGAGTAGAAACATAGATTCACCAAGACCAAGCTGTGTCAAACTAATCTTATTTCCTTTTATCTCTTAGTCACAATAGCTATTGTCTGCATATTTTAAAGTTTTTTATAACACATTTATCACAAGAACTGAGGTTCACTCTAGCTTAGCAGACATTCAGGGGCCTTCTAAAGTAGCATCTGCCTTGTGGGGTGTTGGTCACAAAAATGAACAAAGATGAACTTGTTCTATGTGATATACAATAGAAGCATCCAAAGGCATATAAATGATATAGAGGGAGGAATATTATGGATGGTAGAATTAGCCTCCTTCAGATTAAAAAAACCTGAAGCTTAGAGAGACTAAGTGATTGGCTAAACTCACCCATTTTAGCAAAGACTGAAGTCAGTATTTGAAAGCAAGTTTTAATTTATTATGCCATACTCCCTCCCAGCACATTCTGAATAGATATTTCAAGACATTTGTGTAAAGAAGACTAAAGAGTGAACTGGATGATAGAAAAATTAATGGGTTTTTAGCTAGTTGAACAACCACACCTAATAGTACTTGATACTGGACCAAATGTCAACACGAACAGATGTTTAATAGCATGCTGTTTGTTCCTAAGCTACCATATTATTAAATGTGGTTGGAGACATGGAAAACATATTTAATATACTTAAGTCATACAGATGACTTAATGTGTTGATGGATAATTACTAGAGACTAATATTTAAATATCTAGTCAAGATAGAAGAATAAAAACTAGTAAGTTTAAAGTTTAATCAGGAATATATTTCAAGTACTAAACTAACTTAAAAGTAAATTGTATAAATTTCAAATGATGAGGCCTGAACTGATGACTAAAGAAAAAAGTGCAGAAAACTTGACGACACTCTAAGTAGCTGCCCCTACCAAAAAAACTCAATTTAAGGTTACATTAATTGACACTTGGCTTTTGAAGATGATAGTATTACTGTTCTGAGTTGATCAGACTATACCTGAAATTACCAGTAATGTGATTTTGGGTAAATTACCCTCCCTGTGCATGTTTCCTTCATTGTAAGGTGGGTGTATCTATGGCAAAGGGTGGTTATTAAGTGTTAAATGAGTTGATCAACAATGAGTCCAGTCCTGGCAACCTCACTTTAGGCCAGTGTCAAGAAAGGTAACCAGGGAAGAGGTTTTGTAAGACATTATGTGAATATTTGGTTTGAATAACCATAGGTTTTGGGGAAGAAAGGAACACATTGTCAAGAATTTAAAAGGCTAAATGGTAACTATGCAAGGTAATGGATCTGTGTTAATTAACTTGATCGTAGTAATCATTTCACAATGTATATGTCTAGCAAATCATGATGTGTATACCTCAAACATATACAACTGCAACTGTCAGTTATACATTGTTAGAGCTGGGAAGATACATGAAGCAAAAATTGATGAAATTGAAAAACAATTCTACAATGGTAGTTGAAGACTTCAATAGCCCATTCTCAATACTGGATAGAACCAGACAGAAGTAAGGAACTAGAGGACGTGAACAATGCAAACCAGCTAGATCTAATAGTCACACACAGAACACTCTACCCCACAATGGAATACACATTCTTCTCAAGTGCACATGGGATAGTCCCCAGAATAGACCACGTGCTAGGCCACAAATCAAGTCACAAGAGCCAAATGATGGAATCATCCCAAGTGTCCACTGACAGATAAATGGATTTAAAACAAATAATACACACACACACACACACACGAATTTAAAAGGCTATTACATGTGGGAAGTAGACTTATTTTTGAGGTGTCCTACGGGGCACAGTTTCACCAAGTAGAGAAGGCATAAGGAGCTAGCTTTTGGCTTAAAGACAACCAAAGCTACCAGGAAAAAGCTCTGCAGAGTGGGAAGCTCCCAGTTGGAGGTAAAAATCAAACAGAAGTCAGAAGGTCACTGCAGTAGCTGCTATAAAGGGAATTCAGGCATCAAGTCCTCTTCATGCATGCTTGCTTGTGTGCTTGCTGAGTTGCATCCGACTCTTTGCAACCCCATGGACTGTAGCCTGCCAGGATCTTCTGCCAGGATCTTTCTTGACTGGAAATGGTATTTTCCAGTCAAGAAAATGAGTGAGTTGCCATTTCCTCCTCCGGGGCATCTTCCCAACCGAGAGATCAAGCCTGCCTCTTCTGTGTCTCCTGTACTGGCAGGCAGGTTCTCTATCACTAGCGCCACCTGGGAAGTCCCGAGTCCTTCTGATGCCTCCTAATCTTATGACAGAATGACTTAACTATAATTTTAATGTTTTGATTAATATGAGAGAAATTGGATCTAAAAAGATGCCTGTCTCCATCCTCTTCCTCCCTCTTCTCTTGCAAAGTAAGTTCCATAGAGGGGTAGGTACATGATGGTTGGATCTTTGATATATGTATCAGCGAATAAAACAAACACCTAGACCAGTTCTTGGCACATACCAGGCACCCAAATATTTGAATGAAGAATGAGTAAAGACTCATTACTGTCCTCTGCCTCAAGATTAGCTGCTACTGTCAGATACAGTTGATCTGCAGTGATAGCAGAAGTATTTTCGCATGTGATGAGTCACTCTGACAATTTTCCACATTTTAAAGAGAAAGAAATGTGGGAAGATTTGCAAGTACAGCATTGAAAGATCTGCGGTTCACTGAATTGGGTAAGTAGGAGGTTCTGTGCTAGTGCTACTCTTTTTAAAAAATTTATTTTAGGTTGTGCTGGGTTGTGGTGTGCAGGCTTCTCACTGTGGTGGCCTGTCTTGTGGAGCACAGGCGGTAGTGCACGGGCTTCGGTAGCTGCAGCTTGTGGACTCTAGACAGCACGGACTTGAGTAGTTGTGATGAACAGGTTTGGTTGCCCTGAGGCAGACAGGATCTTCCTGGACCAGGGATCAAACCCATGTCCCCTGCACTGGCAGAAGGATTCTTATCCACTATATCATCAGGGAAGTCCTGTGCTGGTGCTACGCTTGTTTAGAAAGAAAGATGTGGTCTTGGGGTAAAACAGATGATACTAGAACCCCAAATCCAGTTTTAGCCAGGTTGTTGAACAGGAAGCAGGAGATCATAAGCCTAAACTCTGCAGGCTGGCTAAAGGTGAAGATGGCTATGGCTTTCACTTAAACGCGGTTCAGGGTTGGCCAGGCTCAGCTTCAATTGCTTGATTTTCTACTCATTGCCTAACAAATGTCCTGTACACCTGTGGGCAGTAATTAAATTGCTGATCCAAGATCTTACCATATCCAAATATACAACTATATAAAATATATAACTAAACAAAACAAAGCTTTAATTCTCTTAACTAAAACCCACAGTCAGCTAAACTCTTCATTCTGTAACAAAAACTAGTCCTATGTTTCCTGTTTCTCTGCCTTTTTATGTTTAAGACCATCACTGCCTTCTTCACGTGGACAGTCTGGGAGTTGAAATGGATTAGAAGTATTTAAAGACAGTGAGGAGTCTGGATGGGAGGGAGTTTGGGAGAGAATGGATACACATATATGTATGGCTAAGTCCCTCTGCTGTCCACCTGAAACTCTCACAACATTGTTAACCGGCTATCAGATCAGATCCGATCAGTCGCTCAGTCGTGTCCGACTCCTTGCAACCCCATGAATCGCAGCACGCCAGGCCTCCCTGTCCATCACAAACTCCCGGAGTTCACTCAGACTCACGTCCATCGAGTCAGTGATGCCATCCAGCCATTTCATCCTCTGTCGTTCCCTTCTCCTCTTGCCCCCAATCCCTCCCAGCATCAGAGTCTTTTCCAATGAGTCAACTCTTCGCATGAGGTGGCCAAAGTACTGGAGTTTCAGCTTTAGCATCATTCCTTCCAAAGAAATCCCAGGGCTGATCTCCTTCAGAATGGACTGGTTGGATCTCCTTGCAGTCCAAGGGACTCTCAAGAGTCTTCTCCAACACCACAGTTCAAAAGCATCAATTCTTCAGTGCTCAGCCTTCTTCACAGTCCAACTCTCACATCCATACATGACCACAGGAAAAACCATAGCCTTGACTAGACGGACCTTTGTTGGCAAAGTAGTCTCTGCTTTTGAATACGCTATCTAGGTTGGTCATAACTTTCCTTCCAAGGAGTAAGCATCTTTTAATTTCATGGCTGCAGTCACCATCTGTAGTGATTTTGGAGCCCAGAAAAATAAAGTCTGACACTGTTTCCACTGTTTCCCCATCTATTTCCCATGAACCAGCTATACTCCAATGCAAAATAAAAAGCTTAAAAAAAAAAAAAAAAAAAAAGACAGTGAGGAGTCTAGCATAGCAGAGTATCAGCTAATGGTTATATCAGCAAATAGTAAAATAGAGTACAACAGACACAGGACTGGAGTGGGGAGTGGGAGATGCAAGTAGTAAATGATTGGAATTGACTTTTGTTACCATATGTGACTGTGTGAACGCCAACTTCCTCTACCCACTCCCCCAACTGATTGCTGCTGCTGCTGTTGCCAAGTCGCTTCAGTCGTGTCCGACTCTGTGCGACCCCTGAGACAGCAGCCCACCAGGCCTCCCCGTCCCTGGTATTCTCCAAGCAAGAACACTGGAGTGGGTTGCCATTTCCTTCTCCAATGCATGAAAGTGAAAAGTGAAAGTGAAGTCGCTCAGTCCTGTCCGACTCTAGTGACCCCATGGACTGCAGCCTACCAGGCTTCTCCATCCATGGGATTCTCCAGGCAAGAGTACTGGAGTGGGGTGCCATTGCCCAATTGATCACTGTAATTCAAATAGTGACAAAAATATCATCTCATGTTTCACTTTCTCTAATGTGTCTAAGGAGCTGTGAAGAGTTCTGAAGACCATCTTACTGAGGGAAAGGCCCAGGTGAACCTCCTCTGCGTGAGGTATTGGGCAAGTCACTCAATGTCTTATGATCTCCCAACAGGGAGACTGCTGACAATTTGTTCAGTGACTTGCTCACTATCATGGAATTAGAACAAACTAGCAGTTCTGTTAGATTTGGATCCTTGTACAACATTCTGTGCTGCTCTTATTTTATGTGTATGTACATTTGCTTACATGTTTATGCTCATTATTCTGTAACTAAGCTCAATCTTCCTTTATACCTTTTTTGTTTGGGGTAGTAGAGATATTTTACAGCCCACAACCAGATGTATCTGGAAGAGGAGTGGAACATAGAGGATACCTTATAAATTAAACCAGTACATTTAATAAAGTGTGAATTCTCATACTTATCATTAATGTTTTTTCCACTTTATTTTCAAAAGGCTGGCTTTTCTCCATTCTTCTACTATCAAAGCCAAGAGCTGCCTAATGGTTCTGTCAAGGAGGTTCCAGCTCCTACTCCTGCTCCTCTGGAGGTCTCAAGCCCAGAAACTACAGAGGAAGTAGGAGATCATAAGCCTAAACTCTGCAGGCTGGCTAGAGGTGAAGATGGCTATGGCTTTCACTTAAACGCGGTTCGGGGTCAGCCAGGCTCATTCGTCAAAGAGGTATGGTGAGCTGGGTCCAGCAGCCCAGCAAACACGGCCACAGTGAGGACAGTCTCAGTGCCTCCCACTCACTAATGGCTCAGTAAAAAGATTACACCAAAGGCCTACACTGAGGGTTTCACTTGGGTTCAAGTAAATACTGGTCTCATACCCTTTACGATAGCTATGAGTACATCAAAGTTCACATCATTTGTTTCTGAAACATCTGTGTGTCTCTTTAGACATTTCAAATTAAATAAACACAGTGAGTTGACATGACTGTGGTTAACAGTCATTACTAACAACTCTTATCTGGGAGTAATACCTGTTTACTTCTGTGTGTCTGGGATAATGCCATTACCCTGCAGGGACAGACAGACAGAAAACTATCTCTGTAGCTCTCAAGTTGGGAATGAAGAAGGGGGACCTATGGAATCTAATGCCTTCACCCTGGAAAGCACCGTATGAGAGATACACAACAGGATATTCAACCATTGTGAACACTATTCTTTTGAGTAGCGCTTATGAAATTGTAGCTTTAATAAGCAGAAAGCATTAGAGCACCATTTTAAACTTCTGTACCTCAAGGAGAAATGTCTGTATTCTCAACATGACTCAGAATAAATTCTCAAAGCCCTCATCTCTCCTCTGAAGAATTGCTAGTCTAACAGTCTGTGGTCTCTGTTTGAAGTGGTAACTCAGCATTCTGCTCACAGGTGCAGAAGGGCGGCCCTGCTGATCTGGCTGGGCTGGAGGATGAGGACGTCATCATTGAGGTGAATGGAGTGAACATGCTGGATGAGTCCTATGAGAAGGTGGTGGACAGAATCCAGAGCAGTGGCAAGACTGTCACACTCTTAGTCTGTGGAAAGAAGGCCTATGATTATTTCCAGGCTAAGAAAATCCCTATCGTTTCCTCCATGGCTGATCCGCTGGATGATGACCCTGATCCTGATGAAGGAAGGCTGGAAGGATCAGAGCAAAACTCACACACGGCAGAAGAAAGAGAACGAGTGAGTGGTGATACATTGCTTTTAGTGATCTAACCAACCAGAGTATGGTAAAGTCCTTAACAAGTGCACCATGTATCTACGTTTACCACAGGTTTCCTAAAACACTAGAACATTACAGTGTAAAGAGAACGAGCAAATTCAGTTACCATGGGTGAGAGGAGGTAGTTTAAGAATAAACTTATTTTTCATAGCATGGAGTTGACAGTAACTTATCAAAATTATAATGAAAACACCAGAAGAACCCAAATCAGACTATTTACATACAAATTCTGGAATTGCCATTTATTACTCTTGGGTAATAGGCTGGGTAATTTACCAGCCTTGGGTAACAAGTAATAGAAAATAATGGATTTATTCTCTGTGCCTCAGTTTCTCCACCTATAAAACAAAGATAATTTGTAGGATTGTTATCAGGATATATTAAGACTGTTGAAGTCTTTGAACAGTGCCTGGTTCATGGTGAGCATGAGAATGAATGGTGGTGGTTAGAGACAATATTCTTTTTAAAATAACTGGCAGGTATTCAAGTTTCATTACTGGGGAAGAATAAACATTATTCTGTTTGTATTTCATTTAGATAAATTCCTTGACAAGTCTCAGTTTCTCTTCATAGATGAACTTGAGGTCCAAAGGTAAACTATCCAAGTTCATAAAGGAAATGTATGACAAAGCCAAGACTCTAAATAAAAGTTTTACATGTTTTTCATTACATTATTTCTGCAGATTGGTAATCTAAAAAGCAAATACTCATTTTTAATGAATACAAGCTATCTTAGTCTGTGTGGGCTGCTAAACAAAATACCATAGACTTGGTGGCTTATAAACAACAAACATTTATTTCTCACAGTTGTAGAGGCTCAGAAGCCCAAGATCACGGCACTGGCAGATTCAGGGTCTGGTGAAGGCGTTCTTCCGGGTTGCAGACTGCTGACTTCTGGCTTGCCTTCATATGGCAGAAGGAGCTAAGGAGTTCTGGGAGGCCTCTTGTAAAGGCCTGATCTGAGTCATGAGAGCTCTGCCCTCCTGACCTAATCACCTCCTCATCACCTTGGGAAACAGGATTTCATCCTCTGCACTTTAGGGAGATACAAACATGCAGACCATAGCATACATGTTGCCATTGACCTTGTATCCTATATTGTTTCACAAAGAAAGTATTCTAGATGTCTTTAAAAATATTCTATAATAAGTCTATAGAAAGTCAATTGTAGTACTATGCTAGTTTATAGAAAAGAAATATGTATATATATATAGATATTAAAAGGAATGTGTCAGGGTCGAACAGCAAGCTGGAAATGAAGCCAAGTGCAGAATTTGGTCACCAAGCTTCTCATAAGTGACTCTTCTTCCTGACTCGAGAAGTGCAAATCTAAAGCAGACCATCCATCTCCTTAAGTTCACACTCTTACCACTTACACATCCTCTGTTTCCTTTTGCACAGGCCCACAGTACAGCCTCTCATTCTTCTTCCAATTCTGAAGACACAGAGATGTGATGAGAACAAGCACTGGCTTTGGCTGACCGCTGTTTCTGGGTATTTAATAGGAATCCTTTCCCAAGGAATGAGCGGACATCCATTTACTGTATTTGTTAGAGAAGAACTCCTTGGAAACCAGTTCATCACATGTGATTGTCTTCTGCTGTTATCTGTCTCAGGTGTGGCTACTGCAGAGAGCTTATTTATGGCCAACTTAGGAAAAGTTAATATACGAGCCAGATGCTTTTCATGCGATCTCTTTCAACCTTCAACTTAACTACTCTTCTCTGTTTGATGTTATTTCTTCTATAGGTTCCCAGAGCATCAAAGATGATTCATAAATCTGTATATGTGAGAACTGCTAATTAAGGTATCTGAGCAGATAAGCCTATTAAAACTATGCTTTCATAAGAATGTTGTTGTTGCTGAAATAAATGCCATTAAAAATGCCTTTTGAGTATGCTTGAATTTTCTCTGTTGGCTGATAGAACCTTAATAGTGCTTTTGTTTCTGGTAAATTTTTATGTTTTAACCTTCATTTTGCCTCTAGAAACCCCGAACACAACAAAACTCAGAATAAGATCTCAGCAACAAAGAGAGACTTCCTGGTAATAGAATTCAAGATTTTCTTAAATTGCATTTCTTAGTGTCCTACAAATTTTCCACAAGCTTCCTATTACAGATGAAGACATTGAGCTCTAGGACAGGAAAGTGACCTATTCCAGTTAAGTTATTCATTGTTTTATCCCACAACTGGCAGATGAAAAGAAAAAATGAAATATCATCAGTGACTTGAATTTAGAGTAATTCACTCTTAAATAATACTAGTAAAGTGAAAGTGAAAGTTGCTCAGTCGTGTCCTTTGCGACCCTATGGACTATACAGTCCGTGGAATTCTCCAGACCAGAACACTGGAGTGGGTAGCCTTTCCCTCCTCCAGGGGGTCTTCCCAACCCAGGGATCAAACTAAGTTGAAGGGAAATCAAGAAAAATGCCATACTCTGACACTGGTACACTGTTTCAGTTGCACACCACTCCTTCCCCAGCACAGATGAACTTTCGGTTATTTGAAGGGGTAAGGGGCTGGGGAGGAGGGCTGGGACGCTTGACATCGCTGACAAGCGATGGTACCAAGCTATCCCTGATAGAATGACAGTAAGGCCCAAGTGTTAACAATCTCTGATTTTAATGATAGTCAATCTCAAGGGAAAGTCATAACCTCCTCCATGGGATCCTTGATTTAAACAGAATCTCATGTGTTTAACCAGCTACCTTACATTTCTCTTACCCCAGAGTTCCAGTGTATTTTCTCCCTTTAGCTTCTTGGCTCCTTTTAGCCCCACCACCTGACATACTCCACCAGCCTCCAACCAAACAGGGTACTCTTGGTTGAGTGCTAGCTTGAGTTACTTCTCTCTCTCATACAAATGAGAAGCTGAAGCTACTCATGATTACAGTATCATCTGAGGACAAAGGCGTAAGCTGCAGGTAGAATATGCTACCACAGCACTATGTTGTTTTAAAAATATTAGGCCCTGGCCCCTCCAGTTTTTCCCTCTTATATCCAAATTCTGACACCACTGGCTTCTAGCAGTCTGTAATAGGCATGAGTTCAAGGTGCCATATGCTTCTCTGGTGCCTGTTTGTGGGCCAGATAGAGGAAGAGTATGCTGGAGAGAGCACTGACCAGGAAGATGACATCAAACCAACGGTGATAGAAGTTGAACTGCAGCTCTCCAAGGACTTCGGTGATGATGGTGCGGTACTCCAGAGGCATGCTCATTCGGATCAGCAGCACAGATGAGACGAAGTACATGCCCTGTAGGTCAAATGAAGCCAGAAGGGGCTTTGAATGCAGTAACAGACAAAGGAAATTGTTACAATATTAAAAAGTTGAAACATTTCTGGTATTTTACGGCTCTAGACATAAAGCTAGTTCATTAAACTTACCATTATCTGAGCTAATAGCAGGACAATGACATTGGAGGACTTACTGCTGGAGATGGCATAAAAGAACTGTCAAGAAAGGGAGGAGAGATGATTATACGGTACTTCTAGATTCCTGTGTCAAAAACATTAAGTAGTATAGTTAGCATGTAAATAAAAGTGTTTTTTTCCATGCCACCATCTTGTATAGAACCGTTCGTAAGATTAAGGCTATAAATAAGACATGTAAACAGATGGCCCCAAAAGGATCCACTTACAGTTTTCCCATATGGATAAGTATGGGAAAATATCACTACAAACTAGTAGCATCACTACTAGTGATGCTTTGTAGGAAGCATCACTATGAACAAAGCTAGTGGAGGTGATGGAATTCCAGTTGAGCTATTTCAAATTCTAAAAGATGATGCTGTTAAAATGCTGCACTCAATATGCCAGCAAATTTGGAAAACTCAGCAGTGGCCACAGGACTGGAAAAGGTCAGTTTTCATTCCAATCCCAAAGAAAGGCAATGCCAAAGAATGCTCAGACCATCTGACAATTGCACTCATCTCACATGCTAGTAAAGTAATGCTCAAAATTCTCCAAGCCAGGCTTCAACAGTATGTGAGCCGAGAACTTCCAGATGTTCAAGCTGGATTTAGAAAAGGCAGACGAACCAGAGATCAAATTGCCAACATCTGTCAGATCATAGAAAAAGCAAGAGAGTTCCAGAAAAACATCTGATTTATTGACTATACCAAAGCCTTTGACTGTGTGGGTCACAACAAACTGTGGAAAACTCGTCAAGAGATGGGAATACCAGAACACTACCTGCCTCCTAAGAAATCTGTATGCAGGTCAAGAAACAACAGTTAGACCCGGACATGGTAAAACAGACTGGTTCCAAATTGGGAAAGGAGTACGTCAAGGCTGTATATTGTCACCCTGCTTATTTAACTTATATGCAGAGGACATCATGCAAAATGCCAGGCTGGATGAAGCACAAGCTGGAATCAAGACTGCCAGGAGAAATATCAATAACCTCAGATATGCAGATGACAGCACCCTTATGGCAGAAAGTGAAGAGAAACTAAAGAGCCTCTTGAAAGTGAAAGAGGAGAGTGAAAAAGCTGGCTTAAAACTCAACATTCAAAAACTAAGGTCATGGCATCCAGTCCCATCACTTCATGGCAAATGGATGAGGAAACAGTTGGAACAGATCCAAAATCACTGCAGAAAGTGACTGCAGCCATGAAATTAAAAGACGATTCCTCCTAGGAAGAAAAGCTATGACCAACCTAGACAGCATATTAAAAAGCAGAGACATTACTTTGCCAAAAAATGTTCATCTAGTCAAAGCTATGGTTTTTCCAATAGTGATGTATGGATGTGAGAGTTGGACCATAAAGAAAGCTGAGCACTGAAGAATTGATGTTTTTGAACTGTGGTGTTGGAGAAGATGCTTGAGAGTCCCTTGGACTGCAAGGAAATCAAACCAGTCAATCCTAAAGGAAATCATTTCTGAATATTCACTGGAAGGACCGATGCTGAAACTGAAGCTCCAATACTTTGGCCACTTGATGTGAAGAGCCGACTCATTAGAGAAGACCCTGATGCTGGGGAAGACTGAGGGCAGGCAGGATAAGGGGGTGACAGAGAATGAGATGGTTGGATGACATCACCAACTCATTGGACATGAATCTGAGCAAACTCCAGGAGATAGTGAAAGACAGGGAAACCTGGCGTGCCGCAGTCCATGGGGTTGCAAAGAGTCAGACAGGAATTAGCGACTGAACTGAACTGATATGGGTAAGCTGGTGGTTTTAAGTATTATAACGTGAAAAGATTCCCACTTACCAGAAACCATGTGATACATATGATTTTAGCATCATTATATAATATTAAAGCAAATTAAACCAGGCCACTCCAAGCCCCTGTAGTTGTTTCTGGGCTCCTGAGCTCTTCCTAAAATTGTGCTGAATGCTTGCAGAGCCCTTTCCCCTTCCCAACCTCTTCACTCCTCTCATTTCAACAGCTCTTGGATTTTGAAATCCCACCTCTTCTACCAGAGAATTTACCTTCCAGTTCCATGAAACCTTCCTTTGCTGATCAGAAAACAGCCCAACGTTCAGCTTCTCCTACTTCCATATTCTCTTTACAAGCGACTCGCCCAGTTATTCGTCTCACCTCAAATACTACCTCATTTATTCATTCCAGCTATCTGCTCAGCATCTACCAAGTGCCAGGTGCTGTTCTAGATGCTGGTGACACATCAGTGAACGAAACATACTGTGATCTCATTCTGTGACCTTTGGTAACTACTTATCTGTCTGGTGTGTGATGTAAATACATTATCATCAATTTATGTGCTAGTCTAACTTTTTCTTTTATTCTGTGGCATGTCTTTTACAAATTTGTAGTTGTTGTTTAAGATCTCAGAAAGCAGAAATCTTAATTAGGTAAAGTTATCTCACAGTGCCACATGTAATTAAGTACTTTTCAACTCAATGATACAACCTACCTTGGTAAGAGTGATCAGCAGTCCTCTGATAGATGTGACTATGATTATTCCAACCAGAATGAAGGAAATGTGTTGGGACCAGAACTTCACCTGTCAAGACAAGAGGAAGAAAAAATATTTGTTAAATCTCTGTTCAAAGAGATGGGAAAGCTAAGACGATACATTATTATCACTTATGTGACTGTGAGAGGGAACTTCATTAATAAGTAAGTGGCAATAAAAACATGTATACAAAGACTTCAGTGGATATCTTAATTATCAGACCTAAAACTTAAGGACAGAAGACAGCAAGTGCAGTGAAGTGATGAAAATAATACTAATAAATCAGAAGAAACACAAAGCCAATAACACAGCTTCAAGTAAAAAGCATGAATTAAAAGGAAACTAAATAGCAGCCTGATAATTTTTAATATTTGTGAATGACAGTTCTATGATCACCCAAAACTTAAATAATAATAGAGTATGTAGACATTCTCAGCTATAGTCTAGGAAGTAGTTGACCTTTATTTGAATCAGAGGATGATACCTTTTCCTTCTCTGGGATTGCTTCAGCGTGAGAGGCAGCTGTGATACCCTGTGCTTGATTCAAGGCTGAAAAGCATCAGAGGGGAGCTGTATTGCCAACATCTGAGAGATGTTATTCAGATTTATGAAATGTGGAGTGGTGTGTAGATGAGTTACAGAAGGAACACATATACATACACAGCAAACTAGCCCTAGAAAGCACTAACAAGGAAGGCCTTTCTAAAAATTCACCCCAGTAAAAAAATTTTAAAAGGAAAATACATACGAAATATGAGTGAGGCATGCTTTACCATATAATTTATATACTACTTAAAGGAAAGAAACCACACTCCTTCACATGAAAAAGGATATACTGTTGATTTATCATCTAAGAAATGTATGCCTTGAGTTGTTTCTCAAGGACTGGAGCTCAATTTGCTCTGGTGTATTTTCATTTTATCAAGTTACCAGGAGCATGCTCAGCTGAGGGTTATCATGCAAACTATGGCCAGGATCATAGAACAACTAAATGGCACTCGTAAGGACTAAGAATGTGACACTGGTTTTATTACCAAAGTGCTAATCAGCTAGAATCATTGGCCATACAAATACCTGGAAAATACACTATTCTACAAATAAAGATATTAAACTTAAATCAGGACAAGACTGTCCCAATTATAAAACAGGTAGAAAGAAGATTAAAAAAAAATTTGTACACAGGTGACAGTCAACCATTTTTAGCTCAAAGCCCATATGAATTGATACAGATAATTTTTTATAGCAGAAATCAGTGTAGTTCTAACACAAAAACACTAATTAGTAGTTAATTTTCTACCAGAGGAATCAAAGGTGAGTTATATGCTTGAAGATATCATCAAGTATCACAGACAGAAGGATTTGAATACTTGGTAGGGAGAAGCTGGAGAGTGGTAGCTGTGACTGAGAAAGAAGGAACTGTAGAAATGATCACTACCCATGAAAATAATAATTGTCAGTCATTATTTATGGTTTTAGGCCCTTTACAAATCTGCCATGTGAATATGCCAAAACATAGAGGGAGAAGAATGAAAGCAGAAACAAGTAGCTAGAGTAAGGACGTAGAATCTAAACATAACAAACGAAGATTTTGATACAACTCTTACATCAAATTGGATCCCCAGATAATTCACAGTGATTTCAATGCCTCTTGTGACTGGATCAGTTTTCCCAACTCGGTCAAAAACGATATTGATGGTTGCCTACAGAGACACAGACCTTTACATTAGAGTATCTCAAAAATCAGTTTCAAAAAATGATTCAAAATAATGAATCACCAAGTGTTTCTTACAGGTGGATATTTCTAAAAATGCAATTCTACTTTCAATCTAAATCATACATACTACTACTAAGTCACTTCAGTCGTGTCCGACTCTGTGCGACCCCACAGACGGCAGCCCACCAGGCTCCCCCGTCCCTGGGATTCTCCAGGCAAGAACATTGGAGTGGGTTGCCATTTCCTTCTCCAATGCATGAAAGTGAAAAGTGAAAGTGAAGTTGCTCAGTCTTGTCCGACCCTCAGCAACTCCATGGACTACAGCCTTCCAGGCTCCTCTGTCCATGGGATTTTCCAGGCAAGAGTACTGGAGTGGGGTGCCATTGCCTTCTCCAAATCACACATAAGAAATCTATTTTGGCTACTCATACATTGGCAAACAAAAGTCCCTATCTACCCTATCTTTTTTTTCCATAGAGTGTAAAGGGGGATAAGGCTATGACATATACACCTCAATTTATTAGGATCCAAAAAGGTAACATTCTGGTAAAACACAAGGTAAGAGAATCAAGTCATTCCAGGGTCATTCCCTATGGTTATTTTCTGAAAACTCTAACAGCAATCACTAAAACAACAAGGAGAGTTATTATAGCTGACAAGCCAACAAAGAAGATCAAATGGAATTATGAAAAATAATAGATTAATCCAAAAGAAGAAAGACAAAAGGAAAAAAGAACACAAGACAAATAAAAGCATACAGCAACAGGGTTGCTCAACCATAACAATAACACATTGAATATAAATGGTTTACCACTGTATAGCACATGGAACTCAGTGTTATATGGCCTGGATGGAAGGTGAGTTTGGAGAGAACAGACATATATACATGTATGGCTGAGTCCCTTTGCTGTTCACCTGAAATTATCACAACATTGTTTGTTAATTGGCTATACTCCAATACAAAATAAAAAAGTTTAAAAAATATAAAAATGGTCTAAACCAGAGGTTAGCAAACTCTGCCACGGTCATATGACGTGTAGATAAATGGACTTGGCTGTGTTCCATTCAAACTTTTCAAATAAAAGCAGGTGGTAGCTGGATTTGGCCTAGGGGCTGCAGATGGCTGACTCCTGGTCCAAATATGACAAATAAATGGAAGAGACCATTAGATTAGATATACAAGCAAGTTGTTTACAAGAAGCCCACTTTAAATATAAAGATACAAATAAGTTAAAACTAAAAGCATGGAAAAAGATTTATTATGCTAATGATAATCAAAGCTGGAATGTCTATATTAATATCAAAGTAGACTTCATAGCAAAATAATGTTGCCAGAGACTAAAAGGGTCATTCCATAATGATAAAAGAATCATTTCATCAAGGGGTACATAGTGACCCTACATGACATACATGAAGAACAAAAACTGATATAATTTAAAAAAGGCAAATCCACAACAATAGGTGGAAATTTCAACACCCCTCTCTCAATAATCAAGCAGTCAGAAAATCAGTAAGAGTATAGAAAAACTTGACGATATTATCAATCAACTTGACCCAAGTGAGACCTGTAGGCTATTCCACCCAACCAGAATAGAATACACTTTCCATTCAAGCACACAAAGAACATTAACCATGGTTGACCATATTCTGGGCCAGAAAACAAGCCTCAAGAGACTTAAAAAGATTCAAATCATACAAAATATGTTCTCAGACCACATGAAATTAAATTAGAAAGTAGTTACAGAAAGATATTCAGAAGATGCCCAAATATTTTATAACACACTTCTAAATAACTGATGAGTTAAAGAAGAAATCAAAAAGTAAATTGGAAAGTATTTTGAATTGAATGAAAATAAATATAAACTATCAAAAAAGTTGCATGTGTGAAATACAAATAAAATAGTGCTTAGTAAGAACTTTGTAGCATTAAAACGCCTATATTTAAATAAAGTTTCAAGTCAATGATCTTAGCTTCCTCTTTAAGAAATCAGAAAAAGAAGACACCCAAAAAAGCAGCAGAAGAAAAATAATAAAGATCAGAGCAGAAATCAATGAAGTAGAAACCAGAAAAAGAGAAAATCAATTAACCCAGATGCTGGTTCTTTGAAAAGTTCAATAAAATTGATAAACTTCTATCTAGATTGATCAGGAAAAAAAAGAATGAGAGATATCAATTCACATCCACCAAAATATTGAAAGATTACCTAATTGAAGGCAGAGTTCCAAAGAATAGCAAGGAGAGGTAAGAAAGCCTTCTTAAGTGAACAATGCAAAGAAACAGAGGAAAACAATAGAAGTGGGAAAGACCAGAGATCTCTTCAAGAAAACCAGAGACACCAAAGGGACATTTCATGCAAAGATGGGCACGATAAAAAACAGAAATGGTATGGACCCAACAGAAATAGAAGATATTAAGAAAAGGTGGCAAGAATACACAGAAGAACTATACAAGAAAGGTCTTAATGACCTGGATAACCACTATGGTGTGGTCACTCACCTAGAACCAGACATCCTGGAGTATGAAGTCATGTGGGCTTTAGGAAGCATCACTACAAACAAAGCTAGTGGAGGTGATGGAATTCCAGCTGAGTTATTTCAAATTCTAAAAGATAATGCTGTTAAAGTGCTGCATTCAATATGCCAGCAAATTTGGAAAACTCAGCAGTGGCCACAGGACTGGAAAAAGTCAGTTTCATTACAATCCCAAAGAAAGGCAATGCCAAAGAATGCTCAAACTACCGCACAGTTGCACTCATTTCATATGCTAGCAAGGTAATGCTAAAAATCCTTCAAGCTAGGTTTCAATAGTACATGAACCAAGAAATTCCAGATGTACAAGCTGGGGTTAGAAAAATCAGAAGAATCAGAGATCAAATTGCTAACATCCATTGAGTCAGAAAAAGCAAGGGAATTCCCGAAAAACATCGACTTCTGCTTCATTGATCATGCTAAAACCTTTGACTGTATGGATCACAAGAAACTGGAAAATTCTTAAAGAGATGGGAATACCAGACCACCTGATCTGCCTCCTGTAAGGAGAAACCTGTATGTAGGTCAGGAAGCAACAGTTAGAACTGGACATGGAACAACAAACTGGTTCCAAATTGGGAAAGGAGTATGTCAAGGCTGTATATTGTCACCCTGCTTATTTAACTTCTATGCAGAGTACATCATGAGAAACGCTGGGCTGGAAGAAGCACAAGCTGGAATCAAGATGCTGGGAGAAATATCAATAACCCCAGATATGCAGATGACACCACCCTTACGACAGAAAGCAAAGAGGAACTAAACCCTCTTGATGAAGGTGAAAGAGGACAGTGAAAAAGCTGGCTTAAAACTCAACATTCAAAAAACTAAAATCATGGATGGCATCTGGTGCCACCACTTTATGGCAAATAGATGGGGAAACAAAGGAAACAGTGACAGACTTTATTTTTGGGGGCTCTAAAATCACTGTACACAGTGACTGCCGCCATGAAATTCAAAGATGCTTGCTCCTTGGAAGAAAAGCTATGACAAACCTAGACAGAGTATTAAAAAGCAGAGACATTACTTTGCTGACAAAGGTCCATCTAGTCAAAGCTATGGTTTTTCCAGTAGTCATGTATGGATGTGAGAGCTGGACCATAAAGAAGGCTGGGCACTGAAGAATTGATGCTTTTGAATTGTGGTGTTGGAGAAGACTCTTGAGAGTCCCTTGGACAGCAAGGAGATCAAACCAATCTAATCCTAAAGGAAATAAACCCTGAATATTTATTGGGATAATGATGCTGAAGTTGAAGTTCCAATACTCTGGCCATCTGATGTGAAGAGCTCATTTATTGGAAAAGATCCTTATGCTGGGAAAGGCTGAGGGCAGGAAGAGAAGTGGGCAACAGAGGATACGATGGTTGGACGGCATCATCAACTCAATGGACATGAGTTTGAGCCAACACCGGAGATAGTGAAGGACAGGGAAGCCTGGCGTGCTGCAGTCCATGGGGTTGCAAAGACTTGGAAACGACTCAGTGACTGAACAACAAAATGACTGTAATTAAAAAGACAGATAATAAGTGTTGGAGAGGATGTGGAGAAATTGCAACCGTCACACATTGCTGGCAGGAATATAAACGGTGCAGATGCTTTGGAAAACAGCCTGGTAGTTATGCAGTTTATTAGAAGGTTGAACATATAGTAAGCATATAACCCAGCAATTCTACTTCTACAGATATATATCTAAGAGAAATGAAACACATGTCCATATAAAAACTTATACATGGGGTTTCCCTGATGGCTTAGAGGTAAAGAATCCACCTGCCAATGCAGGAAACACAGCCTGATCCCTAGTCCAGAAAAGTCCCAAATGCCACAGAGCAGCTAAGTCCATGTGCTGCACCTGCGGAGTCCACACACCCTCGAGCCTGTGCTCTGCAACAAGTGAAGCCACCACCACGAGAAGACTGCGCTGCAACAACAGAGCAGCCCCTGCTCGCGGCGATGACAGAAAAGCCTGCACAGCGACGAAGACCCAGCACAGCCCCAAAACAAACTTATACATGAATGCTCAAGAGCATTATTTACTGTGGCCAGAACTGTCACAATAAAACAACTCAAATGTTCATCAACTAATGAGTGGATACTTTAAATTAATGTGGCATATCCATATAATGGAATAAATAGTATTTGATCATAAAAAGGAATGAAGTATTTACTGATAGAGGCTACAATATAGATAAACCTTGAAAACATTATGTTAGGAAGCCAACCACAAAAGATCACATCGCATGATTCCATTTAATAAAGTTATTAATATATTTATATATTAACATTCAATTATAGAATTTAATTATATATCACATTCATTAATTTATTAATATATTAATATTCCATGCAAACCCTTCTACTAGTTGGAAGAGAAAGAAATACTTCTCAACTTGTTCTTTAAGGTTAGACACCTAAACCATAGACGTTAACAAGAAAACTACACTCTGACATTTTTCATAAACATAGATGCAAAAACTCTTCCACAAAACATTAGTAAATTAAATCTAACAAAACATTAAAAGGATAATACACCTGGCCAAGTAAGGTTTACTCCAGGAATGTGAGGTCAGTTTAATGTTCAAAAATTAATTTTACTGTATTAGCAGACTAAAAAAGAAAAACCACATGATCATCTCCATAGATGCAGAAGTGACAAAATCAAACATGCTTTCATGATTAAAAACACTTAAGAAACTATTAATAAAAGAAAATTCCTCAATCTGATAAAGGCATCTAGGAAAAACCAACAGCTAACACCATACTTAATGGTGTAAGACTGGATGCTTTCCCCCTAAGATCAGGAACAAGATTAGGGTGACTGCTTTACTTAATTCTGTTATGGGAGGATTTGGTCAGTGCAGTAAGGCTTGAAGAGGAGGAGAAGATAGGATGGAACTGTCTATGTAGGAAAACAATGAGAGAGTTTAGCAAGGTAACAGAATACAAAATCAATATGTAAGAATCAATTGTATATCTATATACTATTAACACTTGAAAATGAAAATTATAAAAACACTGTCATTTATAATAGCATCTAAAAATTAAATACTTAGATAAATCTGATGAAAAATGAGAAAGATCTGTACACCAAAAACTATAAAACACTGCTGAGAAAAACTAAGAAAATCTAAATAAACGAAGAGTTGTACCATGTTCAGGGATTGGAAGACATATTGATCAAGACAGTGTGGTATTGGCAGAAGTAAATATATAAGATACATATAAATCTCAACAGAAAAAAAGAGAACAGAAACAGACCCATATACATAAGGTCAATTAGTTTTTGAAAAAATTGCAAAATTGCCTCAATGGAGAAAGGATACTCTTTTCAACAAATGGTACTAGAACATCTGGATATCTACGTGAAAAAAGTGAACTTGGATTCATACTCCAATATTGT
Source organism: Bos indicus x Bos taurus (assembly GCF_003369695.1). Lineage (NCBI taxonomy): Eukaryota > Metazoa > Chordata > Mammalia > Artiodactyla > Bovidae > Bos > Bos indicus x Bos taurus. The sequence continues at coordinate 21,574,579 of NC_040078.1, forward strand.
ATCAGAAATTAAACTTAAGATGGATCAGACCTAAATGTAAAATCTAAAACTGTAAAATTTCTATTTTATATTTTTCATATTAAGAAAACATATGAAAAAAAATCTTTGTGACCCCAGGTTAGACAAAGATTTCTTAGATACAACACAAAAGCATAATCTATAATAAAAAAAGGATAAATTGGACACCATTGAAATTAAGACCTTTGATTTTTGAAGGATACTGCTAACAGAATGAAAAGCCAAGTCACTGATGGGAGAAAATATTTTAAAATCACATATTTGATAAAAGGTTACCAGAATATACTGAAAAACTCTCAAGCCCAACAAAAAGAAAACAATGAACCTATTTAAAAAATGGGCTTCCCAGGTGGCCCAATGGTAAAGAATCCGCAGGCCAATGCAGGAGATGTAAGAGATGTAGGTTCAATCCCTGGGTTGGGAAGATCCCCTGGAGGAAGAAATGGCACCCCACTCCAGTATTCTTGCCTGGAAAATTCTATGGACAGAGAAGCCTGACGGTCTACAGTCCATGCGCTGCAAAGAGTTGGACATGACTGAACGACTGAGCACAATTAAAAAACTGGCAAAAAATCTGAATAGATAAATCACCAGAGAGGATACACAGGTGGCAAAAAAGCACATAAAAGTTGTTCAACATCATTAGGCATTAGGAAAATACAAATTAAAATGATTTAGTACCACCTCGTATCTATTAAAACATCTAAGATTTAAAAGACTGACTACACAGTGTTAGCAAGGATGTGGAATAATTGAAACTCTCAAATACTGCAGGTAGGAATGTAAAATGGTACAACCTCTTTGGAAAAGTTTGGCCATTTCTTCAAAAGTTAAACATATCTGCCATATGATCCAGCCATTCTACAAGCAAATGCTTTCTCCCAAGAGAAAAGAGAACACATGTCCAAAAACAGACTTGTAGACAAATATTCACAGCAACTTTATTTCTAATATTCCCAAACAGGAAACAAACAAATATTGATCAGCAGGTGAACAGATAAAACAAATTGTGGTGCATCCATACAGTGGAATACTACAAAGTATAGAGAGACAAAGGGGCCTGAGGAAACATTTGGAAGTGATGGATGGATATGTTCTCTATGTTGATTGGGTGATGGCTGTTGCACAGGTATACGCATATATCAAAACTTACCAAATTGTATATGTTAAATATGTACAGTTTACTGAATGTCAATCATATCTCAATAAAACTGTTAAAAACCAATACAATATTGTAAAGTAATTAACTTCCAATTAAAATAAATAAATTAAAAAAAATAAAAATAAACAAATGGTCCACACACATACACACAAAAATGTTACACTCTCCTAAAGGCTGCATCTCAGGAAAAACCTTTAGTAGCTTAATAATATGAATACTTGATACCTGAATACACTATCTTTATTTATCCTCTCCCACTGAAGAAGTCAAGATTTAAAAATGTCATCTGCATGGGTATTAACATCAATTTTTTATAACATTTAGATCTGTTAAATCTAGAATCCTCCATTCATCTACACTGATCAAAATTAACTAACAAGCTGACAAAGCTCCTCTTTGTGCAAGCACAGCCTCAGTGGGAAAGTCATCAAACCAGAAAGTCAAATCAGCCTTTTTTATAATCACACTGAAATCCATTAATACCTGCAGATGGGTCACAAGTAAAGACAAATAAAGCGGTGCGTAAAATGCACAAAAAGAATAGAGTGGGAGGGCAAGCCACAAAGAGTAAAAGCTGGAAGCACAGAAGATGAATTTATCTGTAGGAATATGTTTTAGAATTTACTTTTTGGGTATATACAGATTATTAAAAAGGACAGGTGGTTTCTATTCTGAGCTGAAGGCTGGAGTCGTGTTATATACAGTCATGTACTCATGAGTAATATGAAGAGTAGGGCGTAAAACAGGAAACTTCTATAGTCACTTCATATATTTCACAACCTAAGAACTTACTAATGATTTCTGACAGAAGAAAAATGCAACCTCCCTTTTCTAGGTGACCCAAAAAGAAGAGAGGGAAGAGGCTCAGATACGTGAAAGATGACATGCTCTGTTGATGCAGTTGGATTTGGAACTTAGTTCACAGCCTCAATCAGACCCAATTTTCTCTCTGCCATTACTAGAGCAAATTATCTAAACCTTGACAATTAAAAAAATATACTTACCATGAAAATTTTCCAAACACAGTAAATAGAGAAGAAGTAACCCAGAAAATTAAAGTATTTCCCTTTGAAAGTTTTGGAGTATTCTATTCTCTCCTGAGGGAGAACAAACACAAAACATGGTTAGTCTTAGCAAAATGTATATTTACATTCTACAAAAATATTTCTGCCTCTATGAATCACTGTTCAGGCTAAGAATTAAAACCACACATGATAATAATATTAAAATAACAATAATAGTAGTAGTGGGAAAATTTACTAAATGATTACTTTAAACCAAAAATTAGGATAAACACCTTACATGCAGTATCTACTTTAATCTTCACAACAACTCTTATGAGGTATGTCCTTTTTAATTTTACAGATAAGAAAATGAAGGCTTAGAATGGTTAAATAACTTGCTTAAGGACACACAGCTAGTGAGTAAGGGAAGTTAGGCTCAGGTCTACCTGTCTCCAAAGCCTATGTTTATCTCTATCCTATGCAGCTATTCCTGTGAAGTGATCCTCAAAAAGGATTAAAATAGTTGGAACAATCTTAAGTAATAGATTTTGCATGTTTAAATTACATTGCATTTTAGGTGTACATAGGAAAGTTGCTTTTTGCAGTTAGGTTTCTTCTTAATCTGGCGCCTTTAAAATAGAGCTAGACCACAGCAAGGGCTTCCCTAGTGGCCCAGTGGTACAGAATCCACCTGCCAGTGCAAGAGACTTGGGTTCGATCTCTGGGTTAGGAAGATACCCTGGAGAAGGAAATGGCAATCCAGTCCAGTATTCTTGCCTGGGAAATCCCATGGACAGAGGAGCCTGGTGGCCTATAGTTTATGGGGTCACAAAAGAGTCAGACATGACTTTGGGAATAAACAATAACAACAGACCATGGCAGATATCTTACTGCTCTTACAATATTACTAACTTGCAAGAGAATAAAAAACAATCACAGGAGCTACCATAGGAACCACCTTCTTGATCTTGGCCATCAGTAGGAAGTGACGTGTGCAACCTTTCTAGATGATTAAAAGCTTCTTCTGACTATTCCAATAATTTCCATTTTTGAGAGTGTTTCATTAAGGGTTTTGCTACTGGTAGAAGCAATGTCACAAAGAATCCAGGTATCAATGCTTCATGACTGATACTGAAGCTACTGAGGTGCCTCTTACATGGCTTGGCCACAGAGGATGCTACAAAGCTTATTTAGTCTTGCTCTCTCTTCAATCACATTGGTAAAAACCACACTTCAGTTTCCTTGCTCTGTACCTTGGTAGCATACAGATCAGCTGTTTCCAGAAAAAGTTGCCTGCTTAGTTCTTCCAAAGCATCCACTTCCTGTTGAATGAGAGTAAGATCTGGCACAAAATGGGCATCAAGGTTTAAATCACACAGAAGTTTCAAGGAATAGCAATGAATAAAGCACATGCTTTTGGTTTCTTCTATAGCGGGTCCTAGGAACTGCTCATATTTTCAATTTCCTGCTTCATAGCCAGCAGTACTATTTCAGAACTATTTTTTCAATCTCAGACACAGGTGTATAAAAGCTTTACCATTAAGAGCACCACCACCAAACACCTACCACTCAGTTTTACACTAGCTTGAAAGTGGCTCGGGTAGGTAGTTCTGTTTATTTTTGCTTTATCTAGTTAGCTTAAGTCAAATGTCATTTTTGAAATCTCAAAAGGTTAGTTACATAGTAAGAAAAACACCTAAAATATACAGCAAAGTTTTCTCTTGAATTATCTTGAATAAATACGATGCTAGGAAAAGGGATCTAATGTTTACTGAATTCTAATACAGGCTGAGATTTATAGACATTACCTTCTTCAGTTCTTTACAGATCTTATCTTCTATCATTCACAATAATCCCATGAGATAGGTGTCATTATCCATTTTGCAGATAAGGAAAGTAAAGCTCAGAGAGTCAAATATCTTGCTCAAAGTCACACAGCTAATAGGCGTGGAAGCAAAGTCAGAGCTGCCTTACTCTGAGGTCTGCTCTTTCCATTACTCTATGCCACCTTCCAAGAACTCAGTGAGGCTGTGTGATTATCCTCTCCATTTAGGAAAGGACTCAGAGAGGTTAAATAATCCTGATACTTTTTTGACTTGGCTTAGTGTTGCTAAGATAGCTTAAACCTCAAGTTTGGCTTTCATAAATTTTTAAGTAATAAAAATAGTAAAGATAGCCCTTTCTAAAACAGAAGTTTAATTGGTTTTAATCCAAATCCTCCCTCCTCTCTGTGATTTTTCTGTCTATTATCCAAATCAGCAAGTGACCTTCAGCTCCCTCCTCAGTAGTGGCTGCTGTTGGCACAGTTCAGGCCACTGAATACCATGGTTCAGTTACATGTCTGGCTCCCCCATGATTAGGCAGTAAGTTCCTTGAGGAAAGAGGCTATCTTCTGCTCATCAGTTTAGCACTCTGTCTGGAAATAGGAGACGTGAAATAAATGTTTAAATAAATTTAAAGTCACCTTTTTTCCCCCTCTCTCCTGTGGTCATCCCATTTTTTTGTTTGTTCTAATTCCTACCTGCATGTCACACCAGAAAGGTATATCATTAATTTATAGCAAGAACAGGTTACATTCTTTTCCTCCAACTGAGGTAAAAGGGAATTTGTTCTTCCTCAGGCCAGAGATGGGAGGAATATGCATAAGCTATCTCATCTCTAGTCCATCACACCAAATTTTGGCTTGACGGCCTGGTAGCCACAGAGATTTTACACTGCAACCAGCTGGACCAAGACAAATTCTTTAACACAATCTCCTTGATTCTTTAAACAAAAAAGTTACTGGAGATAAAGAGCTGCTTAAAATTTGTTTCTAAAACTGACTGCTTTAGAAATGGGCCCTTACAATCCATATACAAACCAGTCATTTGGGGAGCCACTGTTTCGTGGTGGTTTTTTGGAGTTGGGAAATATAATAGTGTAGTGGAAAGAACTAAGGAGACCACAGTTCTGGTCTTACCTTTGCCACAAGCCACTGTGTGACTTAACTTCTCTGGGTCTATTTTCTCATCTGTAAAATGGAAAGACTGACTTGTTTGGATCCCTTCAACTCAAAGACAATAGTTTTATTATTTTAGGATTATCTATGGCTTTCTATTTCCTAAGCCCAGTCCTGGCCAGCTGAGCTCTGATGCAGTCAGGTATCTTAGAAGAGAATGTCCTGTCCCAACACTAATTTTTCTTCTGCCCTTGGTCCAGAGTTGAGAAAAAGAAATAAGCCAATGGATAAAGGATACTTTCACTTCCTGGTGCTGAAGTGGTAACACTCTTTATCATCCCCCAGAATCCTGATGGTTTGTTATGCACCTCCCCCTTCTGGAACATAGTCCTCCGTGTCATTGCCATCCTGAAATAAAAGAAAATGTAAAGACTTACAGAATGAACTTATGGTTGCCGGGGGTGGGGAATGGTGGGAAGTAAGGATGGGGGAAAGGGATCGTCAGGGAGTTTGGGATGGACATGGACACACAGCTATAATTAAAATAGATAACCAACAAGGACCTACTGTTAAAAAAAGAAAATGTAAAACCTCAGCAAAGGAGCATGGACCCTCAAAGTCCATTCTCATCGTCTCATAGCTGCTCCTTTCATTTGCTGAGCTGTTCAGGGAAGGATTGAATTCTAGAGTCCCACTTTTCTACTGCTTACAACTGAGGGAAAACTATACACTCCCAGAAGGAATGTGGAAAAGGTGAAGGAGCACAGAATTGGAGTTGGCAATAAATCTGAAGACTGGATCTGCCACTTGGAAACTGTAAGGCTTTAGAGTTTTCATGTCCTCATGTCTGGATGATTATGAAGATCAATGAAACAATATATTTACTTATTACCATTATCATTTAAGAACAAAATAAAATAATAGCTAACATGCCTAGATAAAGGATCAGGTACAGGGTAGGAATTCAATAAACGTTTCTTTCCTTCCTTTTCAGAAGCTGACAAGAGAAAAAAAAAATCAGAAAATCACACAAACCTGGCCTCTTCTAAAGCACCATTCTCTCTCTAATGTCAATCTCTTCCTACTACTGAATAAATCAGTGGGACATTTGCCCTTCCTATCAGTTTATGGGAGGGCCTACCACGTCAGTGGTGGCTGCTGGCATGTTCCAGCCTATCACACAGATATTAAGAACAGGGTCCTTTTGAGGCAAAATAGACCATTTGTTCATAAATGGTTACTTGAAGGGTACAATAGGCCAAGGCCTATGGGCTTAAAAAAAAACCAAACACAGGATGAGTTTAATAAAAGTAGATTTGTAGAACTAAAGAAGAATTTAACTCAACGTTAACCTCAAAAGGGTGACAAGAGATAGAAGTGGTAAGGATAAAGAAGCAGCACTGGTGTTCATGGTTAGGACCAATACAAATGGTACCAATGGTACCAAATACCATATGGTATTTCTGAAGGCTAAACTAAGCCATTGGCTAAAATAATAACAATAAAGAAGACTGCCCTGGTGGTCCAGTGGTTAAAAATCTGCTTGACAATGCAGGGGACATGGGACTGGTCTGGGGAGATTTCACATGCCTTGGGCCAACTAAGTCCATGTGCCACAACTTCTAAAGCCCGTGTGCCCTAGAGCCAGCCCATGCTCCACAAGAGAAGCCACGGCAATGAGAAGCCTTCGCACCACAACAAAGAGTGGCTCCTAATTGCTGCAACTAGAGTAAGCCTGCGCAGAGCAACCAAAGACCCAGTGCAAACAAAAATAAATAAATAAAAATTTAAAAATAAACAAAAATTTTTAAAAAGCATTAAAAAAAAACAAAAAGAATGTTAAGTGTATTGGCCACACCTGGATACTGAGTGAATGCAATGTAGTTTCCAAGTTGTATTACTTTCTTCATGGTTCCCCTAGATTTATTACTTCATGGCAAACAGATGGGGGAAAAGTAGAAACAGTAACAGATTTTATTTTCTTGGGCTCCAAAATCAATGCAGACAGTGACTGCAGCCATGAAACTAAAAGATGCTTGCTTTTTGGAAGGAAAGCTATGACAAACATAGACAGCATATTAAAAAGCAAAGACATCACTTTGCTGACAAAGGTCCATATATTATTCAAAGTTATGGCTTTTCTAGCAGTCATGTACAGATGTGAGAATCGGACCAGAAAGAAGGTTGAGGGTTGAAGAATTGATGCTTTTCAATTGTGCTGGAGAAGACTCTCGAGAGTCCCTTGAACTGCAAGGAGATCAAACCAGTCAATACTAAAAGAAATCATACTAAATATTCATTGGAAGGACTGATGCTGAAACGCCAATAATTTGGCCACCTGATGTGAAGAACAGACTTATTATAAAAGACCCTGATGCTGAGAAAGATTGAAGGCAGGAGAAGCGGGTAACAGAGTATGAAATGGTTGGATGGCATCACTGACTCAATGGACATGAGTTTGAGCAAACTCCAGGAGATAGTGAAGGACAAGAAAGCCCGGCATACTGCAGTCTATGGGGTTGCAAAGAGTTGGTCACGACTTAGTGACTGAACACAAACAACTGTATCTATTCATCATTTTTTATTTATCTTTGTCTTTTAGCAATCTGACTATATAAAACTAGTCAAACTTGTGTTTGACTTAAGCCTCTTAGATCTGTAAATTAATGTTTTCCACTAAATTTGGGAGGCTTTTGGCCATTATGTAAGTACTTTTTTTTGCTCCTTAGTCCTAGAGGACTCCAACTACAGGTATCTGTTGGACTGCTTGATAGTGCTTCATCCTGAGATTTTCATTCATTTTTCTTTCATCTTTTATTTCTCTATTCTTCAGACTGAATAATTTCTATTGACCTGCTTTCAAGTTCACTAATTGATTCTTCTGCCATCTCAACTCTGCTAAGCCTACCTAGTAAAATTTTCATTTTAGTTACTGTTGTTTTCAGCTTTTGAATTTCCTTTTGCTTCTTTTTAAAAATATAGTTTCTATTTCTCTTTTGAGACACCTTTTCTGTTCACTAATTAATACTGTATATTTTTTCATTTTTTTAAATGTATTTATAATAGCTGTTTTCAAGTCTGTTTGTTAAAGCTGTTATCTGCGCCCACCTGGAGTTAAGTGTCTGTTAGTTGCTTTTTATCGTGAATATGGGTTACACAGTTCTGTTTCTTTGTATGCCCAGCAAGCTTTGACTGAAGACTTGTCTTTGTAGATATTATATTTCACTGACTTTGTAATCTGTTTTATTTTTCTGAGGACTGTTATTTTTTTGTTCTAGCAAGCAGTTTATCTAGCTGTACTTGAACTGTTAGCTCTACCAGGTAGAGAACTGTGATAATTAGGTCAAATTGGGAGGCTGATTCTTCTGAAAGCCACTCAAATTATGAAGATATGCTGCAGGACCACAAGGCATCCCAGATCCTGACTTACCAAGGTCTATAGGGGTTCATGTATAGATCAGAGCCAAATCCCAAGACAGATTAGTGATGAAATGGCTTAAAAGTACACATCTGCATTTGATGTGCGTCATGACTTTATATTCATCTCTCTACATGAATAAAGTAAATATAGTAAAAGGGAGAATAATCCTGGGAATCCAAACAGTATGTTTCTATATAAAACAGTATGTTTTAATACTGAATAACATCACTCTTATTGTTGTGTTCTAAAAATCAACATTCATATTCATTCATGTAAAATAAACTGTATAGTTTGAATGTGAACGAAACATATATAAGTAAATAAATGTATACACATGTGTATCTACTTCCAGTCCCCTAGTGAAGATGTATACAAATGGAGATAAAGAATTAGTTGGCGAATCTGGACCTCTTTATCATTCTAATATCTATTGTTCTCTCTTACATTAAGTCTTCTGACTTGATTATGTATCTTACTATAGGAAAGTGTTGAAAGAAGACACATGAAATGGAAAAACATTAATCAACTTAAAACTTCTATGACATCATTTTTATATGAGTAATACTAACTCTAATAAGAGTAGACTAATAAGTTTCACGAAGGTAGGAATTGATTACCTTGCTCATCATTCTATCTCTATGTACTATTCAGCATTTAGTACAGTGTCCAACATAAACTAGGCTTTCTACAATTATTAAGTGAATGATTCATTCATATGAATGAATAAAGGCAAAATATTAAAACCAAATGATTGTCCTGCTGAGATTATTAATAGTTCCCTTAGCTATTTATAGTTCACTATTCTAAGAAGTCTGCATGTCACTCAAGTCTTTATTATTATTTCCATTTTATAGATAAGTAAATCAAGACATAAGGAAATAAAGCAACTACCTTAAAGTCACACTGAGTTGTAGGCCAAAGATTCAGATCCAGATAGTCTGAATCTAGCGTCTGTGCTTTTACCTACTGAGACACAAACTTCTAGAAATGCCACTTTGAAAACAAACATTTTAAAAGTACTTTTTAAATAATAAAAACAACAACAATAGTTGGAAGACGTGAAGGATTTTATAAAGTAGTTGGAGAAAAGGAGGTTGAAACAAACTGTGAAAAAGTTTATAAAAATGCAGGACAATAGACTGTTAAAATACTCAATGTAGAATACCTTCAAATATAAAAGATATTCTAATATTTATCTAAGAGAATTTATATTTGAAGTTAGGAAGTAAGGTTGATTTGAAAATTTTCCTTCACACAAGATTAGACACTAAAGTCTCTGGTGGTTCCCTAACTTAAAAATAAATAAGATGAAATTCCCTGTTAGCACCAGTCATGTCAAATTTCCTTGTTGAGAAATTTGAACAGCACAAGTTTTTAATATGCTGATAGCTTACCTTTTTTTTTTGCTTATGATCATATCCATAGTTTGGAGCAGTCGCCGTTCCAGGGCTAGAATATCTGTGTCAGTCACATTCCTATAATAAGCATAAGCTGTTAGCAGAGTTTGGGGTTCCATCTTTGGGCATAATACAGGGCAGCTGGAGAAACACAGGAACCTCAATCATTACCCAGTAATTTAAGGAACTGTACTATTCCTGGGGAATATTAAAATAAGTATAATAAGCAAAAAAAAATGCTTTTATTGTCACTTTTTAATAGCCAATAGTCCTGGGGCCTCAGGGGAGCAGAAGGTAACTAGCTATCTTATAGATTTCCTTAGACTTGATCCAGTGACATTTAGGATATATGTGTATCTACACTTCTAACTTGGCATTGTCGTCTACTGTTTTACTTTTGGGAGGAACCAATTTCCTGAAGTTGGGACTGGCTCACATTGCTGTCCACTAGAAATGTGCTTTGTATACCCGTGGCGGATTCATGCTGATATATGGCAAAACCAATACAATATTGTAAAGTAATTAACCTCCAATTAAAATAAATAAATTTATATTAAAAAAAAAGGTGGGAGTGAAAGGGGTTGGAGGTCAGATTGAAATTGCCATTTTAAAAATAAATGTAGAATAACAAGGGCCAGCAATATATAAGTAATAAGACTCATTTAGAAAGATTCCTAGGCCAATATCCAAAAGAACAGAGAAGAATAAAAAGGCAGTATCATAGATCTAATATTTAAGTATTAATGATGGGGGCATGATGTTACATATGTATTCAAGAAGTAATGAGAAGAAAAGAAAAACAAAATTCTCGTTACCTGAGGAAGTAGGACATGTAAGTATACGGACAGTTGACAGCACCAAATCCAGAAAGAAGAGCCATGAGAGTCACCCCAATCACACCTACCCGGCTGATGAGTTGTTCTATGGATAAGATCCCTAAAAATATGAAAGCACATTAATGCCAGGTGATACAGATAAATCGGCTTTCATCTCACAGCAAAAGGAAACATCACTGAAAACAACAACCATTACTTTTAGCTAACTTACATAAGCTAAATTAATTATTCATATGTGGATTTTTCTCTAATAAATATAAAAGTCTATTGATTTTCTTCTTATCCCAAATGCTTCCAGAATCATCTCTATTCTTGGGTAATGGTAAAATAACAATAAATAACATTTGCTATTTACCCAAGGTAACGTGAACTCTAACAAAGTAGTACTTTTGAGAAAGCAAATCTGTTAGAAAAGTATAAATAGGAGATAATACTTTCCACTACAGTTACCTTCAGTCTACATATTTTCCCCTAATGTCATCAGTTCTTTAGCTATGTCTTATTCATTTTTGCCACCAAGAAGCACATAAAGCATCTAATAAATGGGTTGAATTTATAGAATGAGTAAGTATATGAGTTTTAGATACTCAATTTTATTCCAATTATCAATTGTTTCCTATTTTTTGAGAATGCTGAAAATCAGCATGGTAGTTAAAATAAATGCTATTTTTGATATATTTGGAATAAGTAAAAGAAAGCAATGCTAAGAGTAACTCAGGAAGTCTGGTGTCACAGGGAAAAACGAGTTCAAATTTGGTCTCACTTTCTATTTCTAGGATAGAGTCGACTTCAGCCATCCACTCCTATGGCCTAACACCAGAGGGACCATTCAGGAGTTCTACGGGCTCTGAAGCTGTACTTCCAATATTTAAGTCCTCTTGTGCCTGTATTTCCACTACCCCATTTTAGAGCTCATTGTGATCTCTGGTTTCTAGTCTTTTGCATCCCCGACCTTCCAATTCCTTCCTTGCTGAACCTGGACTCCAAGCTTGTTTAACTTCTCTTCTCAGGACCCTCAGCCCCTACTCTTCTCCTAAAGCATTGATCCTGCAAACTCCTAACCCTAGATCAACCTGACACTCTGCCTTCCCAGTGCCCATGCCTGAGCTGCCCAAAACTACTAGAATGCATGCTGACATTGATGCCATTATAAGTGTATGGTCTCTAGTCTTAACAGAAATCATTCACTACCAAGGAATCCTTTTCTTGCCCTTGGTTAGCCATCTCTCCCTCTACCCCTTAGCAGATATACTTTAACCCATTTTTCCAATCTTTGTTCTTTTTAGCTAATGTGCTTATCACGTAAGGAAGAAGTTATTAGACATCAACTATCTTCAAACATTTACATCTGCAATCATCCTTCTAACTTACCCTCTTCAGAACAAGACGGTGTCCACAGCTAGGGCTTCTCTTCCTGTGCTTTTGATCTAATGCCCCTTCTACCTCCTCTAAAATTTGTTCTACTGTCTGTCCACTCTCTCTCTCTCCCTCTCTTTTATCTTCAATCTTTCCTTCTTTGCTGATTTTTTTCCTTTCAGTTTCAAGTTTTTTCCTAAGAAAAAGTCTGTCCTTGGCCTTGAGTGTACATCTAGGTACCAACCCTCTCTATTTACCCCTTAAATGGAGGAGGTTCTTTCATGTCCATTTATTCTTCAACTGGCTGCAATTCAGCTTTCATCCCACTGTTCTACACTGAATGAAAGTGCTTTCACTAAAAATCACAATGGCAATATAATAGGTAATATTCACCAAGCACCTATTATATACTATGTACTGTTTTAAGTATTCTACTTGTATTAATTCACTTAATTCTCATAACAACTCAGGTGGATATTACTTAAGATCTCATTTTACAGACGATGAAATGGAGGCACAGAGTAGTTAAGTAACTTAGTCAAGCTAACATAGCTAATAAGTGGCAGAGTCAGGATTTAAACCCAAACAGCCTAGCTCCAGAGCCTGGACTCTTAGCCATTATCATAATATGGTCAGGAATTTTCTTCTGATTGCAAAATTCAACATTTTACAATCCATGTTTTATTTGATCATTTATGACATTGAATTGTTCCTATTTTGCATTATTTGTCTTTCTTGGCTTTTATACTACCATTTCTGTTTTCCTTCTCTACTTGCTTTTTCTTGGTCTGTTTTTGTTCTCCATGGACCAGAATTCCCTCTTTCATTTCAGTCTACATTTTCCTTGGGTGATCTTGCCTGTTTCCCCAGTTTCACCTAACAGCATTCAGCTGATGATATCTGTTAGATTCCTGGAATTATCTCCAAGAGGACAGATAAATCTGTACTTTTAAGTTCCTGATTTGTGTATCTAATTACCTACTGAATATCACTTAGATGTGCACAGGCAACACAAATTCTACATATCCTAAACTAAAATTATCTTCCTTTTTCTGTATTACTTTTCTTAGCAAATGATATCATCAACTATCTGGTCACCCAAAAAAAAAATCTATACCATTAGTTTCTATTCAGTCTCTTACTCGGTCTTGAATACACTTCAGGGCTTTACATGATGTCTCTTGTGACTTCCTGCTGAATATACCTTTGGTTTTGTCCTTTAAATCTCAGCTTGAATATCACTTCCTCAGAAAAGTTGATGCTAAGGGCTTGGAATAAATTTGATATCCTTAGCTGCATAATTTTCTATGATAATTTTTGTTCATGGTTGTATCTCTAGCACTTAACATAAACTAGGTGCTCAACAAATATTTGTAAAATGTTAAATGAATGAATAAACCCAAATTCTGAAGGTACTCTTCACATATCTCTTGAATTTGTATCGTTTTTACAGGAAGGAATCATGTCTTATTGATCTTTACTTACTGCCTGGAACATGAAAGGTGTTCAACAAATGTTTGTTGACTGTGGATACATAACTATTGCCAAGTTACATTAAAAAAAAAACCCTAAGGGATTAATACAGGTTATATAAAAAACTGGAAAAATGTGCCCTTTTTACCCTTCAAGGTACTGTCCCTTTATTAAGTATCTTTTTCTGGCTTAAAGTACTTTTAATACTATCTACTTAATCTCAGTATTTCTATGAAGTAAAGGTTAACCATTATAATTCTTATTTTCTAGCTCATAAATGGAAAGTCAGATGGATTAAGTGATTTGCTGCTATTTGCTCACACAGATTCCTTCTAACTTCATATGATTCTTAGTTTCTCTTCCTCTTTCCTACCATGGAATGTCTTCCGACCTTCCTAGGTGCAGGCACTGCACAAGGAATACTTTTACAGACATTTTTTCACATAAGTAAAGACTGGATCTTATAGTTTCTTCCATGGTCTCCATAGCAACAAACCACACTGGTTGTTGAGACAGTCTGGGAAAAGCTCTAAAAAGGCAGTGTAAGCCTCGCTGCTTCCCAGTTATTGCCTAAACTTTTCTTCCTCCTTATTTCTTTTACAGGGTCAAATTAATTAGATACTTGAACATTCCGAAATAAAACCAAAATGCTTATTTACTGGAGCACAAAGGAAAGACTAACACTGAAACTATTCGTTAGCTCTTCTTCTGGGTGTATTCTTCAGGATATCCCCACAGAATTTTAAAAAGGGATGGAACAATAGATGTGATAGTCTTTATCTCCTCTCAGGCACTGTCTGGCTGCACTGGTTACGTGAGTTGACTGCTCTCCAGAAGGCTGGAAAAGGCATCAGTCATACCTTTGAACTACATGTGAGCTTGCACTATCGCTGTTAGCAGCCCTGGGGTCCTCTTACCACTTGTGTCCCTCATTTCTAGTATCACAGACAAATCTCTCTCTGGGCATTCATTTGAAACAGTTTATATGAGAAGTATATCATCAGGGCCTCTCTACTCCAAATTTTTCCACACAATGACATGGGCATGCTGATCACATTAACAAATCTTAAGTTCCTACCCAGAGTGTCAGATTCTTGAACTCATCTACCACCTTGGAGAACCAATTTTTTTTTCATTCACTAATTCAATAGATATGTATTAAACACTTATTATGTGCTAGGTTCCATGACAGGCACTAAGGATATAATGATAAATAAGACATAGTCTCTGACCTCAGGGAGCTCACAGGTCAATGAGGAAGTTAGATAAGGAAACAAGTAATCACAAGTTTTAAAGGTGATATAAGTGTACTGAGGCAGGAGAAACTGACAATTCCTAATGATGGCCAGGAAAGTTCTTAGAGGAATCGACAAGAGTTGAATACTGAAAGAATAAATAGGTATTTTCCAGGCAGAACAGAGGTGAAGGACTATCCAGGCTGATAGAACAGTTCTAGAAACTTTAAGTAATTTGGCAGGACTGGAGGACAGATAGAGAAAGAGAACAGTTGTCAGGATGTGGAAAGTCTTGTATGACACGATAAGAATATAAAGGATTTTGGTATGCTGGTGTTTCTTAACTTTTGGGGGCTTTTTGATGTTACGTGAAATTTCAAAATAACTATTTTTATTTAAAAAATACACAGTTATTATGACATTCCACATGCTTTTAAAAACTGCACATTTCCTCTGACACTCCTGGAGAAGAGTCTTAAAACCTCTCTCCCCCAGATCCCTGCTCTAGGCAATGACTAGACATGAAAGGACACATGGGAGGTACGGCAGATTTACGACACTGGCTCAGGCACCACTCATTTCACTGCCTTTCTAGCATGACTTCTTTTCCTACAGAATCTGGAAAGCCAAAAGCTCTTTCCCAGATTTCCTTGAAGCTAAGATTCTGAATGTCACCTGGGTTGCCTCACATTCACTTGTCCATGTAAGACCTCAAACACAGACGTGAATAATGTGGGAGTGATGACAGCACTTGGGAACTGGAGCAGCTGGAGCCATTTCTAATGTCTGGTCCCCGATCATAGGTCCTAAGTGGCAGGTGACAACTTCTATGGTTTTCTTTTTCCTCCTAATTTAGTACTATGTGGTTGGGTGTTTCTTGTTACTATGCAGCACTCAAGTTTGACACCCTGCTTTACCAGAATTTCTGAAAACTCCCAATACACTGTAATAAACCACTTCCTACTTTAAACTAGTTAGAGTAGAATCTGTTTTCTGCTATAAGAACCTTGATAGGTGCAGCTGCTGCTGCTGCTAAGTCACTTCAGTTGTGTCCAACTCTGTGCGACCCCAGAGATAGCAGCCTACCAGGCTCCCCCGTCCCTGGGATTCTCCAGGCAAGAACACTGGAGTGGGTTGCCATTTCCTTCTCCAATGCATGAGAGTGAAAAGGGAAAGTGAAGTTGCTCAGTCGTGTCCGACTCTTAGCGACCCCATGGACTGCAGCCCACCAGGCTCCTCCATTCATGGGATTTGCCAGGCAAGAGTACTGGAGTGGGTTGCCATTGCCTTCTCCAACAGGCACAGCAGGACAGTAAAATGAAAAGATGTGTATTTTAAAAAAAAAGCTTCAGTATATGAAAGTCTCAGTAGATCCATTATAGTTAGGTGCTCTAATATAACATACACACACATATATATATATGTATATATATTCTGGAGGAGTATTTATTTCTGAAGTAGTTCTAGAAGAACTTGCTTGTTGAGGGATTTTGCCCATTGATGAGCATAGAAAGCAGGGCTCTGTCCACGACCAGTTGTTGAATTTAAAATGAACTTTTTTGTTTGGAGAGACACTAACTCCTAAAAAGCTTTTCATCTACCAATAGAGTTTTATGTCATTGCTCTTTCCCAGAATACATACACTCCCTAGAGACGATCTTCATTATCACTTGAGCACTGACCATTTACCTTCTGGGTCACAGACCACTTTGGGAATCTCATAAGAGCTTATGGATATCTCACTTCCAAATATACATATACATTCCCATCATTCTGCATAAAATACCAGGGGGCTAAAGTTAAGGATACCTTTCTCAATCCATTATTCCCTTAAAGTTCATTCACTAACCTAAAGTCAAAACTCCTGCTCTAAAATGACAGAAGTCTGTTACCAAACCAGCATCTGATACCTCCTAGGATGAAAGAAAAATTCAGTTCAAAACCAGACATTTTTTTAGAGAAATAACTTGCTGTGTTTCCCATAATAAGTAGTTTATAAAAACTGATTTTTTTCAAAGTAGAAAATACTAAACGACACTTTTCCCCTCCCTACCACATACACTCACCATGTTTGGGGCTGAGAATGGGAAATGGATCTCCCAGTTTCCAGAAGAAATACATAAAGGTCAACCATAAGAGACAGGAAAAAAGCAGTCGCTGTTTATGTACTAAGAAAGAGGAGACAAGGTGAAATAAGTATATATAAAAGTTTTCTTTACATAAGTTTAAGAGATCATCCTAATTAATATTTGGCTGCCTTGCTCACTTGGTAAATGATTGGTGGAACAACATAAGTTTTAGAAATTGTTTTCTAAACTTCTTACCATTGTAAGAGAAATCTAGTTGAGTTAGGGGAGACTTTTTTTTTTAAGAATGAAGAAGTCTTTTAAAATGACAGTTGAAGAGGGGGAAAAAGTAATTTTCTGATAAAGTACTAATAACAATCCCCAGTACAAATCAAAAAGTAAAAATAGTACCCTGAACTGGAAAAATGAAAGGAAAGACATTCTAGTAGAAAGAGAAGTAAAGTTGTGGCAGGACAAATAACCTAATCATTCATTTAATATTTATTTTGTGTTAACCTTTTAAAGATGCTGTGTATGAGGTGCCCCCAAATAACAGTAGCTACTGAAAGTAATATAGAAATGAAGCTCTCTGCAGCCTCAATCCCTAAGAACACTCATCTTAAATCATGTGCTGATATGAGGGTAAAATACTCACATAGTCGGATGTTGCTCACAATAAAATAGCCAATGTAAAAAGGCACCATGAAAACCAGGATCAACAAAATTACACACAGGTTCATTTTCCAGTGAAAATAACGGGAGCTGAAACAAATGTCAAAGAATTATCACTAGGAGGGGAAAAGGGCAGCTATTTTCACTCTCTTTAGTCTTCCAAAGGATCTCTTGCTCTTTGAACTCAATACTGAATATATTTCATCTTAGTAGTCAACTAGGCTGTTACTATCTACTCATTTATAGAGATTAAAAAATTTATTATAAAGTTCTGAAAGGTATATATGGCCATTGTAACCTCCTAAGAATTTCATTTTTTTAATTGAGACTGTTAATGCTCTGGTTATAATCATAGGCAATATATAATAACATATATCAATATATATTATTACTGGTAGATGATTATTGTTTCACTTAACACTGGGAGTCATATTTCAATATAAGAATTAAAAGAAAATAAATGTTAATAATATGCATTATAAAGACACATAAATACTTCTTCTGTAACCTCAATATAACTAAACATCTGATCTGCATGATTACTTTCACTACTGCTTATAAAATATTTTATTTATTGATTTTTAGGACTTTTTATAACAATTTACTGAGACATAATTCACATATTTAAAGTGTACGATATAAGGGTTTTCAGTATATTCACATTGTGCAACCATTACTACAATCAATTTTAGAACATTTTCATCAGTCCACGATGAAACCCAGTACCCATTAGCAATCACTCTCCTTTCCTTTCAACCTCCCCAGTCCTAGGAAGAGGAGTTTTCTGTGTAGCTGTCAGTAAAGAATCTGCCTGCAGTGCAGGAGACCCGGGTTCGATTCCTGGGTCAGGAAGATTCCCTGGAGAAGGAAATGGCAACCCACTCCAGTATTCTTACCTGGAGGATCCCATGGACAGAGGAGCCTAGCTGGACTCCTGCCAGGGGATTGCAAGAATCGGACACAACTTAGCAACTAAACCACCACCACCACCAGTCCTAGGAAAGTGCCAATATACTCTGTTTCTATGGACTTGCACATTCTGGATATTTCATGTACATGGAATCATGTAATATATGATCTTTTGGGACTGACTTCTTTAACTTAGCATTAAGTTTTCAATGTCCATCCATGTGCAGCATCTATCAATGTTTCACTTCTTTTTATGGCTGAATAATATTCATACTATTGTATGGATATACCACATTTTGTTTATCCATTCATTAGTTGGTGGACATTTGGGTTGTTCCTTTTTTTAGCTTTTCCACCATTTGGATATCTTATTTGAAGAAATGCCTACTCAGATCCTTTGTCCATTTTTTTTCCTTTGTCTAATTTTTGACTGTGTTATTTGTCTTTTTATCACTGAGTTGTTAGAGTTCTTTACATATTCGAAATAGAAGTCCTATATCAGATTTATGGTTTACAAAAATTTTCTCCCATTTCTGGGATATCGGTAAACTTTCTTGATGGTGTCCTTTGTATTTATTGATTTTAAACTGACTTAAAACTAGGCCTGGTTTCAAAGAAGGTTAAGTAGTTAAATGGCTTATAAGTATATATTAAATACAAGATGATGAAAAAAACTACAAGGTAATATGAAAGGGAGGAAAAACAATGGCAAAATCTAGGTAGAATATCAGGCTAGGCCTGATGGTTATTATGAAAATTCATACCTTAGAGTTCTAGAAACTTGCTACAGGTGGGTCATAAATTTAGCTTTACATTTTCTAACGGTCAATGTAAAATAGAAAATTCGATCAGTTTGATACATCATAGTGTATGTAAGAAAAACAAATTATAAGGGAAGCATCAGTTCAGTTCAGTTCAGTCGTGTCCGACTCTTTGCGACCCCATGAACTACAGCACGCCAGGCCTCCCTGTCCATCACAAACTCCCGGAGTTCACTCAGACTCACATCCATCGAGTCAGTGATGCCATCCAGCCATCTCATCCTCTTTTGTCCCCTTCTCCTCCTGCCCCCAATCCCTCCCAGCATCAGAGTTTTTTTCCAATGAGTCAACTCTTTGCATGAGATGGCCAAAGTATTGGAGTTTCAGCTTCAGCATCATTCCCTCCAAAGAAATCCCAGGGCTGATCTCCTTCAGA
This sequence comes from Bos indicus x Bos taurus, assembly GCF_003369695.1. Lineage (NCBI taxonomy): Eukaryota > Metazoa > Chordata > Mammalia > Artiodactyla > Bovidae > Bos > Bos indicus x Bos taurus. The sequence continues at coordinate 21,594,263 of NC_040078.1, forward strand.
ATGGACTGGTTGGATCCCCTTGCAGTCCAAGGGACTCTCAAGAGTCTTCTCCAACACCACAGTTCAAAAGCATCAGTTCTTTGGCGCTCAGCCTTCTTCACAGTCCAACTCTCACATCCATACGTGACCACAGGAAAAACCATAGCCTTGACTAGACGGACCTTTGTTGGCAAAGTAATGTGTCTGCTTTTGAATATGCTATCTAGGTTGGTCATAACTGTCCTTCCAAGGAGTAAGCGTCTTTTAATTTCATGGCTGCAGTCACCATGTGCAGTGATTTTGGAGCCCAGAAAAATAAAGTCTGACACTGTTTCCACATCTATTTCCCACGAAATGATGGGACCAGATGCCATGATCTTCGTTTTCTGAATGTTGAGCTTTAAGCCAACTTTTTCACTCTCCACTTTCACTTTCATCAAGAGGCTTTTGAGTTCCTCTTCACTTTCTGCCATAAGGGTGGTGTCATCTGCATATCTGAGGTTATTAATATTTCTCCCGGCAATCTTGATTCCAGCTTGTGTTTATTCCAGCATAATTATTACTAATTATAACTGAATTATTACCATGATCATATTGAAATTTCTCCAAAGATTTCTTAAAGAAGAAAATATGAGGGCAATTAACAATGTTCTTCACACCATGCTTTCAAGAGAAACATCAGTGAGTTTCAGTGGGCTATTTCTTACTGTTTACTCCTTAGTGCATATGGCAGGAATCATAAAACACAGAGCAAAGGCTATCCTACAGAGAGCCAATACCATTTAGTTTAGATAAACTGACAGCTTTTGCTCATCTGGATTACCCACTTTTGAGCATTTAGAGAAACAACATGCACATCCTCCAGGCAACTGTACTCAGTATTTCAGCTAAATTTCTGAAAGATACTGGGAGGCAGTGGGTTTGAAATGACAAGTGTAATCCATATTGCCCATTAAAAGCAAACCATATATTTTAACTGCAATTTGAACTGAGGGTAAAGTGATAGTCTCTTGAGAAAATTAAGGATACCAACAAGATTACGTATTTGAATAGAAGGCTACAGCACTTCTGCTTAGAGATGAGCCAAAAGAATACTCTTGTTCAGGTCGAAGATTTTCCTTTGAAAACTATTGTGAATAGTCAATGCACAGTTAATAATATATGATCACAATCCATAATTCTGTTACATTGTAGGACCAACTGTTAGTATGAAAAAATAGGTATAACTGAAGATACATCTTAGCCTACCCAATCCCTACAAAGGACCTAGAGAAGAACCAGATTTAGCAATGCTACTTTCATAATCTTTAAGATAAGCTATTTGAGGAATATAAATCCAAGTAACTGAGTGACATATCTTACTATATGGGATTAACAATAAATGAGTCAAAAGTTGGGGGACATCAGCTACCAAAAACAATAATTTTGGTTTTAGACTGAGTCAAAGTCCTTTCTAACCTAGACATTACTCATGGCCAGTCAGTCACCTGTTTTTATAAATGAAGTTTTACCGGAACACAGTTACACCCATTTGATTACATATTGCCTCTGGCTGCTTTGGCTCTGCAACAGCAACGTGAGTAGTTACAATAGAAATAGTGTGGCCCACAGAGCCTAAAATATTTACTCTCTGGCTCTTTACAGGAATGGTGCTGACCTCTGGTTAGATAGCAGTAAAACTTTCAGGTTGTGATAATAAAAATTTTTTTTTCTAGCTTTATTGAGAAATAGCTGACATAGACCACTAAATAAGCTTTAGGAGTCCACAATGATGGTTGATTTACATATATTGTGAAATGATTACAAAAGGTTTAGTTAACATCATTCTCTCATTTAGATACAGTAAAAAACAAAACAAAACAAAAAACTCTCAAACTCTCATGATGAGAATTAGGATTTACTCTTAACTTTCCCACATATCACACAGCAAATTAGCCACCTTCCTTCAATTGCCCCTCCTCCAAACTCCCTCTGCTGCTGCTAAGTCACTTCAGTCGTGTCCGACTCTGTGTGACCCCATAGACAGCAGCCCGCTAGGGTTCCCCATCCCTGGGATTCTCCAGGAAAGAACCCTGGAGTAGGTTGCCATTTCCTTATGCGTGAAAGTGAAAAGTTAAAGTGAAGTCACTCAGTCGTGTCCGACCCTCAGTGACACCATGGACTGGAGCCTACCAGGCTCCTCCGTCCATGGGATTTTCCAGGCAAGAGTACTGGAGTGGGGTGCCATTGCCTTCTCCGAAACTCCCTCTAGCAACCACTAATCTGATCTCTTTTTCTAAGAGTTTGGTGTTCTTATTTTTGTTTTTGCTTTTAGGTTCCACATATAAGTGGAACCATACAGTATTTGTCTTTCTCTGTCTGACTTGTTTCACTTAGCATAATGCCTTCAAGGTCCATCCATGTTGTCACAAATGGAAGGATTTCTTCATTCTATACATTGTATATACATTTCATACTTTATCCATTCATCTCTCCATGGACACTGAGGTTGTTTCATGTCTTGACTACTGTAAATAATGCTGCAAGCAACATGAGGTGTTTCGAGTTAGTGTTTTCATTTTCTTTGGACATACTTTCAGAGCTGGAATTGCTGGATCATATGGTAGTTCTATTTTTATTTTTTTGAGGAGCCTCCACACTGTTTTCCATAGCAGCTGTATCAATTTACAACCCTAGCAACAGTGCACAAAGGTTCCCTTTTCTCTACATCAAGACCACTATTTGTCATCTTTTGTCTTTCCGATGATAGCCACTCTAACAGATACGAGGTATCATCTCTCTAATGACTAGTAATGTTGAGCATATTTTCATGTATCTGTTGGCCTGATAAATCTTTGGAAAATGTCTATTCAGGTCCTTTGCCCGTTTTAAAACTGGATTATTTGTTTTTTTGCTATTGAGTTACAAGTTCTTTATATGCTTTGGATATTAACTCCGTATCAGATAAATGATTTACAAATATTTTTTCCCTTCTATAGGTGGTCTTTTCACTTTGTTGATGGTTCATTTTGCTGGGCAGAAGATTTTAGTTTGATATAGTTCAACTGTTTGTTTTTGATGTTGCTGTTTGTGCTTTAGGTGTGATTTAAAAAAAAAAAAAACATTTTCAAGGAGTTTTTCTGCTATATTTTCTTCTAAGAGCTTCATGGTTTAAAGTTTTACATTTAAGTCTTTAATCCATTTCAAGATCTCTTCAAGAAAATTAGCGATACCAGGGGAACATTTTGTGCAAAGATTGGCTCAATAAAGGACAGCAATGGTATGGACCTAACAGAAGCAGAAAATATTAAAAATAGGTGGCAAGAATACACAGAACTGTACAAAAAAGATCTTCACGACCAATATAATCACAGTGGTATGATCAGTCACCTAGAGCCAGACATCCTGGAATGTGAAGTCAACTGGGCCTTAGGAAGCACCACTATGAACAAAGTTAGTGGAGGTGATGGAATCCCAGTTGAGCTATTTCAAATCCTAAAAGATGATGCTGTGAAAGTGCTGCATTCAATATGCCAGCAAATTTGGAAAACTCAGCAGTGGCCACAGGACTGGAAGAAGTCAGTTTTCATTCTAATCCCAAAGAAAGGCAATGCCAAAGAATGCTCCAACTACTGCACAATTGCACTCATCTCACACGCTAGTAAAGTAATGCTCAAAATTCTCCAAGCCAGGCTTCAGCAATACGTGAACCGTGAACTTCCAGATGTTCAAGCTGGTTTTAGAAAAGGCAAAGGAACCGGAGTTCAAATTGCCAAAATCCGTTGGATTATCAAAAAAGCAAGAGAGTTCCAGAAAAACATCTATTTCTGCTTTATTGACTATGCCAAAGCCTTTGACTGTGTGGATTACCACAAACTGTGGAAAATTCTTAAAGAGATGGGAATACCAGACCACCTGACCTGCCTCTTGAGAAACCTATATGCAGATCAGGAAGCAACAGTTAGAACTGGACATGGAACAATGGACTGATTCCAAACAGGGAAAGGAGTACATCAAGGCTGTATATTGTCACCCTGCTTATTTAACGTATAAGCAGAGTACATCATGAGAAACACTGGGCTGGATGAAGCACAAGCTGGAATCAAGATTGCCAGGAGAAAAAGCAATAACCTAAGATATACAGATAACACCACCCTTATGGAAGAAAGTGAAGGAGAATTAAAGAGCCTCTTGATGAAAGTCAAAGAGGAGAGTGAAAAGTTGACTTAAAGCTCAACATTCAGAAAACTAAGATCATGGCATCTGGTCCCATCACTTCATGGCAAATAGATGGGCAAACAGTGGAAACAGTGAGAGACTATTTTTGGGGGCTCCAAAATCACTGCAGATGGTGACTGCAGCCATGAAATTAAAAGACGCTTACTCCTTGGACCAACCTATACAGCATATTAAAAAGCAGAGACATTACTTTGCCAAGAAAGGTCCATCTAGTCAAGGCTATGGTTTTTCCAGTAGTCATGTATGGATGTGAGAGTTGGACTATAAAGAAAGCTGAGTGTCGAAGAATTGATGCTTTTGAACTGTGGTGTTGGAGAAGACTCTTGAGAGTCCCTTGGACTGCAAGGAGATCCAACCAGTCCATTTTAAAGAAAATCAGTTCTGAATATTCACTGGAAGGACTGATGTTGAAGCTGAAACTCCAATACTTTGGCCACCTGACTCGAAGAACTGACTCATCAGAAAAGACCCTGATGCTGGGAAAGACTGAAGGTGGGAGGAGAAGGGGATGACAGAGGATGAGATGGTTGCATGGCATCACCAACTCAATGGACATGAGTTTGAGTAAACTCCGGGATTTGGTGATGGACAGGGAGGCCTGGTGTGCTGCAGTCCACAGGGTTGCAGAGTCGGACACGACTGAGCGACTGAACTGAATCCATTTCCAGTTAATGTTTGTGAGTAATATAAGACGGGGGTCAAGTTTCACTCTATTACATGTGAATATATAATTTTCCCTCCATCTTTTATTGAAGATGTTTTCTTCAATATTGAAAAGATATTGAAGTCTTTTCTCCATTGAGTATTCTTGGCTCCCTTGTCAAACAGTTGACTGTATATGCTTTGGTTTATTTCTGGACCCTTACATAAAATTTAATAATTAGCATGTAAAATAACACTTGCCTAGTCTCGATAGTCATAGGATCTATATTTAGCTCACCCAAGAAAGGTTTGGATTATTAAAGAACAAGTTTAAAAACCACAAAGTCAGAACATTGTCCTGTTTTACAAGTTCTTAATTTATCCATTACGAGACTATGATCATCAACTCTGATTCTCAAAATAGGAATTTGAGAATATAATCTCTTTATAAGTCTCAAGACTCAGGGATCTATATATAATGAGTTACACAGCTTAGCTCAGCATTGATTCCTGACTACAGAGCCAATCCCACTTTATTCTTAAGACTTTTCCATGCAGTGATTTTAAAAAGGTACAACAAAACTCTACACAGAATAGCTGATGTACTCTAAACACAAATACTGGCAAAAAGGAAGCCTGCAGTTTAACAAGCAAGAAATATTTTGGATAGACTGTTCATAACAGGTCTATTTTTTGGAGGAGGACAGGAGTTACTTTTTAAAAATGCTTTAAAGAACACTCTTAAGTTCAATCAGACTTGAACATGCCTGTGAAATAAACAAAATTAACTACATTGGTAAGAACTGGAGTTCAGTCTTCATAGAAGCCCTTAACTAGCTCTGAGGAATTTGGATCTTTCCAGGTAGAGATTTCTCCATCAGCAGGACAATGTGAAGAGCTCTTCCTGGGATTCAATCAGAGAGCAGCTTGAGAAAAATAAACCTTCTTATAGTAAAGCCTGGGACCTAGGTTCTCACAGCCCAGTCTCAATTAGTACTTCAGAACTAATGTTCAGACTTGTTTTCCTGCTATTTCACAATCTTTGTCAAGCCCGTTACTAGGTGCCTGAAACCCATATTTGCTACGATTATTACAGTTACTGCTGCTGCTGCTGCTAAGTCGCTTCAGTCGCGTCCGACTCTGTGCGACCCCATAGACAGCAGCCCACCAGGCTCCCCCGTCCCTGGGATTCTCCAGGCAAGAACACTGGAGTGGGTTGCCATTTCTTTCTCCAACGCATGAAAGTGAAAAGTGAGACTAAACTAACTACACAGTGGATTTTTTTTCAGCTATGGGATGCCAGTAAATCTTCCACCATAAAGAAAGTAACATAGGTCTCTTTAAGAGGAGACCCAATTAGTACTCTTACTCACCTGCTATTCAATACTCCTAAGATTTCAAAGATGATGAGCTCAAACATGGTGCAAGAAAATGCAAAAGTCACAGAGAAGATCACCTGTACCACATACTGACGCACCTGTTAAAAGTCAAATAGAGACGAAAAGTAATTTCCTTGTGTGAAATATTGAGTTGATGATTACAAGTCAGAAAACTTATTTTGAAGAAATTCTCAAGTTATTAGAAACAGGACCATGACAGTAACCTGTCTAGAGCTAAAAGAATAGATGAAAATAGGTTGTACTTCTAATTCATAGGTTACTATTACCATCATCCTCTTGTGGATGAAAAATTTAAAGCACAAGAAGATGAAGTGACAAGGTCAGAAGTAGCACTTAAAATTCTTGATGTACACTGACAAAAAATGACAGATTTAGATATATAGGTTAGTTCTAAAAGGGTTCCTTCAACATTCTGCACAGACCTTGAAACAGTTTTAGAACCTCTCCTAGGAGGCCTTACAGTAATGAGCAGGAGAGAATCTCTAGAAATCTGGGCTCTTTTAGACAACAACTCAAACTCCCTGGGGAAGTTTAATGGAGAACATACTAGAAATGACCCCAGATAGTCCATGACCATTGAGCTTATTACTAAATGAGGAAGATTAATCAGGAAATGTCCAATGTAGGCTGTTGTCTTTCTGAATTCAAACCCTAAGATATGATTCAGACCAGCCTTAGAATTAACTTAGGATGTCAGACTGATAATTAACACTGAATGCCAGATACCCAAATGAATGAGTATATTTATGAGACATTACAAGTTAAATTCTCTCCCAAAGAACTATTTGCTATTGATGTGTATACTAATATGACTAAACCATGATATTTCTTGATCCTGGCTTCTGGGCATTAAAAAAAAAAATCAACTAAGCTTAATTATATTCTTCAATTTAAGAATTATATATTATAGTAGCAAAAGCTTCCCATCTTGGGAGTGAACATGATTATCCTTTTTTATTTTTTTTGACCATCACAGGTCATGAAAGTTCAAGCATAAATGGTTTTTTAACTGAAGTATAGCTGATTTAAAATGTTTCAGGTGTACAGCAAAGTGATTCATATATATATACACACACACACACATATTTCAGATTTTTTCCATTACAGGTTATTACAAGATACTGAGTACAATTCCTTGTGCTCTACAGTAGACCCTTGTTACTTATCTATTTTACATGTAGTAGTGTATATCTGTAAACCCAAAGTCCCAATTTATCCCTTTGCCTGCTTTCTCCACTTTCCCCATGGTAACCATGAGTTTGTTTTCTATGTCTGTGAGTCGACTTTTATGTTGTAAATAAGTTCACTTGTATCATTTTTTTAGATTTCACATATAAGCGATATAATATGATAATTGTTTTTCTCAAACATGATTTTTTCTTTAATGAAGGTATTTTTCTTTTCCCATTTAAAACAATAAGTTCACATAATATTAGCATAATCAAAATGATCTCTTCTTACCTCGTAGTCCTTAAACAGCTGTCGCATGAAAAAAAGCCACCCAAATCCAAAGAAAAGTATCTAGAGGAGAAAGAAGATAGAAGATCAGCATGTCAATACACAATCTTTTGAGAAATGCCTTTTACAGACCACTTTATGATAAAAGGTTGCCTAACTAAATAGCTTATTTTAGAGATTAAAGGTGACATCCACTCATATAACACTACTTATTAAAGTCCTCAAGAGTGGACCAGATGTTGAAATGCTCTTCAATTTTTGAAATTATCCTTGTTTTAGAACATGTTTTAAGTTGGGCACAAATTAAGATAGTAGGCACATGACAGCTCTGTTCATTGTTCTAAAGCTCATTTATTTTTCACTGGTAAATACCTTTTCCACATACACATACTCTGACACAACTCCTCTTCTTGTATTGGCTAAGAATGTTATCAAAAAATAAAATTCTTTTTAAAAATTATAGTTGCTTTAAAAGGTTGTGTTAGTTTCTGGTGTATTCAGTTATACATACACATATATATATATATACACACACACACACATATTGTTTTTCATATTCCTTTCCATTACGGTTTATTACAGGATATCGGATATGGTTTCCAATACTGTGCTATGCAGTAGAACTTGTTGCTTATTTTATATAGTTTGCATATGCTAACTGAAAACTCTGAATTTATCCCTCCCTCACCCCCTTTCCCCTTTGGTAGCCATAAGTGTGTTTTCTATGTCTGTGAGTCTGTTTCTATTTCATAAGTAAGTTCGTGTCATACTTTAGATTCCAAATATAAGTGATATCATACGGTATTTGTCTTTCTCTCTGATTTACTTAGTATGATAATCTCTAGGTCCATCCATGTTGCTGTGAGTGGCATTATTTCAGAATAAAATTATTTTATGCCTTCCAACTCACTTCAGGAGCAAGTGTGAACTCTCGAGTATGATTTAGCAGATTCTTCCTCCTCTTACTATGTCCCTCCTATCCACCAAATTCGTGTTTTCAGCCACATGGAACTGCCTGTGCTTCTTTAGATATAACATTCTTTCATACCAGGACCTTTGCAGATGTTATCCTTTGACAGGAACTTCTCTCCAGTCTCCTCCTCACTTATCCTACAAATCTTTACTATTATTACTTCTAGAAGGCCTTCTCTGGCCTCCCAAATATAGATAACTTACTCTTTTTACATAATCCTATTATCCTACCTTGCATTTCCCTTACTAAAGCATTTGCCACACAGTTTTTTAATGTCTAATTTAAATACACTCTTTTTAAAAAGACTGTAAGTTCTGTGAGGATAAGGGTCACATTTGTCTTGTCAATCTTTGTATTTTAGCACCCAGCACAATGCCCGGGACATAGCAGGCTCCCCATAAATGTTTGCTGAATGGATAAATGGTGCACAGTGAAAGATGGCTTGTTCTTCAGGAACATTCAACCTCAATTCTTTGGTAACAACATCTATGTACTGTGCTAAGTGATGAGGACACAAAGATGAGTAAGATTGTTACTACTGTCAAGGAGGTATAGTATAGTGGTGAAGACACCAAGTAATTATTGTGTAATATGGGACATGCAATGATAGAGACATGCACATGATATTGTTAAAGAACATGAAAGAGGGAGACTAAACAAATCTGGTATGGGGTTAGGACAGATTTTTCTGGGGAAGATAATACCTTGGCTGAAGGAGGTTTTAATTTAGAGTTAAAACCTGGTATCATGTGCAAATTTGAGGATTATATGCATTTTTCTAGAGAGAGGCTTCAAGATATTCACATACACTCAAAGGTTCCCACCGTCCCTAAAATATTTTAAAACAAACAAAAGAACCAAACACTCTCTTAAGGTGTTGAAAAAGAATTAGGCAGGTAAAGACAGGTAGTGGGGGTGGACAGGTCTTCTTTTTCAGACAGCAAAGAGCATGAGTAAAGGCACAGAGGTGAGAAATAGCATGGTATATACTGGTAACTACACATGGTTTGGCACTGCTGGGAGACAAAGTTCAAAGAAAAAAGTGGTTAAAAATGAGGCAAAGAGGGGAGGAATAGAGGACCAATGATGGAAAGCCCCAAAGGTCACTGTAAAGAGCTTGAATCATAGTCTGTAGGTGATGAGTTATTTAAGGATGGAAAAGACATGGCCAGGTTTATTTTACAGAGAAACTATGGGGACTCTCTGAAGGAAACAACACTGTAGAGAAAGAAACAGAACAGGAGGTTGCTGCAGCAGTTCAGATGAGAGATAACAAAGGCCTGAATTAAAACAGTAAAAAATGGTTTTTCCAGTGGTCATGTATGGATGTGAGAGTTGGACTATAAAGAAAGCTGAGCGCCAAAGAATTGATGCTTTTGAACTGTGCTGTTGGAGAAGACTCTTGAGAGTCCCTTGGACTGCAAGGAGATCCAACCAGTCCATCCTAAAGGAGATCAGTCCTGAGTGTTCGTTGGAAGGACTGATGTTGAAGCTGAAACTCCAATATTTTGGCCACCTGATGTGAAAAGTTAACTCATTTGAAAAGATTCTGATGTTAGGAAAGATTGAAGGCAGGAGGAGAAGGGGATGACAGAGGATGAGATGGTTGGATGGCATCACCGACTCAATGGACATGAGTTTGGGTGGACTCCGGGAGTTGGTGGTGGACAGGGAGGCCTGGCATGCTGCGGTTCATGGGGTTGCAAAGAGTCATACATGACTGAGCAACTGAAGTGAACTGAACTGAACTGAATTAAAACATCAGTAGTTGGAGAGGAGGCAACACATTTGAGTACTTCGAAGGTAAAATCAGCAGGGAGGAATTAAGGATGATTAGTTTGGAATATAGGATGAAGAAGGAGGCCATCCACTTTATATAAAGACTACTGGAGGAAAAAAATTGGGGAATGTGGATGGGAGACAGGAAGATGACGGGTCCACTTTTAGATATACTAAGTGCTTGAGGGCCACCCAAGTTGACATAAAAGATTATGAAGGGACAGCTGAGACACACCTGAGAGTTGAAACCGTCAAAGAATATGAGATCATTCAGGAATAGTATATAGAGTGAAGAGAGCAATATGCCAAGAAGAAAATAGTAGAGAGTAGGAATGGGAAGAAGAGACCGGGAAGGAGACAGAGAAGGAATGGTCAGAGAAATAATAGGTGCCAGAACAGTGTGGTATCCTGAAACCAAAGGGAATAGAGTTTAAAGACATGTTAAAAAAGTAGACGGACAAGAGAACCAGGATTGAAAAATGTTCAAAGGATTTGGTAACTGGGAGGTCAACGCTGACCTTAAGGAAAACAGTTTGAGTAGTGAGGTGGAGGCAGGAACTAGACTTCACTGGGTTGGGGGTGCATGGGCGGTAACACAGTAGAGACAATAAACACAGATTACTCAAGGGACAGCCAAGAATGAGACTGTAGCCTAATTAACTCACTTATAGTGGGTGTCAGAATCAAGCTGAAGTCTGTGTGGCTGACCCCAAAGCTTGTGCTTATAATCACTTCACAACAAGCTGCTCCACAATCAAAGGTACATGTGGAAAACATGGCTTTAAACAGGAGTAAGGGGCACCTTATCTTCTGACATGGGAGGAAAGGAGTTGGGAATGGTCATGGACATAGACAACTGCTTAGATTAAGATGTAGAAGGAGCTCACACCTTTTGGCCTCACTTTTGTTGATCAAGTAGGAGGCAAGGTCATCTGCTAAGGGCAGGAGAGGTGAAATTGAAAAAAGGGGCTTTGAAAAGAGTGATTAAAAACTCAGAGAAATTATGAAGGGAAGGGAACAAGGAGCTGATTAAAGAAAAAAAAAAGAATCAATGACCTAAGGGTGTCCATAAACTCAAGGCATCAGCAATCTGCACATATGTGATTTTCTACGAAAGCCTTCAGGCTCATGAGTTCAGTTCAGTTCAGTTACTCAGTCGTGTCCGACTCTTTGCGACCCCATGGACTGCAGCACACCAGGCTTCCCTGTCCACCACCAACTCCCAGAGCTTACTCAAACTCATGTTCATCGAGTTGGTGATGTCATCCAACCATCTCATCCTCTGTCATCCCGTTCTCCTCCTGCCTTCAATCTTTCCCAGCATCAGGGTCTTTTCCAATGAGTCAGTTCTTTGCATCAGGTGGCCAAAGTACTGGCTCCTGAGTTAGCAGTAGACAAACTACAGCAGTGATCCAATTGTGGACTTTACATGCAGGCAAAGAAACAAGTGAATATGAAGGAGCTTGGATCCATGATTTTAGACCAAGTAGAAAAGGAAGAGGGTGAATAGATTAGGACAAAATACCCCTAGACTACTTATGAGATCCTTTGGCTATTTTAAATCATTACCAGTGGAGACATTTAAATTCATAGTTTAGAGGCAATATTTAAATGATTTCTGAAGTCATGACTGCAGTTGAAGTTAGGCATTTAAAGAGCAGTGTATATGGTGAGATGGATAATAAAAAATATATATTTCATTAAGATCACTCTGAAATGGGACTTTAGACAAGAAAAAGAAAACAAATGAAATTGATAAGTCTATATGAGGGGGCAGGAAATGGGAGAAAAAGAGAGAAGAGATACGCACCTTTATATTTCATTGTGGCTTCCTTTCATATTGACAAAAAAAGTGTAAAGACTTTTACACAACTAATATAAAAAAATACCAGGAAAATTCAAGAAGTCCAGGATTAATACAAATTCTGGCAAGATTATACAGGATCTAAAAAGCATGCAAAAGGGAAAAGCAACTTTAAACATTTTGCAAATAAAACAAGAATGTGCACTGCATTTATTCAAAAAAGAGAATATTTTTGAAATTGTGCAGTCTTGACCTTGAGCCTTAGAGTGTACTTTGGAACTGATAAGTCTTATAACTGTAGAGAAGGCTGAAAACAGAGGTTAGATAACAGTTGCTGTCACAAAAGATAACTCCTAAATTGAAAATTAGCTACAGATTAAAAAAAAAAAAAAAAGGCCATTAGCAGGATAGTTTAAAGAACCGACTAGAAAAAGATTCCTTTCTTGGATCATTTATTTACATTTTTATTTAACAAATATTTATTGGTGTCTAATATGTACCAGGTCTTAAGGGTAAGGGTGAACAAGACAGCATGGACACTGTCTCAAGGTTTGTAATCTATGGAGGAGATGGACAAGGAATTATGAAACAATGCGATAGTGCTACTATAAGGGAAATGGGCAAAGGGTACTAGGAAAACATGTCAAGGGATATCTAGTCCAGCCTGGAAGAGGTTTTATGGATATCCATGTTGAGAAACAAAGGCTGAGTAGGACTCAGTCGGGAGAAAGAAGGAGTATGGGAAAAAGGTCCAGAAAGAGAACAGACTGGCGGAAACCTGGAGGCATGACAGCATGGCCAGGTTAAGGAACTAAAAGAAGTTCAGTAAGGCTAGTGTATTGGAGGAGGAAATGGCAACCCACTCCAGTACTCTTGCCTGGAAAATCACATGGATGGAGAAGCCTGGTAGGCTATAGTCCATGGGGTCGCAAAGAAATGGTTAAGGCCAAGGCTGAAGAGGTTAAGAGCGGAGTCTTCATCATAAGAGACCACATAAGCCAATTAAGGATGTGAACTTTATCCTGTGGAATGATGAACAATCTCTATACCAAGATGTTGCCTGGGGTGAACCAGCTTCAATATATGATCTCTGATTTCAGATTTCCTTTCAAATAAATCTTTCAGTTCATATAAAACATGAAAAATGAGGGGGAGATGTTTCTAAGGCAATCACACCTCTCCAGAAAGGTGCTTTTTATTAAATATTTATTAGGCTTCTACTACAAGAGTCCCTTGGACTGCAAGGAGATCCAAACAGTCCATTCTGAAGGAGATCAGCCCTGGAATTTCTTTGGAAGGAATGATGCTAAAGTTGAAACTCCAGTACTTTGGCCACCTGATGCGAAGAGTTGACTCATTGGAAAAGACTCTGATGCTGGGAGGGATTGAGGGCAGGAGGAGAAGGGGACGACAGAGGATGAGATGGCTGGATGGCATCACTGACTCGATGGACGTGAGTCTCAGTGAACTCCAGGAGTTTGTAATGGACAGGGAGGCCTGGCGTGCTGCGATTCATGGGGTCGCAAAGAGTTGGACATGACTGAGCGACTGAACTGAACTCAATACAAACACAGAAAACAAAAAAAAACAACCTAAGATTTAGTTTACTTTAAACTCCTAAAAGGAACTGTTTCTGTCATGTGCCACTTGAAAAAAAGAGCAATTAAAGAAAAATACCTTTAGTTAGTGGAGAAATGAGGTGGGGGGAGATCAGTAATTAGGTAGTCTGAGCTTCTACAAATTTTAACAGTTGGCCAATAAATACTTACTGAGCGTCTGCACTTGGAGGGAGGATAGAGCTATTAAAAAGATAGGGTCTCAAAAAAAGTAAATTCATAAATAAATGAATACATAAATGGTATCAGTGCTATGATAAATGCTGTGTAGAAAATAAAAGAGTAACTCAAAAAATTTACATAGTAAAAACAAAAAGCTCACTAAACGAAGTTTCTACAGAGCAGGGACAAGTCAATGTCTTATTTAGCTATGTATCCTCAGAACTTTATATAATGCTCCATAAACGTGTTTATTGACTGTACGAATGAATGCAGATGGCTAATCTTCATTAGCCATCGAATGAAGCCATTTCTTCCACGAATGAAGGAAAGAGGGTCAGAAAAAGATCCGAAAGCGTGGCCGAGAGGATACACGTTGGAGGTATTAACAAACGAAAACGGATACTTAGATCTCTGAAGTGACGGCGGCAAATTCCTCCGCATCCGGATTCAGAATTTGACAACTAACCTCACGTGTCCCCAGGAGCCAGCCGGATTGGCGAGTCGCACACTCTGCACCCGGAACCACACTCTTCCCTAATCCATGGATCAGCCGCGTAGTCTAGAGCTTCGGGGCGCTTTGAGGACAGCTCCCTTCTCGCGGCACCGGTTCTGAGCCCTAAGGCCACCTGACCTCTCCCCAAAGTGGAAAGGAAACCGGGAGGTGGGGTAGGATGGGAGGAGGAATGGAGTATGAGTGGGGGCGCGGACGGCCGCGGGACTCCTCCTGACAGCGAGGGAGCAGGGAGCCGGACGCAGCAAATCCCATACCCTCTCGGAGCTCTGAGCACGGGTGAGGCAGGCACTACCCGCAGGCGAGAAGGGCGAGACTCCGGGCCAGCCCGCATCACCGAGGCCTGGAGAAGACGACTCGGGAGACAGGTTGAGGAGTCCAGAGGCGGGACGCGGTGGCTCACCTGGGAAGTAATCATGATGCTGGAGTCGATCAGGAAACTCATGGTGAAGAGTAACGAGGGCTCGTGCCTCCACTTTCCCCGAAGCCACAGCACTATAGGCCACGGGCCCCCCTCACACAGGCGGCAGTCGCCTGGGGGCCTGGGTTCGCCAGCCCGACGCCATCAAGCTGCGCCCCAGCCAGCCAATCAGCAACTACGTCCAGCGCTTCCCGCCTCGGGCTCCGAGTGGGAGGGACGCTGAGGAGCTGAGAGCGGGGGGCGGGGCCGGGGGGGGGGGGACGTTCTGGGGGCGGGGATTAATTAGAGGGGGCCTGGCCAAAAGGAGCAAAGTACAACAACGAGGTCTGAAAATTCTAAAGCAGTTGTAATGCAGGATAGCATTTCCACTTCTGAGGCTAACGGAGGTGCGGCCTGAGATAACATCTTATTTTAATTCTCTTTTATAATGGTGAAAGTGAAGTTGCTCAGTCGTGTCTGACTCTGCGACCCCATGGATTGTAGCCTACCAGGCTCCTCCATCCATGGGATTTTCCAGGCAAGAACACTGGAGTGGGTTGCCATTTCCTTCTCCAGGGGATCTTCCTGACCCAGGGATAGAACCCGGGTCTCCCGCATTGTAAGCAGACGCTTTACCATCTGAGCCACCAGGGAAGTCCTTATAATGGTGAAGTTAATAATAATGGATTATACCACAAATCATGCGTTCTACATGTCACAACTTAGCTTGGGTCCACAAACAATGGCATAAAGAGGGAAGAATATAAAGGCAGGTTTTAGCACATACAGCTAATCAAGTAAATTTCTGATTCTTTTACCACACTTTTGAGAGGCAATTAGATGTATTGGAGCATGCTCAGAGGTGAGTCATCAGATAAGGACAGATGAAAGGAATTGAACAAAGAAGGCTCAGGTACATTGACAGTTGTCTTCATTGGAAAGAATGGATAGAATTGATATGGCCTCAAAAGATATTTGTAGGACAAAGGAGTTAAACGAACATAGATTTAATTCAAAACAAGGAATAATTCTTTAAGAGTCTGAAGATGAGTTATTTTAGGAAATAGTTGCCCCACTCATGTTGGAATTGCTCAAATGTAGACATAATCACTACTTCATCCATTCAATACTCATTTCGTGAAGGCTTAATGGCACTGCTGTGGAGCTTATCCTTTTCCACCAGGCCTCTACCTAGTCCATGAAGTCCCTATAATCTCATCCTGAAGCTGTCCCCAGTTGAAGGCCATCACCCAATGTGAGACTGGCTGCATTCAAGGCTGCAGTCAATACCTGGAAGTCAGTACTTGCAACTTGGACCAGAGTGTTTAGTCTACTACAGTCTGAATCACTGAGACTCAGATTTATTACACACAAGGAAATGTATCTTACTTTCTTAGACTTGAATGCTACTCATACTAAGCAGCCCAAACACCTCTCAGACGTCCTGTCCCCAATCCAGAAGGCCAGGGAGCAGTGGAGACATCCCTACTAAGGGAGAGTCTTAGCTAGAGAACTTTGTGTCCCTGGCTACATCTATCAGGGAAGAAGTAGCATCTGTGAAGCAGATGATGAGTTAGACTCTCACCTATCAAGGCTGTGTGATAGTGCAGAATGCTGCGTTAGCCTATCAAGGCAAACAGTTTACCTTAGTCGCTTACTGGAATGCATGGTGGGGATCAGGGTCTCAGTGAAGCTTGCAGCAGAAAAAGGTATACAAACCCACTGGCCCCAGGACTGTGTAAAGCTTTGAAAGACACCATTCAAAATTCTATGACAAACCTTGACAGCATATAAAAAAGACATTACTTTGCTAACAGAGGTTCATCTAGTCAAAGCTATGGTTTTTCCAGTAGTCAGGTATGGATGTAAGCGTTGGACATAAAGAAGGCTGAGTGCCAAAGAATTGATGGTTTCGAACTGTGGTGTTGGGGAAGACTCATGAGAGTCCCTTGGACTGCAAGGAGATCAAACCAGTCAATCCTAAAGGAAATCAATCCTGAATATTCACTAAAAGAACTGATGCTGAAGCTCCAATACTTCCACCATCCGATGCAAAGAACTGACTCACTGGAAAAGACCTTGATGATGGGAAAGATTGAAGGCAGGAGGAGAAGGGGATGACAGAGGACGAGATGATTGGGGCATCACCAACTCAATGGACATGAGTTTGAGCAAGCTCCAGGAGATGATGAAGGACAGGGAAGCCCGGTGTGCTGCAGTCCATGGGGTCACAAAGAGTTAGACATGACTGAGTTACTGAAAAACAGAAACAATTCAAAATTCTCTTTACTGTTAACACCTTTGTCCAGGTCAAGGACTGATGTGGGTGATCCAAGGAACTGCTACCCCCTGCTTTTGATTTTAGAATGTCTCCAAAAATCTTCACACTAGATAAACATCCATGTGACTGAACTTCTTTACAAGTTGGTCACCACTCTTCCAAACCTTCTTGGCTATGCGAGTTGGTTCTTTCTTCTTATCTAGGCTCATTTTGGATGTGTTGACCCTGGTGTTGACCTAGTGTGCACTTAGGATGCCTTGTCCAGGGCTTTGGTTGGTTCAGATGAGTCAGAGGTAGTTCTGAATCAAGTGGCATCTTTACCTCAAATCTTGCTCCTCTCTAGTTTATTCTCTGCACAGTAGATGGAGCAATCTTAGAGAATGTGACTAAAAATGCAATGAAAGTGATGGTATGTGATTTCCAAACCTAGGTCATAAAAGACATTGAAGCATCTGCCTTAATCTCTTGATTCACTTGTTCTAGGGGAAACCAGCCACTGGTTCATGAGGACACTCAAGCAGACCCATGGAGTGGCCCAAGTAGAGAGATACTAACTTACCAGCACCAACCTTCTGTGTCACATAACCACGTGAATGGGTGGATCTTACCTCTTCAGTCAAGCTTCAGATGACTGCAGACTTTGTCAATATCTGACTGCAACCCTATGAGAGACCCCAAGCTGCTCCAGAGTTCCTGACCCTCAGAAGCTATAAGAGATAATACATATTGTTGTTTCAGGGGCTCCCAGGTGGCACTAGTGGTAAAGAACCCATCTGCCAATACAGGAGATGTAAGAGACATGGGTTTGATCCCTGATTGGGAAAATCCCCCTGAAGAAGGGCATGGGAAACCATTCCAGCACTCTTGCCTGGAAAATCCCATAGACAGAGGGGCCTGATGGGCTATAGTCCACGGGGGTGCAAAGAGTTGAACACAACTGAAGCAACTTAGCTGGCACACATGCACGTTGTTGTTTCAAGCTGTGAAGTTTTGGAGTGATATGTTACAAAGCGATAGATAACTAATACATGAATCATCACAGACTACATTTTTTACTAAATATTTGCATGGCATAGCCTGAGGCTCTGTCTTTGTAACCTTTTTTTAAAAAATTTATTTATTGGTTTGCATGTGCAGGTCTTAGTTGTGGTATATAGCTGCGGCATATACCACAGCTATATTTGATCCCTGACCAGGGATCAAACCCAGGCCCCATGCACTGGGAGCTCAGACTTTTAACCATGGGGCTGCCAAGGAAGCCTTCAATCGTTGCAACCTTTGATTTTCATTTCTTCACCACTCACTGTTCACCTGTCAAGCTAAAGCCACATATCTTAGGGTTTTGTTATAGCTACATCTAACCTCAATTTATATAAAGATACTGCTAGGCCCGATAACAGATAAATCTTGAGATCTCAGAGAATTAATACGACACAAGTTTATTTTTTGTTTCATGTGAAATCCAAAAGTCTGATTCATGGGTATTGGAAGAGGTGTTGGTGGGGGTGGTAGTGATCCTCTAGTCTGTAGTCATTTGAAGACTGACTGCCATTGTCGACATATGGCTTCCAAGGCTGCTCTGGGTGATAACAGCCAGCAATTAGTCTGAAAATTTCTCTTTTTT
Organism: Bos indicus x Bos taurus; assembly: GCF_003369695.1. Classification (NCBI taxonomy): domain Eukaryota; kingdom Metazoa; phylum Chordata; class Mammalia; order Artiodactyla; family Bovidae; genus Bos; species Bos indicus x Bos taurus. Next base: position 21,613,110 of record NC_040078.1, read on the forward strand.
TTCCCTGTAATTATGATAAAACAAGCCCAGTGCCTTAAACCTGGAATTCCTGGGACCTTCAAGGAAGCTCTTCCTCAGATACATTCCTTACAGTGTCAGCCTGCTCTGGTGCTGGGGCATACTTAGCCAATTATCTCTTTTCTGCCCTGGGAGTAGTATTCATTCATTCCCCAGACATTACTATGTTCCATTCACTGTGCTAAGTACTGAATATTCAGAGATTATATAATAATATTGTCAGGCAAGTGTATTCTCCTCGGTTCTGTCTCATCACAACAAAGATTTGAAGTGACGATATGAAGTCTCTTTTTGAAGTCACTTTTGATAAGTGCTATGATCAAGTGTACACAAATATTAAGGGATCAAAAAGGAGGGAGCAACTCACTTTGTATAGGGAATTTTGTGAAATTTCATAAAGAAGAAGACAACTGAGTTGAATCTTGAAGGATGAGAAGGAGCTGATTACAGAAAAAAGGCTGGACAGGGCAGAGTCCTGAAATACTATGAAGTTCCTTCATCACTAAATGTCAGGCTTGTCCATGTTGGGGACCAGCCAATGGCTCTGTAAGACTGGGGCATATGCATGTGTGGATGGATGTGGGAAATGAGGCTAGAAATGTGGGAGATGAGGCTAGGATGTGGTGTACCTACCAGTTAGAAGCTTGTAAGCAACAGGAATAATTTTGGCAACATTAGAAAAAAAAGGAACTCTGGAGTAGCTTAGCAAACTGAAGAAAGGTTGATGAACCATGATCTGTAAAAAGAGGAACTAAGCATTTGCCAGAAATCTAGGTAAGCAGGGAACTAATTGTGAATCTCTTCAAGGGGTTCTGTCAAGATAAATGAATCCCAACTACGTTTCAGTCTCTGTTACTAGACTCAAGATTCACATTCCAGGGAGAGAGTGTATGACTGGCCCATTTGAGTTCAAACAAACAAAACTTGACCCATGATGGATTGAGGGCTCTCCTTTGGGGTCGGCCTGCCCTCCCGCCTCAAGGGTGTACTATTCTTTGTTTGCTGAATAAAACTCTGAGCTGTAACCAAAAGAAAAAACAATGTTACTAAGAATCTCACCAAGATTATATCCAATTGAGGAAGCATAAATCCCAATAGAGATGTTTTTAGAGCAGAAGGGAGAATAGATTCTGGGCAGGTAAAAACAGAGGTCTTCTTTAAGTGGGTTGTAGTCACTTACAAATGCTTTGTAAGTCATGTTAAGGAATTTAGAATTGGGGGTAAGCAATTGAGTCACTGAAGGATTTTAGGCAGAGAAGTGATGTGATAAATCTCATGCAGAATATTTTGGCTGATTTTATTTGATGTATTTTTATTTGTAATGAATAACTTTACTTCTTTCTACAGTTCTCAATGACATAAGAGTGAACAAATCCTATTCTTTTGTCTCTTCTCAAGTGGCCAAAGAAGTATATTTTGATTTTTCCTGAGATTTGTGTAGAATAAGAGAGGGGACAGACTGACCAAACTTCAACTGATAAAGAGAGTGTTCTTGTTCTTTCTGAATCAGATTCTCCTCCATTTCACCTAGCGGTGTGCTGGAGCTACTTGTACTGGCTTGTAAGAGTCATTTGCTAAATTTCTTGGAATTTTGTGAGCCAGTGCTAAGTAACAGTTATTAACAAATTACATAAATTTAAAAATGATATAAAGATAATACTCAAAGCTTATCACTTCTTATTTTACTATTATTTATGCTCTTGATATTTATATCTATTGTATGATAGAAATATTTATAATGTTGTGCTATTGTACATCTCATCTCTATGTTCAGTGGCATTATGTTGGTGAGTTGAAATTGAATATGGTGGGAGAATTTACACCAAGGAAATTGACAAACACTGCAAACCAGGGGCTCTTTACCCTGGAAAGAGCTGGTTGTTACACATTTACAAACTTACCACTGCCTCCCTCCCTCTTCCCCAGTGCTCTTGTTCCTCAACCCCTTAATTTCAAAGGAAGAACACCAGAAACTGGGAAGTCTGTTGACAGGGTAGCGTGGCTGACAGGGCAAAAGAAACACAAAGACAGTGAAAAGTCAAGTTAGTTTTATTGTTTTGTAACAGTCTAACATGTGACTATTAGCTCTGACATAAAGATGTGGAAGGCTGGAGAATTCAGGACACAATCTCAGTAATGCCTTTGCCAGAGGTTTTCCCCAGGAAGTTTGTTTTGATTATGTTTCTTAGCTGAGTCTTTACTAATCCTGTTTCATAGATGAAAATTTTGCAGAAAAAGGCAATGAAGCTATCTACTTTTCTCTCCACATGACTTTATGAATTCTTCCAGAATATCCTTTGTTCTGGAGAACTTCCAGAATGCCTTGGAAGGAGACTGCAATGTAGCCCACTGTTCCCTCATTGGTCATATTGAGTACCACTCTCTCCAGACTTTGGGAGCAGCAATGTCTAGGATAGTGGAGATGACTTGTCTTTCATAAATATCTTTCCTGCTATTTAACTGTTGAACCTAGAAATTTACGTCCTTTTTCTCCTTTCTCCCCCAATTACATGCTTAGTTATCATAAAATAATTACAAGAAGGGACAGTCTCCCTGCCTATTTCACTATCACTTCTAGGTACATACTTACTTTGCTTTACACATTGTATTTATGCTTAGAAGAGTTTCCATCCAACCAGGCAAATGTGTTTCATCTACACTTTGCTACTTTGGATTGTGTGATCATTTGCACACAATACACATGGTGGGGGGTAACTCAAGGTTAGGGGAAGGAGCTAGGAGGAGTTGGGGGTGGGTGGGAGGTGCTGTCTGAGTTGTCCGAGCTGCCTCAGGGACTCTCCTTAGGAACTACAGAAAAGCAGCTGTCCACACAAGTCTCACCCCGGGCCTTCCTCACAGCTTGGACTAAGAGCTGCTATATGCAGCTCTTCTGATTCTATGAACTTCCTTCTGCCTGCAGTAAGACTGCCCCAGGGCTGGTACAACTCTCCACAGCGGCCCTAGTGAGCTGAATCCTTCAGCACCACTTTCAGCAATGAATTTCATGCATGGTCAAAGATGTTCTTTTTTGCACTATAATTCTCAGGAATTCAAAACTACAGAAAAATTGACCTCCCCCATCACCCTCATTTTCTTCTTTCATTTTTACTCATTGGCTCAATTTTAACCAGTTGCTTAGTTTACAATCTGTGAAGCATTTGAAAGTGGTGACTGTTATTTCTTCAGTCAACATTTTAGAATAAGGACTTATGACAGATTTGGATAAGACCTTCCCCCCTTTCATTTCCCAATAAGTGAATTAAAAAATCCCACTTATTTCTTCTAGTATGCTCCTGGTATTTCTTGCATATCAATTCACTGGATCTGTCCCATGGAGGAGGGACAGAACTTATTACCCACAATTTACCTAAGGGAAATTGCCATATGGAGTGAGTAAATGACATCTTGGGGTTCCCAGAGTCAGAGAGGTACAGCCCACACTTCTGATTTGACCTTCAGTGTTCCCTGTGGGAAAATCTGATCCCCAGGTTGCACTGACCTTCAGGAATATTTGTCCAACTCTGTGTTGCATACTTCACGTGGGTGCCAAGTAACCGAGTCATGATGAAAAGCAGACAGGCCTTTGTACGATGACCCAAATATGAGACCCAGGGATTACCAGAGCCAAGCTTGAAACTTTCTCACTGAGCTTTGAAGAACTCTATCCTTCCTGGTCACAGATCTCTCCTAATGAAGGTGTTATAACTGCTACTGGGCAGTTAGTCCTTTGCTTCTGGAGAGAGCTGCACTTTTGATGGCCTGCTGTCCAATGCTTCTTTTTACTGGTAGTTCCACGTACCATAAAGGTTTAGTCTAACAAAGGCAGGACCAGGATTAGGATCGAGAGCTTGGCCTTAATGAAGCCCAGGGATAGTGATAATCCTGAGTCATTCATAATTATTTGCCTCAGAATAGATGCTGAGGGATCCAGATGTACGGGGTAAGGTCCTCCACAGACACACTGCTGCCTGTGAATGGAACCTGACAGCAGTTGTGTGCAGCTTAAGATGGAGCGTGAAGGAACACTTTTCCCAGGTAGAAAGTAATTACCCTTCTGTCCCCAGCTATGTCTCAAGGTCAGATAGGTTCCTACCAAACATATGGGGTCAAGATTCTGTTTTGAGTCTTCTCCGAGAAAACATCTCCAGAGTGTCCAGTCCACACCAAAAAGCTGTCACCAGAAAACTGCAAGGCAGGTCAGGAGGGTCAGATAGAAGCTACCCACCTGCCCTTCTTCTCAGTCTCCCTGCTGTTTGAGGAATCAGTCAGGCACCACTCAGCAGGGTCTAGAGTTGGCAGCCAACTCATTAATCCTTCTGATACCCCTGGAGGTAGGTTGGTGGCAAATGCTATCTCTAGTTTGCAGAAAGAAAACGGAGATACAGAGAGGTTAAGAGACGACAATAACACAACTACTAAGTGGCAGAGAGAGAAAAAAAGAAAAATTCGTGGTCCCTTGATGCCTGGGTCTGTTTCTTCCGAAATAAGCTTCCTTGCTTGTTGGGAAGCCTGAGAGGGACAATGGCAACTTCCACGATAGTGGGGTAGGTACAGACTCTGAAGCAGGATGCCACTTTACTCAAGGAAATACACACACACTTAGGCCTTAGCCATGACAAGGAGAAAAGACCCTGATGCTGGGAGAGACTGAGGGCAGGAGGAGAAGAGGGTGACAGAGGACGAGATGGTTGGAAGGCATCACTGACTCAATGGACATGAGTTTAAGCAAGCTCCGGGAGATGGTGAAGGACAGGGAAGCATGGCGTGCTGCAGTCCATGGGGTCGCAAAGAGTCAGACACTACTAATTGACTGAACAAACAAGACAAGGAGACCAGCAGCCTTCACCTACACATCTGCTACTGGTCCCAAAGAGCACCAGCACTTTTCACTTAGAAGAGGAAGCAATTGTTTTCTTTTCTCTTCTGGATTAGATCCTAGTCGAGATAGATACTTTACTCTGGTAGTGATCGAGCTATTCTCGGGCTCTGAGTTTACATCTTCTTAAAATGGGTCTTCAGGAGCAAAACTGTAGGAGCAATAGTGCAGCCATTGGGGGCAGGGGAGTATGATGATGTCCAGTTCTCAGGCGTGGGATTTTATTTCTTTCACCATCCAGAAGAAGCTCTGTTTGGAATAGCTTTGATGGAAAGGGGAAGGAAGATTCAGGTAGTAGCCAGAAAGCCACAGGTCCACAAGATAAATACACTTGTTCAACTGTCCACCGCCTGATACATTCCTACACTGAAAATTTGTCACTTTGAGTTAACCTAGGCAAAATACATTTTAGGCCTTCTCTTTTAGAATGCAAAATTTCTCTGGAGTAATTATAAAAAAATCATATCTTAGAATGAATTTAATTTTTAGACCATTTTGCTTTAGGATGGAGCACCAAGGAGTGGGAATACTGTCACAGGGGAGGAATAGTTTTTGAGGAAGCTTTGGTCTGGAGAGCATATCTAGAATGAATATCTTAAAAGGAAGGTGGTAACCAGAGGTCAGCACAAGGGATTTGGCTTTTGAGGGGGATGGTGCTGGATGGGGGGGCGGGGGATACAATGAAGGCAGTTTTTCTGGGTCTCTGGGGTTCTCCTGTCCAGTTCCCTGTGATGTCAACTTGGTTTCTATCCCTCCTACCTTAGTCTTGGCACTGCAACCCATTAAGCATAGCTTTGGTTTAGATGAACCATCTTGGTTATCAATTTCTCCCTCTGCTTTGGGAACTGGTTGGCTCTAGTTAAAATTACTGTGTGTGAGAAATATGTAGTTATACCTGAGGATTTCCTCTGATTGGCCTCTACATATGCGGAGTGTTGGTTGGGGGCACAAAGGGTAGAAGATCTTTCCCTTCAGCCTCTAGGTCCCTTCCAGGGATGAAGTCTGACCTGGGACTAGACAGGGACCCTGGCTGTTTGTGTTCCCAGTTTGTAAAAGGCTCTCCCTGGTGGCCCTCTGATGACTCTTTAGGTATACATCTTGTGACCGAGCAAGGCCTGAGGGCTGATTCTCCTCAAGACAAGCCAGAAGGAGGTATCGTCTAGCCCAGAGCTAGGTTTGTTCCCAGTCCCTGATAAAAGGAGGTGTAGATTTCAGGCTGAGTGTTGAAGCTACGAGAGGACAGGAAAGAAAGGGACCTTTTCTGCTTTAGGGAAGAAAACTGCAACCGGGATTTTTAAAACCTTTTCAGTTCAGGGACGGAGAAGGCAATGGCAACCCACTCCAGTACTCTTGCCTGGAAAATCCAATGGATGAAGGAGCCTGGTAGGCTGCAGTCCATGGGGTCGCTAAGAGTCGGACACAACTGAGCGACTTCACTTTCACTTTTCACTTTCATGCATTGGAGAAGGAAACGGCAACCCGCTCCAGTGTTCTTCCCCGGAGAACCCCAGGGATGGGGGAGCCTGGTGGGCTGCCATCTATGGGGTCACACAGAGTCGGACACGACTGAAGTGACTTAGCAGCAGTAGCAGCAGAAGTTCAGGGAGAGGGTATGGAGTCTTGTACTCCTTTTCTGATGGTGCCTAGTGCAGAATTCCTGCTAATACAAGGGATGTAATTGCATCAGAACCCAGGGCTACAGTGACCCAAAAGAAAGGCCAGTGAGAACTCTGGACATCTCCTGGACTGATGATTTAAACTAAACACTCCAAAATGGTAAAATGAGGTTTGGAAGCCACAGAAATGAGTTGAGACCATAAATAATATGACCAATTCCATAGGAAAGCTGGGCTCACAAGTATAAGCTGAACTTGCAAATTGGTGCCTGGAAAATCCCATGGACGGAGGAGCCTGGTAGGCTGCAGTCCATGGGGTCGCTAAGAGTCGGATACGACTGAGTGACTTCACTTTCACTTTTCACTTTCATGCATTGGAGAAAGAAATGGCAACCCGATCCAGTGTTCTTGCCTGGAGAACCCCAGGGACGGGGAAGCCTGGTGGGCTGCCGTCTCTGGGGTTGCACAGAGTCGGACATGACTGAAGCGACTTAGCAGCAGCAGCAGCAGGTTAAATTTGGCTTGCACATTTTGAGGCGGTGGCGGGGGCGGGGGGGGGGGTGCTCACATGGCATATTTAAAACTTAGTTAGCAACGGTAAAAATGTGGAAAACTTCACCTGAACGTTTGGATTTCTGGCTTTTCTTGAAAAATCAGATGGCCAGGTAACACTGTCTGGTAATCGCTGCCTGAAACTGAGCAGCTGCCCTCTGCTCTCCAAATTTCACAGCTCCAGCCCTGGCATGGCATTAGAACATGTGCACTTCCCCAATTTAAACCACTTCACGAATTAAACTGCCTGCATCCTGTAGGCAGTTAAGTTTGGGACCGCTGATATATGCCACACGGTGTCTGCTAGGGAAGTGCTGAGTTGATAAAGTTCAGCTGAGTTTGTAAAGTTGCCACAAGGCTGGTAAAAAGTCCTGAGGCAATCAGTTCTGATTGAAAGGCTTTCTATGGGGAAATGAGGATGAAAGCAGAATTGCCCGTGGCTATGGAGAGGGCCAGGGCAGTCACGAGACTGGGAACTTTGATGGGACAATGGGCTTATCTGGGTAGCCTTTGTACCCGGGAAAGGCAGTTTCCTGGTTGTCTTGCACGCACGGTTCTATCACGGTGCCCGTCCAACCAGGGTGGGTGTGAGGGGAGGGAGAGAAGACTCAAATCGTGTCGGCAACTTTAGGTTTCATCTTGCCGTGTGTTAGCTCAGGCGTTTTCTTTCTCTCTTTGGCACCGCTTCACACGGTGAGATCGTCTGACCTGGCCCGGCTGCTGGCTTTGCTCAGCCTGCTCAGGGGTCTGGTGTCGTCCCCTGGCAGCTCCGCACATAGCGAAGGCGCCTTCTCAGGCGTCAGCTCTTGCTTTGATACCTTCTCAGGCGGCGGCTCTTCTTTCTCAACCTCCTTCTCCACTTCGGGGGGCTCCACTTTCTCCACTTCCAACACGGCCAGGGTCTCTTGGCCTTCTGTGCTCACTCTCTCTGCCTCCTGACTCTTCTCGCCCACCTCTGGTTCTGCGGCCGCTTCTACGGGCTGCTCCTCCTCGACTCCCTCCTGGGCACCCACCTGAGCGTAGGAAGGCAGGGTCTCCTGGTAGGCCCTGGACAAGTCTCCCAGGGGCCCCGGGCCCACCTTCTCCTCGAACTGACTGAAAGGCTTGGCAGAAAGGGGGCTGGCCTCTACCATCCCCACCTCCGTCAAAGGGAAATAATGGGACACGATTTTCTCTTCTTCGAGGAGCTGGTAGCCCTTGGCCTTCTGGATGGAGGAGACGGCAATGGAGTGGAGGGACTTCTCAGGAATCTCCCCCAGTGGCTGCTCCACTGGCCTCTTGAAGGCGGATCGGATTTTCTTCAGGCCCAGGTGGCTCATCTCCAGAATATTGAGGAAGAGGGACACGGAGGCCACGGACAGCATGAAGAGGATGAAGATGGTTTTCTCGGTGGGTCGTGACACGAAGCAGTCCACCACGTTGGGGCAGGGCCACCGGCTGCAGCGGTAGAGAGGCAGGATCCGGAAACCGTACAGGAAGTAGTGGCCCACGATGAAGCCCACCTCAAAGAGGGTCTTGAAGATGATGTGGCAGATGTAGGTCCTCAGCAGGGTCCCCTCCAGCCGGAACTTCTTGGTGCCTTTGCTGCTGCTGCTGCTCTTCTTGACGCTGCCCTGGTCCGCCGCTAGGGGCGCCCTCTCGCCGCCGTTGCCCGGAGACTGCTGGCTCAGCTCCTCGGCCTCGCGCTCCTTGCGCTTCTCCTCCATGCGGACGTGGTGCACCGCGTGCCCCACGTACACCAGCGACGGCGTGGAGACGAAGATGATCTGCAGGACCCAGAGACGGATGTGGGAGATGGGGAAGGCCTCGTCGTAGCAGACGTTCTCGCAACCTGGCTGCTGGGTGTTGCACACGAAGTCGGACTGCTCATCCCCCCACACGAACTCTGCGGCAGTACCGAGGATGAGGATCCGAAAAATGAAAAGCACCGTGAGCCATACGCGGCCGATGACAGTGGAGTGCTCATTCACCTCCTCCAAAATGTTCCCCAGGAAACTCCAGTCTCCCATGATTCACCTACCTACAGAAGGAGAAGGCAGAGCTGAGCGGCCACAGTGCAATCCACCTTTTTTTTTTCACTAACTCTCGGGGTACCTCCCCTTCATGGGTGGCTGAAACGGTCAGTGGGTAAACAGTATCTTTTGAGTGTTTCCTCAGTGCAGACTAGTACTAGTACTAGGGAACAAAAGAGGCATAAAAGAATCTGCTTCCACTGGCTTTATCATCTGTAAAATGGGTTCTCATTCACTTCACAAGCTGCCTGAAAGGATAAATGAGGCAGCGTCTGTATAAGCCTTGAATTACATATCAAATAAGAAATCATTGTTGATCTTAAATAGAAACTCATGGTTTCATGGATTTAAGTCAAGAACACAAGCTGAACTGAGGTTCATGAGGCATAATGCTGAAGAAATATTCTAATTCATTGGTGTCTGCCCTCCCCCGCCCCCAGTTTTTTCCTATGTATGAAATTGCCTGTGGTCACCTTACTTGTGACTGTGTTGGGGTATACAATGATCGTATGTTGAAAGGGAAGTGGAACGAAACATATTTTTTGAATATTTGCTTTGTTGCTGACCTTTGACATTACATTTTTTTCATTCAATTTGATACTGTGAGACCTACTCAATGCGTGTTACAGAGCCCAGCACATAATGAAAGCATGATAAATGTTTAACTAATTTGATTCTATCACATGAGAAAACTGAGGCTCTGAGAGTTTAAGTAAATTGTCCAAGATCAGGTAGCTAGCAGCAGTTCTTTCTGTTAGGTTCTTTTTGCCACCCCTTTGGGACTCATTGCCTGTGATTGGAGCTGTACAGTTCTATGACTCCTGTGCTCTTATTTATGTTTTCTCTACTCTAGGCTGAAATCTGGAAACCTTTCTTAATAGCTTTTCAAATTGAAGGTGATATATATATATATATATATGTACATATATATTTATTTTTATTTATTATCACTCTTTTAAATCCAAAGAATGGGGAGAGTGCTTTGGGAAGAAATCATGTCACAGGGTGAGAAAAGTCCGTTAAGATGGTTTTAATGTCCCACGGAGTGAAAAGGGTTTAGGGTCTGTAACATGTGGCTGCTTTAATAGAACTAAAATTTCATCTGTCAGAAAAAAAATGCCATTAAACACAATAGTATACAATGCCCCTAGCAATGCGATGACTAATGGACATGGGATTGAACTGATGGGGTGATGTGTGCAAACTGGGTCATTTGTCCAGTGCAGACCTGTGGTGCAAGCTGGTAATCTCTGAAAGACTCTGGTCAAAACCTCCACCTTGGCTATGTTCCTCTAGCTTGAACATCTTAAGAGTTGTGGGGTGTACTCATCACTGCCCTCAGATCAGGGCAAAAGCCCATGCTAGAGATGCTGGTCTGGGCTTCTCCAGCCGAGCCCTACATTACAGGATCAGAAGTCCATGGGGCCAGAGGATATGCCCATGGCATTTAATGACAATGATATTTGCTAAACACTTGGATGAGTGATGAAATATGGTATCTTAAATTAAGTGGGAGTGTCATCTTTGGAGAGGGTAAACAAAATGACATCTGAAAGCTTTCTTCCAACCTGTAGTTTGGAGACTGGCCAGACAGAATTTGTGGCAGATACTGATGGCAGGGGTGAACAGTGACCAACTTAGGCTCTTGGCTATTTATTGTTTTTGGTGAAGAGTAGAGTTATTCCTCTTGGAGCCACAGAAACTTCCAGTTAGGCCAGGCATCTGCCAGCAGCTTCTCTCCTCATGGGAAGGTTAGAGCAGCTGTGGCACCCCCAACCATGACCCTGGCTTTGGGAAGAGTTCCTTTCGGGAATGGGGAATTGAAAGTGGGCAAGGGTTCTTGACTCAAAACCAGCTGTTCAGAATCCCAGTCACATGCATCTAGTGATACTACTGCCTTTAACACTCCTCAGGTGGCAATCAAATTTAGTTTTTGCCCTATGAAGAGTGGCAGCCATTCCTATTGCCTTCTGGAAGAAGGTGGGAAACAATCATGTAAACAGCTATGCATAAATCCTACTGGTGACAGAGCTGGGAAAATCCAATATTTTTTAATCAACTAGTTCAATCTAAAATTCATGTCAAAACAATAATTTATGTGGTTTACTCCTGGGAGATCAAGTCTGGCTTTAATGAACTCTAACTGTCATGTTGCTAATGGCTTATCCCCATTGATACATCAGCTCAGTTTGCAAGCTTACTTGTATTGTACCATATTGGTCCCTTTGAAATTTTGTATGTTTTTCACTCATGTACCCAACATGAATGTGTGTGGTGAGCACCAGCTCTCAGGACTGTATGTCTACTAGTCTTGTTTCCTCCTTTTATTTTTTATTTATTTATTTTTTTGTTTCCCCCTTTTAGAGTCGAAAGCCCTTGGAGGACAGGGACCATTTTGTCTTTATCCTCTATGAACCATCATGACACAGAACAAAGACCTTACAGAGTGGGAGCTCCATAGATACCAGGGGATAGGATCAATGGTAATCATTTGAAATCTGAAATTCTCAATCCCTGAGTGCATGTAATACTAGTCTTACCTACAAGGAGCTCCAATTCCTAAGGAACTTCAATCCTTTTTGCTGTGGCTAGCAGTGGGGAGATTGAAAACTTGCAAAGAAGTGGTAAATTCAAAAAAAGGTTGGTAAATGGATCCAGAACTAGTTATTTTGAGGTATTGTCTTGTATAAAATTAAAGATATAAGCTGTAAGGCCAATAATTCTTGACATGTATCATGACACACATTCATGATATATAAAGACCCTCCTGACTACCCCATTCATAATTTCCAAACTAAAACCAGACAGAGCTGTGTCCTTCCACACCTCACCCTGCAATGCTAGGAATGTTTGACTGGTTTTCTTTCTTTTTTAAATGTCTATGTTACAGAATTTCTTGTATTAATGAAAAAAGAGAAACTATAATTGAGGACAAAATCTTTCCAATTCCATGCTGTTGAAACAGGCCAACAATACCATTAAGGAGAAAAGATTTAGAAGTGCTAAGGAGAGGTGCCCTGGGTTATTGACTTCTAAAAGTGAAAATTATAATTAAAGGAAGTCAGATAAGAGTAAATCTGGGCAAACTGTTTCATTGGAATGGCAAAATCTAAAGCAAAGGATTTCCCTTTTCTTCAAGGAGGCAACTCTCTCGTTTATTTTGCTTGTTAAAATCTATTACAGGTGGAAAATAAACTGACAGAGTTCGAGCCTCCACCCTCAAGCTATCCACCATAACACCCCACCAGAGGATTATGGTTTCAGGTAATGATTAAAATAATACCTTATGTTTGGGTAGCCCTTATCTATTTATAAATGGTACATTTTAGCATATCTTATTTCAGTTTCATAACAACGTGTGAACTAAGGCCAGTGGTCATCAGACTTGGATTTCAGAGACTAGTAGAATAACAACAAAATAGGATACTGACTCCAACATATTGCTACTAACTCCTTATTTTGCCAAAAAACTTTATAAATTACTATAACTGCAGTCTTTTTTCACCATCATCTCATAAAAGGGGAATTTTAATACTATAAACCTAGATAGGACATAAATTTGGAATAAAAGACAGGCCTTGAAATCGAACACATTTAACTTGGTGAACAATTTACTCCATTGTTTACTACATCACTGTCACATTTTAGTCCCAGGCAGCTGAATAATTCATCTTGGACCAGAGCTGACAGGTCTACAGATGGATGGTTGAGAACCAGGGAACCTGGCATTATCAGCCCCATTTACCAGGATGGGAGATGGAGTGGGAGGGTAAGTAAGTCTCCCAAGGGAGCTCAGCTAGTGAAGGCAGAGCCAGGACATGAGCCGTGGTTTTCGACTTCAAGCCCAGGGTGGTTTTCAGGATAGCATAGCCTTCTTCTGGCTTTGAAGAGGCAGAACAACACATATACATCCGTGTTAACTAGTTCCATAAAAAGGATTAGAGGCCACTTACCACTGGAGTAGGAAATGGAAACCCACTGCAGTATTCCTGCCTAGAAAATTCCATGTACATAGGAGCCTGGAGGGCTACAGTCCACGGGGTTGCCGAGTCGGACAGGACTGAGCAACTGAGCAAGCAAGCAAGCACCACTCCGGTGGGTAAGGCAGTGTAAATGTGCCGCCACGTTTCTCGAGCAGCCCCTTTAACCACCAGCTGTCAGAACCTGCTCCCAGGAAGATCTTAGCGGTGCTTAACAAACCCATTCCCGTGCTCCAGTAAATACTCCAACATGGAAAATGCTGAGCATGAAGCCTCTCCTACCCCCACGGCACTCAACAGATATTAACATCACTGCTACTTCTATGGCAGAGTTTGAGTGAAAAAGTACAGAGAACTTTCATAACCTCAAATACATGGTTTAGATCCCTCGGGCTACCTGGGGGCATGTTAATTCATTCTGATAAAAGAAAGGCCTTAGAAAGTCAAGTTGTAGTTAGAATTTGGACATCTCTGCCACCACCCCACCTTGTCCCTCCATTCTCGCATTTCTTTCCCTTCCAAACCTCTGCCAACTCAGGCTAATTCCAAGGTTTTTGGAATTGAACTCTAAATCCAGCCATCCTAATCCAAGACTGAACATTAGTGGCAACCTTTCTCCTTTTGGAGAATTCCAGAAGTAGCCCTTAGATTAGGCTGGGAAAGAAGTGGGGGATGGGAGGGGTTGGGAAGCCTTCAAGCTAATATCACCCAGGGTAAACTTGCCAATAGGAGTAGGATCTCCCGGAGAGATATGTGTTCTCTTCGTCTCTTGGCGCTCAGCGGTAAAATGGCAACTTTGGCCTCTTTCCTTTGGCACCTAAAAGCCCACCTCCCACTTCTCTACCCCGCCCCTACTGTGCTGCACGACTGAGCAGATATGACTGGATTGACCCTGATGGGTAGGTTTTACTGTCCAGCAATATTTTAAGCTCCCAGCCAGACAGCTTTTATGAAAGGAGGGATGTTTGGAAAACAATAGGCGAGAGAGAATGGGAGAGCTGTGTTAGGCATTGAGGGGAGGAGAGTGGGGAAAAGCTGATGTGGGAAAGCTTAGCCGGGGCTTCTGCAGCCTCCAAAAGTTTCTTTTAGCAGCAGACTGGCCCTCCACAACAGGAGATCTTTGACTTCTCTCCAGAGGACATAAGCCCTGGGCATATTTTCCCAGCACCTTATCGTGGGCTTAGAGAATCTTAGGGATGTAGGGACAGTCAGAGGTCACGGAGTCAGATGGGGCCAAAGCCACTCCAGAAAGAGTAAACTTGATCCCTTTAAAGGATGATATCTCATCTTCCATTGGTGGTTTGTTCTTGTGTCTCATAACTTTCAGCAGGGCAGTCTCCCTCACTGGAAAGGAGTTTTAATACTCCAAAGAATTCTGGCACCATTTGTCAAGGTAATGATGTTTCCCGCTTTGTTTCACTCATAAATACTTTTGAGAAGCTGAAGAATCAAGGGGAAGAAAGCTGAAGAGATGTCAGTGAGAGTTTTAGACTTTAGTGCCTCCATCTGTGGAATGGGGGTTTGATAGTTTTGCCCACCAAGAGAATGTTGGATGAAACACGAATATGACTGAAGGAGGAATGATGCTTGGGAAGCTAGCGCGGAGCGCTTGAGTGCATGTTCTGTGCCTCTCTGAGCCTGCTCCCTTTCCACTATTGCACTGCTATAATGGTAAAATGGTTGTTGTGACCACATTTTCCAAAACAAAAATTGGGGCATTTTATTCTACAAACTTACTTGTGGAAAAATAGAGCAAAATAGTTGAAACTGGAATTGTTTTAAGAAATCTGCAATGTGTGATTACTAAATCAAAGGCAACTTTGAGATTAAGCCAGGGGGGAAAAGGGCACTTGCCTCAGCCACACTCCTTATTTCCTGTCCTTTCTGGTGTCATGGGCATATTGCATTTTATTTTTCAAGTCCTAGGCATACTTTATTTTTAATCTCACAACAAACCACTGCAGTAGGTGTTCTTACTTTGGTGGTGTTTAGTTTCTAAGTTGTGTCCAACTCATTGTGACCCCATGAACTGTAGCTCTCCAGGCTCCTCTGTCCATGGGGTTTCCTAGGCAAGAATACTGGAATGGACTGCCATTTCCTTCTCCAGCATATTGCATTTTGATGGTGGCAGTTTGAAGGAGGAGAGTTCCAAGGTTGTGGGTCTCAACTTCTACTTTTATTAAAATGTTCACTAGCCCACAGCCTTATTTTCTCTAGAATTCTGATTTCTTTCCAACTTCTAGGTTTAAGGGCCCACAGTGATTGAGATGATGCCCTCCAGGGAATCCCTCTGTTGAAAACAGCCAGTCATGGTTGTTCCCAGTATCAGTAAGGCAAGAAGATGGAGTAGAGAGGGAAAGAAACCCAATCATTCTTTCTTTTGAGAACATTCAGTAACTGTTGATTCCTGACGCTTGTGTTTTCCCCGAGACATCCCAGAACTTTCAAAATGAACTTCACTCACTCAGGGCATCCCGGCCCAGTTTGGCTACGTGCTGGGGTGGCCCCATCTCCTGACATCATTGTGTGAGAGATGATGGTAGAGCATGTGCTTGCATCTGGAAAAACAGAGAATGTCCACATCGCTCTGAACCAGTCAGTCTCTCCAGTTTGGAGGAATCCAGTTTTCTAATTGAGCACTTTCTTTGCTTATTTATTCTGTTGACACTGAAGACGCTCTACTAATAGTGCCCAATTGATTAAAATATATTTGTTGGCAGCTGCAAAGTCCTTGAAAATATAAACACTTAATCCCAAACCTCTTGAGGAATGTTTTGAAAGACATGCGGAGAGAGACTCATCTTAGCTGTTGCTGAGAGATGGGCGGCCTAATCCTAAAGGAATCAGAATCAGTTTCTCACGTCTTTCAGAGGGATGTTTTCTCATGATGGCCCTATTATCTCATTGGATGTAAATAAATCTTTAAAACATGGCACATAACCACATTCAAATGCAAATTCCAATTTTTTTATATTCCATAATTATTTAGAATAGATTATCAACATTTTAAATAATTCAATGGTGGCATTTTTCTACTAGTGTGCATTTTTGAAACAGCGAAGCAGTTACATGTATGCAAAGATTATGGGGTTTGTAGTCAGGAGACCTGGCTCTGGGTGTGGCTCTTCTGCTTCTTGCTTGTGGGCAGTTTATTTGGCTTCTCCAAGTCTCAGTTTTCTCATTTGTGAAATAGACAGGATAATACCTGCCTTTTTGTTTGGTAAAAAGAACGTTTTATAATGATGGTGGCTACTTATCTAGCCCATGCAATGCTGTGATGACTTGTTGGTCATCTTTGCTGTGATCTCTTCTTGCTCCGAGTATGGCTGTGTCCTGCACTCCTGGGACCTGAGTTGGTTTGTTTCAAAGTGTACCTTGATCAAGGTCCAACACTCCCCTGTTCCTGCAGGAAGTGTCAGAACTGGGAAAGACCAGAAGAGATCACTGACTCCAAATGCCTTCATTTTATAGATGAGGAAACTCAGGCTTGGTGTGGAAATGACACTCTGATGTTTTGTTGCAGCTCTGAGGTTCAGGCACTGTCCATGGCTCTGGTGCCTCCGTGTCTCATATAAGCAGAGGGTTCTTTAGGGAGAAGCAGGTGAGCTTGGGCATGAATAGAAGGGCAGATGGTTACATGGGCCAGAGGAGATCGTCCTCAGTCAATCCCAGTGACTGCAGTTGGGGGACATGTATCTCCTCCCCTCTGGGCTTCCCTGGTAGCTCAGATGGTAAAGAATCCACCTGCAGTGCAGGAGACTCAAATTCGATCTCTGGTCTGGGAAGATTTCCCTGGAGAAGGGAATGGCTACCCGCTCCAGTATTCTTGCCTGGAGAATTCCACGGACTTCAGTGGAATGGACTACAGTCCATGGGGTCTCAGAGTTGAACATGACTGAGAAACTAACACACACACACATCTATTCCCTTCCAGCTGCTAAGGTGTGAGAGGGAATGAGCCTCTAAGAAACCTAGGATCAGACCTTGTGGGTAAATTGGGTCCCTTTCCTGAGTGTCTTAGGCCTGGCTCTGAGTTAGTGGGCAATATTCAGAGATTCATTCAACAAGTATTTGTTAAGCTCCCACCCTCTGAGATGTTTAGGACACATTGGTGAATAAAACAAAGATCCCTGTCACAGCAGAGCTTATATTTTGTGCGGGAGGCAGGTAATACTCATTAAATACAATAAGCCAGGGAATCACATAGTAGATTAGAAGCTGATAAGTGCTGCTGCTGCTGCTGCTGCTAAGTCGCTTTAGTCGTGTCCGACTCTGTGGGACCCCACAGAGGGCAGCCCACCAGGCTCCCCCGTCCCTGGGATTCTCCAGGCAAGAACACTGGAGTGGGTTGCCATTTCCTTCTCCAATGATAAGTGCTACCAAATATGAAAAAAATATGACCGGGTCGGGGGATTGGGAGAGCCAGAGGAGGGGAGGTGGTACTGACACAGAACTTACTGAGAACATAAGGTTTGAGCAGACTATAAAGAAGGTCTGCTTTGAAGGGATGGAGCCATGGGGTATTGAGGGAAGGCTGTCAGCCATAGCAACAGGCCCGAGGGGCTGAATCAGAGCAGGCAAGGACAGAAATTGTTGGGAAATGTAATTTTTGTCTCTTGATTATTTGTCCACATATGGTTTGTTCGCTTGCATGTCTTTAAAACTACAATACCACCAAAAGATGAGATCCCACAAGGCATCCGATGTGCAAATTTGCCCTTCCTTTCCATTACACACTTAAGAAAAATTTTTTTTAATTTCAATTTTTTAAAAATTTTAGTATAGTTGGTTTACAATGTTGTGTTAGTTTCGGGTATACAGCAGAGTGATTCAGTCATAGTCATACATACATATAAATCTATTTTTTTGCAAATTATTTTCCCTTATAGATTTTTTAAAAACTTTTTTATTTTATATTGGGATGTAGTTGATTTGTGTGGTTGTGTTGGTTTTAGATGTATAACAAAATGATTCAGTCATATATATATATATATAAATAAATTTTTTTGAAGATTATTTTTCCTTACAGATTTTTTAAAAACTATTAAAATTTTATATTGGAATATAGTTGATTTATACAGTTGTGTTGGTTTTAGGTGTATAGCAAAGTGATTCAGTCATACATACATACAAATCTATTTTTTTCTGATTATCTGCCCTTATAGGTTTTAAGAAATTAAAAAAATTTTATATTACACTTGATTTACAATGTTGTGTTAGCGTCAGGTGTACAGCAAAGTGATTCAGTCGTCATACTTTTTGCTCAGCTGTCACTCTGCCTGGTGCTGTGCTGGGAACACAAAGATGCATAAGGCACAGGCCCCGATGGGATGCTACCGTATGTATATCTGCTCAAGGAGACGGGACCATGGGAGTCTGGTCTGCCAGCCTCCACAGGGCAGAGCAGGCCTTGGGGTGGGGCCTCCATCTTGTAGGAGACTGAATAGCCATGATGCCGAGGCTTGGAATGAGACTGTGTCAGTGTTGCCACTAGCACACGGCCTAAGCTTGTGTCAGTGACTTCCATGTCTCCGCCTCAGTTTTTTCTTATGAAAAATGAGAACCCATATGCACTGAAAAAGAGTTGCAGTGATTAAATAAAGCAACGTGCGTAAAACTGAGTTCAGTATTTGGCGTTCAGGAAGCTCTTGATAAATGTGTATATTAGTTGCTCAGTCGTGCCTGATTCTTTGCGACCCCATGGACTGCAGCCTGCCAGGTTTCTCTGTTCATGGAATTCCCCAGGAAAGAACACTGGAGTGGGTTGCCATTTCCTCCTCCAGGGGATTTTCCTGAACCAGGGATGGAACCTGGGTCTCCTGCATTGCTGGCAGATTCTTTACCATCTGAGCTATCAGGATATATATTCCCACTGTTAAGAAGAAGGTTTGGATACTGTTGGAATGAGGTCAAGGGACCCTTGCTTCACCAGCACTGGGATCAGTACTTGCTGCCTCTTGTTTTCCACATGGCCCTCTCTGTGCCTCCTCCGTGGTGAGCTTGGTTGTCAGACAGGAATTCTTCTTCATCACAGCTATTTGGCTGAAGTTCAAGGGCTCCTGTGCCCTGAGGGGCAAAGGGTTGGGTGGAGGGTGGATCTGGGGCACTTTCACTGGGGAGAGGATTTCCCTCACAGACGCACAGACGAGCTGTCAGGACAAGGCCGGGCTCTCTATTGAGCAGAGCAGCTCATGCATGAGAGCAGATTGTGCCAGTTCTATAGAGCACGATCCTTCAGACCAGCTTCTCCTACTAACAAAGTTATCTTTCCCAATCTGCTTAGGCAGAAGAGGGACACACTTCCTGTCCTTATGCTGAGCACACAGAGCAGACAGGACTCAAGCCAGGGCCGGGGCTGGGCCTGGCTCTGAGTGTTTCTTCTCATCTCCTCCCCTCTCCCTGCTCAAAGTCTTGGGCTCTCCTCAGCTGCCCCATCATCTTGGCAAGAGGAGCACAGGCCACAGACAGTGGCCACTGGCTGGCCAGGGGTGAGCCTAGGGAGCGTCCTGGCATTCTAGGTGCCCGAGAGAGGCTCGGAGAGACAACATCTAAAAAGAGGGGTAGGGAAAGAGGCTGCTGCCGCCTAAAATTCACTGGGATGGGAGCAGTTATTGATATTCTAGGGCAGTGGGCCTGAAACTGTAGTTTTAGCATCAGCACTATAGTTTAAGCATGCAACATCAGCATTGCCTGCAAACTTTCTGGAATGCAGACTCTCAAGCCTGGACCAAGCCTGGATCTACTGAATCAGAATCTCTGGGGTGAGAGTCCAGCAAACTGTTTTAACAAGCCCTTGAGGTGATTCTGAGACTGCTGGAGGTAGCCCCCACTACTAGAATTGATCATCCCAGTCCTGGTACCCAGAATTTTCTTTGTATAGCCTTCTCCCACATCCACTGCCTTTCCTGACACTCTGCTGCCAAGACAAAGCCCTAGAAACCTTTCTTTGGGTCTATCCAGAAAACACAACTCTTGTGATTTCCCTGATGGCTCTCAGCTGCTGTATTAGCCCATCCTCCATCTGTAATATGGGCTTCCCTGTTGGCTCAGTGGTAAAGAATCTGCCTGCAATGCAGGAGATGTGGGTTTGATCCCTGAGTCGGGAAGAGCCCCTGGAGAAGGAAATGGCAACCTACTCCAGTATTCTTGCCTGGAGGATCCCATGGACATAGGAGCCTGGTGGGCACAATCCATGGAGTCGCAAGAGTTGGACACGACTGAGCGACTAAACAGCAACAACAACCGTCTATAATACCATAAATCAGAAGGGGATAAAAATATTTTTATACTTTTTATCTCCATTTTATCAAGCCCCAGTGAGGCTAAGTAATTTGCTCACAGTCACAGAAAGAAAGGGGCAGGGCAAGAACAGAAATCACATCTGCTTGACTCCAAAGCCCGTGTTTGCTCTGGCTGCTCATCTTGTCTCCTTTAATTAGGAGATTCAGTACTACAGTGCTGACCTTTCAGAGCATTTGGGGTCTCTGGTCTTTGTTCTAACCAGTTAATATCTGGGTATTTAACTTTTTTTTTTTTTCTTGTTCTGGGCAACCAACATGGCTGCAAATATTTTCTAAATAGATGAATTCTCTTGGCATATATCCATATTAAAAAACTACAAATGTATTGCATGAACACTTGCACATTGAAAAAAAAATTAAATAATATAGGAGCCTATAAGATAAAAAGTAAAGATCTCTTTTTATCCTCTTCTTCCCCATGAGCACTATAAGATGCTTGACAATTCGCTGTGTATTCTCTCAGACACTTTTTCTTTTTTCACTTAATATATCTTGATATATTTGAAGTATACATATAGAGCAATGGCATTCTTTTAATGTCTGCAGTAGTATTCCATAAAAAGGACATCTTATAAATTTGTTCAGTATGTTCTCTATTGAAGGACACTTAGGTTGCTGCTGCTGCTTCTTTTTTTTTTTTTTTGCTGTTACAAATTTTTAAAATAAATACCCACATATAGATATTTTTGGAATATATATATTCCAATATTCCAGCATGTGCTGGAATATTTTTGAAGGATGTCTTCTTAGAGGTAGAATTAGTTATTCAAAAGATAGGTAAAATTTTTAAGTTGATGGGATAATTCCAATTACTCTCAAACCAGACTGCACCAGACAGGGTTCTCCATATAGGTTGTGAGAGGGCACTTCATGACATATTCTTACCATCACTTACTATTGTCTGTCTTTACATTTTTTGACAATAGGCTGGGCATAAAATATTTTTGGATTTGCATTTTTCTGCTTACTAGACAGATGGAGTGACTCATTACATGTTTACTAGCCATTTGCATTTTTTCCCTCTGAGTTGCCTACTCATATCCTTTGTCCATTTTTGACAGGTTATTTGCTTTCTCCCCATTGATTCATAAGGTCTTTTTATAGACTATGGTTATTATTTCTCTGTCATGTATGTTGTAACGTTTTTTTCAAACTATCACTTGTAATTTCTGTAACTTCGCTTTTAGCATGTTTTGCTATACAGAGGATTTATAGTTTCTATCTAATTGAATCTCTCATTTGAAAATTTATGGTTCCTGACTTTGTGCATGGCTTGGAAAGGCCTCTATGTCTCATTAAAATTCAGGAAATCAGTTAGGAAAAAAAAGTTGCCAGAGTAGACTTTGTTTTAGTTCAGCATTTAAACCTGGACCCTTGAAAAAACTGAATTGTCAGAGCAATATGAGTACTGTCTATTCTCCTCCTGGTTTTTAGCCTCTGTATTTTTTCTATTGGCCTTTTTTTTTAACTGATAAAGAAATTATACAATTTTTATTCATCAACTTGGTGTAAGTGGCAACAGATTTCATCATCATCACCATTTTCAAGGACCTATTCTGATTTGCAAATCAGAAAACCAAACGTAGGAATCATCTGTGTCCTTTTGCTTCTTATAGGTGTTTTTGTCTTGCCTCCTTATCGTTCTGAATGCCTGATTTTTTACTTATATTCAGATATTATGGGTGGGTGGAGAAACAGACAGCATGAATGCTATTATTTTCTGTTTTACAGTCATATTTTCTACCCTCTTATGAGGAGGAACTTTTATCTTTATCTTTTTGCCTCTCTCCCCACCCTCTGCTGCTAAGTCAGTCGTGTCTGACTCTGTGTGCCCCCATAGATGGCAGCCCAGGCTCCCCCGTCCCTGGGATTCTCCAGGCAAGAACACTGGAGTGGGTTACCATTTCCCTCTCCAATGCATGAAAGTGAAAAGTGAAAGTGAAGTCGCTCAGTCGTGTCGGACCCTCAGCGACCCCATGGCCTGCAGCCTTCCAGGCTCCTCTGCCCATGGGATTTTCTAGGCAAGAGTACTGGAGTGGGGTGCCATTGCCTTCTCTGCTCACCACCCCCTATTTGGTGGCAAATAAAATAGCTATAGTCTGGAACAGTTACCCACAATTCCAAAAAAAATTTCCTCTTACTTATTCCTTTACTACTACTGATTTCTTTTTGATTTAAGTAAGGGGTTTGAATCTGACCAGATTCATTAGAAAGAGTAGGGTTATGGCAGCAGAAAAATTTCGTTGTCTATGGCTTAATATAGCAGATCTCTCAATCACTAAGGACTTAGTTTCTTCATCCTTGAAGTAGGGATAATGCCAATCTCTTGTAAGTCATCTAACATGGCTCCTAATCCAAAGAAAACTCAAAAGAAACATTATTTCCCATAAATTCCTCAGTTTCTTGACCTGTAACATGGGTGAAAAATGGGACATACCTTACTGAG
The DNA here is from genome assembly GCF_003369695.1 of Bos indicus x Bos taurus. Taxonomy (NCBI): domain Eukaryota; kingdom Metazoa; phylum Chordata; class Mammalia; order Artiodactyla; family Bovidae; genus Bos; species Bos indicus x Bos taurus. The sequence continues at coordinate 21,635,911 of NC_040078.1, forward strand.
ATATTTTGAGGATTAAATAAGAAAATAGGGAATTTTACAAATGTGACACCAAGGTTCTTAGGAAGCAATCTTGGTTCCTTGGTAATGGTGTACTCATACCACTAGATGGCGTCATCAACACAGCGAGCTGACGAAGATGATTCTGTCTGATGTCCAAGTGGAGAAAGGGGATCCCTATTTCATTTTCTTCTGAATGTAGTAAGTTTGGCAACAGTTATCACAGTTTAGCTTTCATTTTTTGCTTCAAGTAATTTATTACTGTCAAAGTTTTTCTTAAACAATAGACTTTCCCTAAGGAATGGTTGGAAGTGGGACCCAGAGGCCAGAGAGGTCTTTCTGAAACACAAATTTGGCCTTCCCTATACTAAAAAGCCTTCCGTAGGTTGCACATAGAGGTATTGTTCAATATTTTTATTTCAAATTAAACCTTACTATGTAGTTGAGTCACTTGGGTTGGGGGTGATGGGCCCCAAGTCCTGCCTCTCAGGAGCTCCAGGAAACAAGGTTCAAAAACCACTTCAGGATGAAGCTTGTGCCTTTTAACAAAGCAAATACGGCCCTCTGCTGCCTCGCTATTTGAAACAGCCAAGACATGGGAGTAACCTAAGTGCCCATCAACAGATGAATGGTTAAAGAAGATGTGGTACATATATACACTGGAATATTTCTCAGCCATAAAAAGAAAAAAAATTGGGTCATTTGTAGTGATGTGGATGGAGATAAAGTCTGTCAAACAGAGTGAAGTAAGTCAGAAAGAGGAAAAACAAGTATCACATTAACGCATATATGGAATCTTGAAAAATGCTACAGAGGAACCTGTTTGCAAGCCAGGAATAGAGATGCAGAGGTAGAGAACAGACATATGCACACAGTGTCGGGGTGCAAAGGGAAGGGTGGGAGAGTACCATTGACATAGATACACTAGCATGTGTAAAACGATAGCCAGTGGGGAGCTGCAGCATAGCATAGGGAACTCAATTTGGTGCTCTGTGATGACTTAGAGGGGTGGGAGGAGATTCAAGGGGGAGGGAGAATATGTATACATGCAGCTGATTCACTTTGTTGTACAGCAGAAACTAACACAACAGTGTAAAGCAATTATACTCCAATAATAAAATAAAATAAATTGAAACCTGGAATTGTTAAAAAAAAAAAAAAAAAGAAGAAGAAAAGAACCACTGCAGGATGAAGCTTGTGCCCTTTAACAAGGCATACAGGGCCCTCTGCTGTCTGAAGCCTGCCTATTACTCCAGCCCATCTTTTGCAGCTCAGAGCTTTGCACTTGACCTTCAGCATCTGTGACCTACATGTTCCCTGTACATGTCACTCTGATTCTTGCCTACATTCCTTTGCCCATGCAGTCCCCTCTACTTCATCCTCCCTTCCCCAACTCTGACTCATCTGTGAAGGCTCAGTTTGGGCTTTACCTTCTCCAGGAATTTGTCTCTGATCTTATCTATTTTGTTTTTCAGTAATTCATTTATGTTTCTGTTTCCCCCACTAGTCTATGAGGTTTCTGAGTGGCAGGAAATGTGTCTTCCTTGTGTCTAATTTAGGAAGGCTGGGCAAATGAAAGAACTCAATGTGGTTTTTTGGTAAACAGATATATGAATAAGTGTAAAGTAGAAGAAGAGTCATCCCAGTAGATGAGGTGATAGGAGATGAAGACATAGAAGTGGGAAAGGGAAGGAGTGCTTCAGGGAGTGGATGGTTTGTATCCGGGAGTAAGACGAGTTTCTCAGGCTGCAGGCTGAGCTACCCACAGGAGGCCAGGGTGAAACCTCTCCTCTCACAGCTCTCCTCTCACAGCTCCCATAGTAGCCTTCATGATGGGTCACTAGGGGTTGGGGGACTGTTAACTCCTTCAGAGCTGTGGCAGCTGTAAGAGAAGCCCCAGTGTGGTCTGCTGCTAAGAATCATTTTGACTGTGACCTGGGCTTCACTGACAGCTCAGTTGGTAAAGAATCTGCCTGCAATGCAGGAGACCCTGGTTCAATTCCTGGGTTGGGAAGATCCCCTGTAGGAAGGAAGGGCTACCCACTCCATTATTCTTGGGCTTCCCTGTGGCTCACCTGGTAAAGAATCCACCTGCAATTCGGGAGACCTGAGTTTGATCCCTGGATTGGGAAGATCCCCTGGAGAAGGGAAGGGCTACCCACTCCAGTATTCTGGCCTGGAGAATTCCATGGATTATATAGTCCATGGGGTTCCAAAGAGTCAGACACAACTGAGCGACTTTCACTTTCACTCTGGGATGGAGGGTGAGGAGTGATAGAGGCTGGACTTAGAGGATCCTGCCAGGGCTGACCCCTCGCCAGAATCCTCTTTTTCCTTCCTCTCCTGGGAGAAGAAAATACCTGAGAATGTCCACTGAGGGTACCTGATAAGGACAGAACAGATCCCTTGGGGTTAATGAAAGTGACCTTCCTATGATGGGCTGATGTAGGTTTCAGATATGGGACTCAGTCCTGAGCTAGCACTGTGTGTGGGGACAAAGAGAGCTGACCACAAAGCTATCACCTTCTCTGGCCCTATAGGGCATGAAGGTTTCAGAATGTTGGGAGACTTGTGTTCCCTCTGAAAACAGCAATGGAATTGCCGTACTCACTGGGGCTTCCTAGGTGGTACTAGTGGTAAAGAACTCACCTGCCAATGCAGGAGACATAAAAGACATGGGTTTGATCCATGAATTGGGAAGATTCCCTGGAGGAAGGCATGGCAACCCCCTCCAGTATTCATGCCTGGGAAATTCCATGGACAGAGGAGCCTGATGGATTGCAGTCCATGGGGTTGCAAAGAGTCAGACATGACTGAAGCGACTTGGCATGCACACACACACTGCCTTGGCACTCCCTAAGCAGCAGACTCACTCTGCGAAATGGCTCCAGGTCAGCCTTTTGAGATATTATGTCGCCTCGTCCTGAGCCTCTCCCATGAGGATGGCACCACAGTGTCCTGTCATCTGGAACCTGGAATCTTTACTTTCTCATCTTGTGAGGTTGTAAAGACCTGAGAAAGTTTAGTTTGAAGGTCTCTGGCCAATTAATACCCTACCCCACTCTCCCAGGTAATGCTGGGAAAGAGGCTGCCGCTACTGCTGCTGCTAAATTACTTCAGTCGTGTCTGACTCTGTGCGACCCCATAGACGGCAGCCCACCAGGCTCCCCTGTTCCTGGGATTCTCCAGGCAAGAACACTGGAGTGGGTTGCCATTTCCTTCTCCAGTGCATGAAAGTGAAAAGTGAAAGTGATGTCGCTCAGTTGTGTCCGACTCTCGGTGACCCCACGGACTGCAGCCTACCAGGCTCCTCTGTCCATGGGATTTTCCAGGCAAGAGTACTGGAGTGGGTTCCCATTGCCTTCTCCAGGGAAAGAGGCTACCCATTTCCAAAACACTGGCTACCTTGGGTCTCTATACTTCCTCAGATACTCTGTGGCTTCTGAGGAAGTTGGGGTTTCCCCTAACTTTTGTGCTTCTGACATGACTGGCTGAGGCCAGTTTCTGTAGGCACCCGGCCCTTTCTCCCCAGGCTGTCCATCAAAATAGATCAGAGCCAGGTTACAGTCTCACCGGCATGAAGAAACTCTGGACACATAACAGAGAGGCTTGTGGGAGCCCCTGTAACTCCGGAGGAGGTTCAGAGGAGGGACCTGTAACCGCCCCCCCACCCCGGCATTCCCATGGTCAGAGGGCCTCACGTATGCCCCTGGGACACACCGAGGCATCTTAGTTACACCCCCAAACTGTCTAGGGGAACATTCTGGTAACAGGTCCTATTTTACCTTATTCATGAGAGCTGGCCAAAGATAGAGACGAATGTTGAGAAAGCAGAGATGGAGTTCTAAATCCTCCAAGAGGAGGAATTCTGCTAATGGGTAAGTGTAGTTCATGGCCAGCTTTGCTCGCATAACCCAGGGCTCCAGGGAGGCAAATGACTTCCCCTCTTAATTTCAAATAGGAACCTCCCTGGAGGGCACGGGGGGCTCTTGGCCTGAATCTGGGAGGGAAGCCACTTGGAATTTATTTTTTGTTGAATTGTTCCTTCATTTTTCCTTCCGAGCGGGTCCCCAGGCATCCAAACGCGATGCCTCTCCACGCAGTCGGGGCATGGCTGTCATAAAATGCAACTGCAATCCGTATCTATGGAAACGGGCTGGCTCCTTTTGCTTTTCTCACCCCCCGCTTCTGTGTTGGCCAGGATGGGTCTAGACTTTGCCCTCTGATGGAGCTCTGCGCTCTGATGGAGGGGCGGCTCCAGCTGCACCCCAACTGTCCTCTGGTATCCACCCTCCACTTACCTCCTCCTATCAGAGGCAGAGGAGGTCCTGGGAGGATGGTGATCTCAGTGTGGTGGCAAAGCCTCCGATGGTCCCAGGGCGACCTGCAGCAGGAAGAGTGTTTTTCTGCAGTGGGAACAGCACAGACCTAGGTGCACAGAGCTCGATGCCCCTAGACTGGCTTCTGAGCTCAAGACCCAGACCTTTCCCTAGTCAACAAAATTTATTCCCTGCCTCCTTCCACTCACCCCAGGCTTGGCTGGGATTCTCTGGGCCTTTCTTTCCCTTGCCTAAAAAGGTAATTCATTATTCCTTAGGAGTAATATGTGATGGTGTTTGATTTCAGAGGTTTATTTATTTATTTGGACTTAAGACAAATGAAAGGGAGTCTGCTTCAACCTGGCTAAATGGACTGAAATGGAAACAAAGACATCAGAATTCCCTTTTTCTTTCCAGTCCTGATCTGCTGACTTACCAACCTACAAGCTTTCTTATAGAAGCAATGTACATAAAAAAATGAATCAAATGAATTTATATACCAAACAGAAATAGACTCAGACAAAGAAGACAAACTTATGGTTATCAAAGGGGAAGAGGAGGGGATAAATTAGGAGTCTGGGATTAAAATTTACATACTACTATATATGGGCTTCTCTGGTGGCTCAGTGGTAAAGAATCCGCCTGCCAATGCAGGAGACACGTTTTCAATCCCTGGGTCAGGAAGATCCCCTAGAGGTGGAAATGACAACCCACTCCAGTATTCTTGCCTGGGAAATCCCATGGACAGAGAAACCTGGCAGGCTATAGTCCATGGGGTCACAAAGAGTTGGTCACAAAGTGTCGGCCACAACTTAGTGACTAAACAACAACAGCTACGACTATATATAAAATAGATAACCTGTAAGGACCTACAGTACAGAATAGGATATAGACTCAATATCTTATAATAATCTATAATGGAAGAAAATATTAAAAAGAACATATATTTATGTGCTCAGTTGTTTCAATTGTATCCAACTCTTTTCAACCCTATGGACCAAAGCCTGCCAGGCTCCTCTGTACATGGGATTCTCCAGGCATGAATACTGGAGTGGCTTGCCATGCCCTTCTCCACGGGATCTTCCCGACCCAGGGGTGGAACCCACATCTCTTACATCTCCTGCGTTGGCAGGCGGGTTCTTTACCACTAGCCACCTGGGAAGCCTATACAACAGAAACTAACACAACATTGTAAATCGACATGAAATATAGTTAAAAGAAAAAAGAGCCAGACACTGCAGACAATCCTCATTTGTCTGTATAGGAAACTGGCTGGCAGGATAGGGGGAGCAGGGGGATATGTGGAGACCTCACCACTTAGGCAAAATGACTGTTAAAGCCATTTAACAGTCAGAGGTTCTAAGGGAGTTATTTCCATTCTGGTGATGTGCTTCTGCCTAAGTGTCCAGGAAAGCTTCCAGAGCACCACAGGGGTTGGCCTTGAGTCACTAGAGGGCGATGCTGTCTCTCTTTTGCTCCAGGCACAGTTTTTTGGACAACTTCGGAGGGCCGGCCAAAAAATAATCCAATACAAGGTCTTCGAGGGAGAATGGAGTCGAGTGAGCTCTTTTTAATCACACCAGAATAGATGGACTTGGTCTCAGTGGGAAGGGTTGAGATGATAGGAAATTCAAAGGAGAAAGATCCGGGCCAGCCACATTTGGGGAACTGTTTACTGTGTGACCACATTTTCTGGACCACCTTCTGGTGCCCTCCCTGGTGGAGCTGGAAGTCTCAGAGGATATCCCCCACTTGCCCCCTTTCCCCTCTTCCTACTCACTAGCCCCTTTCATCACTGAAATATTTGTCCTGTCTCCCACAGCCCCAAAATTCCAAACCACCAAACCTGAGTTTCTTTTCTACATCTCTCTCTTCCTTCTCCCAGGCCTGTCTTCGTTTCCTCTGGTCCTGCACAATTCTGCTGTATTCCTTATTATACTGGGGGTGATATTTGATTATAAAAAGGCAAATCTATGCAAAACATGGATGGACCTAGAGATTGTCGTAATGAGTGAAGTTAGAGCAGGAGAAACATCATATGACATCCCTTATATGTGAAATCTAAAAATGAACTTACAAAACAGAAAGAGACTCAGAGACTTAGACAACAAACTTATGGTTGCCTGTATATGCTGCTATATTTAAAATGGATAACCAACAAGGACCTACTGTAGCGCACAGAGAACACTACTCAATGTTATGTAGCAGCCTGGATGGGAGGGGAGTTTAGGGGAGAATAGGTACATGTATTATGTATGGCCGAGTCCCTTCTCTATTCACCTGAAACTATCATAACATTGTTAATTGACTATATTGTTGTTCAGTCGCTAAGTCATGTCCGACTCTTTGTGACCCCATGGACTGCAGGGCGCCATGCTTCCCTCTCCTTCACTGTCTCTTGGAGTTAGCTTAAACTCATGTCCATTGAGTCAGTGATGCTATCCAACCATCTCTTCCTCTGTCTCCCTCTTCTCCTCCTGCCTTCAGTCTTTCCCAGTATCAGGTCTTTTCCTAGTGAATCGGCTCTTCGCACCAGGTAGCCAAAGTACTAGAGATTCAGCTTCAGTATCAGTCCTTCCAATGAACAGTCAGGGTTGATTTCCTTTAGGATTGACTGGTTTGATGTACTTGTTGTCCAAGGGATTCTCAAGAATCTTCTCCAAGACCACAATTTGAAAGCATCAGTTCTTTGGTGCTCAGCCTTTTTTATGGTTCAACTCTTACATCCGTACATGACTACTAGAAAAACCATAGTTTTGACTATATGGACCTTTGTTGGCAAAGTGATGTCTCTGCTTTTCAATACGCTGCCTAGGTTTGTCATAACCTTCCTTCCAAGGAGCAAGCATCTTTTAATTTCATGGTTTCAGTCACTGTCCACAGTGATTTTGGATCCCAAGAAAATAAAATCTGTCACTGTTTGCACTTTGCTTCCTTCTATTTGCCATGAAGTGGTGATGCCAGGGCTTCCTGGGTGGCTCAGTGGTAAAGAATTCACCTCTGATGCAGAAGATGCAGGAGATGCCATGGGTTTGATCCCTGGGTTGGGAAGATCCCCTGGAGGAGGGCATGGCAACCCACTCCAGTATTTTCGCCTTGGAGAATCCCATGGACAGAAGAGCCTGGCAGGTGACAATCCATAGGGTCTCACAGAGTCCCACGTGACTGAGGCGACTGAGCATGCATGCATGAAGTGATGCCATGAAATAATTGGCTATACTCCAATACAAAATAAAAAGTTAAAAAAAGTTTTTAAAAAGGCAAATGTGGATTGAATAGAGTGTTGCTTCATGTGATGGCAAAGGATAAACTTCAGCAAATGGAAGACTGATCTCAAAGATTAGATTCACAGGAGACAGAAACATTCCGGGGCTATCCTGGTTAGAATAGCAGAGTGTCCATTTTAAGAGTTAAGGCTGAGATTGTGTGAATCTAACCCATCCACCTGAATGCTACACACAGCCTCTGTTGCTGAGGGCGGGGTGGATGGAGCTGCTGGGGCCATGTGGAAGGTAGTTGGGAGGGAGCTTCCTCGGCTGTGAGCTACCCACCCTTAGCCTGGCCCTCCAAAAGCCTGCTGGCTGATCACAGGTGAAAGCCTGCCTCAGTAGACTCCAGGAGTCTATGTGGAAGTTCATTCTCCCCTTGGCTTGTCTACACATCCTTTAGAGTGCAGACTCCAGAGGGATCTCCCTCCTCACCAGATCCAGCAAGCACATTTGCATGACCTTCTGAAGGATGAGGGTGTCTTGCATGGAAGACCCTGTAGTTAGAGTTCATCACTGACTTTCTCAACATGATCTAGTATTTCCTTTGCTCTCAGACACTATAATCAGACAGCCTGTCTCTGAGCCTCCCACTCTCTAGCTCTGTGATATTTGGCAGATTAATTCTTTGAAGTCTCAGTGTTATCATCTGTAGATGGAGATGACTGTTATGGGGATTTAATAAGATAATCTCTGTAGAGTACTTGGCCCAATGGCTGGCACATGAATGGCCACTCTCATTATCTGGAAAGGCAGCAGAGTGTGACAGCTAAGCCAGCTGGCTCAAATCTGGACTCTGCCACGTACTAGATGTGTGATATCAAGCAAACCATTTAATCTCTCTGTGCCTCAGTTTCCTGATCTATAAAATGAAGTCTAATAATAGCACCTATGTAATAGGGTAATTGTTAGGACTGAATAGCTAATGCATGTAAAGTACTGAACACAGTTCCTGGCACAGAGTAAGTACCCAAAGGAGACCAGCCTTCATTGCCTGTGGAGCTGTGGGTTAGATCATCCAAATTCTTTTGAATGCCATGATGTATGTTTTAGGGGAATTCTTTTGGCTTCCTAAGAGTCGGACATGACTAAGCGACTTCACTTTCACTTTTCACTTTCATGCATTGGAGAAGGAAATGGCAACCCACTCCAGTGTTCTTGCCTGGAGAATCCCAGAGACGGGGGAGCCTGGTTGGCTGCCTTCTATGGGGTTGCACAGAGTCGGACACGACTGAAGCAACTTAGCAGCAGCAGCACTAAGATGAATCTGTGTTTGTTGCTTATACAATTATTAAAGGCTGGGGCTGGGGACTCAGTACACAGCCAAAAAACATCATTTTGAGCTGTTCGCATGGCACTTTTTCATGGTCAAACTATTAGTGGTCCTGGATAGTTTATGTCTTACTATATGTCAATGTGGAAAGACAAATCTTATTGCCATACCAGTTTTGCAGGTGGACAAAGAGGTGAAAGAGACAGATTATGTGCCCTACTCCAAACTTGCAGAGGCAGGATCTATGCTCCACCCACACAGCAATTGCATTTAAAAATAAAATTAATCAAAGCAGCTTTTGGCATTGGCTGACAGGACAGGCCATGGACAGTGTGTATGACATGTCATTCAGCCGTGTTGGCAGCCTTGGGCACGGCTGCAGTGCGTCTGGGGTAAGGCCAGGAATGAAGCACATCTCAGGGATTCTATCACACCTCCCTCAATACTTGTTTATTTTGAGAGTCTCTAACAGGAAAATGTTAAAAAAAGAAAAGAAAAGAAAAAGCTATGGGTGGGAATCAGAAAAGACCACTCTAGAGAAATCTAAAAATTTCTTAAAATTAAAAAAATATGTATAATGAATTTTAGGGTGCTTCCTAAGTCCTGGACCACTTTGATAAGACAGTCTCTAAATAATATTGCTGTCTTCCGAAAGAAGATCTTGAAGAATAGAAAGATCAGAATGGGGGTGATGTGTCATCAGTCATTCTAAAAAAGTGAACAGAATATTTAAAATGGATAACCAATGAGGACTTACTGTAAAGCACAGGGAGCTCTGCTCAATGTTATGTGGCAACCTGGATGAGAGGGGGTTTGGGGAAGAATGGATACATGTATATGTACGGCTGAATCCCTTTGCTGTCTACCTGAAACTATCACAGCAATGTTGATCGACTATACTTCCAATATAAAATAAAAATTTTTTTTAAAGTGAGCAGAATTAATCTGGAGAAACAACCTACTAGAGTTGACAGCTGGTTAAGTAAAACTGATGAAATGGAATTGGGAAGAAAATACTCAGCTGGCTTCTTAAATGAGATGATGATTCATTAGCGGAGAGACTTAGGGGTGTCTACAGTCCTTTTCTGATGATCTGTGGAGCAGTAGCCAAGATTATCCAAAAAGATACTTACTTTTAGCTTTGGGAAATGTCATGACATTTGTCTTGGCAGTAGATTAATTTTCCAACTAAACTTGTTAGCCTGATAAAAAATAGTTTATTAGAGATTGATGGGCATATGGATGTTGTAACTTCTTTTCATTCACCAAATATTTATTGAGTACCCACTTTGTACCAGGCACTGGGCTAGAAGCTAGAAATACAGTGTTACATCAATTACACATGGTGTCAGTCCTCCTGGAGATTGACATGGACCAAATAATATGTATAAGTAAAGGGAGGCCTGGCGTGCTGAGATTCACGGGGTCGCAAAGGGTTGGACACGACTGAGCGACTGATCTGTTCTGAATGGGCTAATTAGTATTTTCTCAATGGAGGAGACATGGGGGGAGTTGAATATGCAAATAATTAAGAATTGGCCTTCCCAGAAGGTTAGAAATATGAAAGCCCTTTGAAAACTGTGAAGTGTTTACTGAATGATAGAACAGTTCCCTGCTTCTGGACTCATGATAAGTCTCTGAATGGTCACCAGGTTGTTCCTGGTTAAAATCTGGGCCACTGTTTCTGCTGGAACTTCCTCTCTTGAAGGAGGCCAACCTTCTTCTCCAAACTCTACATGGTGAATAAGAAAGACCCCAGGATTGGGTGGGATTAGGTTGAGAAATGATTCTGTCCATTACTGGAGCAGAGATACGGGTTCAGCTCTGCGAATTCATCACCTGGTTTGGCTGGAAATCTGACACACAAAAAGAAAGCACAACAATTTCTTGACCAAAGTTATAAGTAAGAAGGTCTGCTACTGTCCATCACTCATGCTATCAGGAACTGACACAATGTAGGTCTCATTTGCCATAGCATTCTAAGAGTTAGACATCTGTGGATGAGAGTCTCAATGTTATTGTGAGGATGAAAAAAGTATATACCTAGAATTGAAGAGTCTTTTTTTTCTCTAATAGTTAGCACTTGCTAAATGTACATTATATGGCTTGCACCTTTACATTTATCTTTTCATTTAATCATGTAAACCCTGCAAAGTAGCTCTTTTATTCCCATTGTACAGATGCGGGGAATGAAGGTTAAATATATTGATTCACTTGTCCAAGGTCACAATGCTAAGAGGCGGCAGAATCAGGATTTATACCCAAGTCCCCCTGAACTTTAAAGCTTGTGTTTTTTTTCCATCACGTGATACTTTGGAGAACGCAGAGATAGAGATAAGAGCTGGAGTTCAAGACTCTGGTAACATTATTTGCTTTCCCTTGTTAAAGAGACAAGCAGGGGAGGGGAAGGAAGAGTCTACAACTGAGCTTTAAACTGGGGATTCGTGGAAGCAGATCCTACATCATTTTAAGCTCAGCATGTTTTATTGGGTGGGCCCTGGAATGAAAGACTAGGAAATAAGACGTCTGCTCTGACATGGAGGTGGAAGATCCTGTACTCTCACATGCCCATTAAAGCGAGAGATAAAATATAATCAGTCAGGAGAGGGCTTGGATAAAAGAAACCGAGACACATAACTGGGCAAATATACAAGAGCATGAAAGGGACCAAGACCCAGAAGATCACAGAAAGAAGTGACACATAGCTCATCGCTAAGCTGGAGTTATTTCTGCTTAGAGAGACACCAAAGTCCTCCCCTTCCCCTTGTCCCTTAGTCTTGGGAATGTGAAACTCGGGGGGTCATTCACGCTAACTCCATCTCCTTTATGGCTCCCTGTATAATTAGATCCAACCTTTTAAGGAAGAGAGCCCTGGCAGATATGTCTCATGGTTTATGCATAACCCGATTCCTTTCATGTTTCCTGCTGTAAATTTTTGCTTATAAATTGCATTTTTGAAACCCTATTGTAGCCATTCCTGGGGGTGGGGAATTCCTTTGTAACCAGACCAGTCAGCTGCTATTTGGCTGACTGCTAAAGTAGATTGGAAGAGGCTGTAGAAGAACTGTGCAGGGAGAGCAAGGTAAGAACCTTGAGAAGATTATAGTGTCTGGGGATTTCTGGTCTCCAGTCTTCCTTCATTTGGTACTGTCCATAAGAAACCAACCTTGGACTTCCTTCTCCTCTGACTTCTCCCCAGATGCCTTATAAAATGTTAAACTTCCAACTGTGTGATTTTGCTTGTTGCCGTATCTTCTATTCTTAGAAATAAAAAAGCTTTTGCCCTGAAGGGATCTTTTTTCTCCCTCATGTTAGTTTTAAGTTTAATAATTTTTATAACCTCTTTAAACTGGCCTTTTTTTCCACTAGCATAGTCAAATAGAGTTCGTGATTATACCTGCTTAGGAGTTAATTAGCTTAGTTTAAGAGTGGACTTAATGTGGCTCTAACTTTAAGAACCACTGAAATAATAACCACAGTGATGATAACATTGAGTATAATCAATGAAAGAAAATTGTACCGCAATAGGGGATAGTGGTGATACATTTGTAGCACTTAGTTTAACACACTTAGCTGTTGGTCTGACAAAGATCTAAAATCCATCATTCTTAACAATCTATTCAATGTCTGAAAGTGTTTACAATGAAGATGATCATTCTGGTCTCTTGAAAAACTTGATAAAAGAAAAACAGTAAATTATCCCTTTGTTTGGTTGGTTGGGATAATCCCATCCTATCCATATCTCTATTATGGAATTTATTAAATTGCATTAGAATTATTGATTAGTTTAGCCCCTCCAATAAAATGCAAGTTCCTTGAGGGCATATTAATTAAAATTCATATCAATAAAATTTTACTAATCTTTGATTAAGTGGTGTCCAAAAATTCACTAACAAAAAACGAGGGGTCAAATTAATAAAGTTAATGAAATAATTGGGGCTAACCAGCTCAGCTAGCCAGCAGGGAGTTCCCATCCAAATTTATCAACACCTGGCTGAGTTTTGGCAACCCCTGGTGTCAGTTATCTTTTCTGACTTAAATATTGCTGGGGATGCTTCTGTGATTTATTGTTGGAATTTCTAGGACAAAAACAGTAACTGTAGCAATCTCGGGGTGAGTAGTACCCATTTGTTGGCCTACTTCAAGAAAATACATCTGGAAGATCCTGGGGATGTTGAGATTCACCCTCCACTTCTCTGCTTCCAAAGGTGCATATATATGTATATATATATATATATACTGGATAAGGAAATGGCAACCCGCTCCAGTATTCTTGCCTGGAGAACCCCATGGACATAGGAGTCTGGCAGGCTACAGTCCATAGGGTTGCAAAGAGTCAGACACAACTTAGCAACTAAAACAAACAGACTAGAATAGGGGCTGGCTGGAGGATAGGAGCCATGTTCAATTGTCTTAATTCTAGTTTATGTCATTGCGGGAATCTTGTTGTATTGAGTGCTCAAAAATTGTTTATTGAATGAATAGTTTGTCTCACTTAGCATCACCAGGCAGTAACCTGAACTTCTTTGAAACTTAGATTAAAAAAAAAAAGATACAAGTAACCAACAGAAGGGCTTCCCTGGTGGCTCAGTGGTAAAGAATCTGCCCCTAATGCAGGAGACATGGGTTCGATCCCTGGATTGTGGAGATCCCCTGGGGAAGGAAATGGCAACCCTCTCTAGTACTCTTGCCTGGAGAATCCCATGGACAGAGGAGCCTGGTGGGCTACAGTCTGTGGGTCGCAAAAGAGGCGGACATGACTTATTGACTAAATAACAACCAGTAGAAGGAATCAACATTTGGCCCCATTACATCTTAAGTATCTAGAGTGCAGACTAGTCAATAATGTACAATGACATACTAGCAAGTCTAAATTTAAAAGCCTGAAAGAGCTGCACTGCATTTATACCTGATTGGCCTAAATACCATACTCAAAACTGTGCTTAATTCTAGCTTAAAGAGAGGTTTGCATTTGGGTGAAACTGAAGATGGCCATGGTTGTGACTCTGAATTGAATAATTGGTGCTGGAATAGAGCAAAGTGTACTAAAGCTTCCAACATTGTTGGTGGCAGAAGCAGAAAATAAATGGCAATGAAGGAGAAAACAGACCTTTACTTTTTAAATATATATTATTAGATCCTGGGGCCAAGAATTCATCAGATTATCTTGGCAAAGACTGTACAGACATTTGTACATAGTGTATTGAAGAAGACATGTTCAGATGTACTGGAACAGCATTATCTTAACAGATCAACTAATCCTGGCCAAAGACGAACTAATCTAACAAATGATAATGAAACTTAGTATTAATGATTAGCAGATAAATTGTCTGTGGCTTAAGAAGAAAAGTGAGAAAAAATGTGATGGTTGAAAAATGTGGAAGGATTTCTAATTATCACCTGAGTGACTACGGGGGTTTTGCCTCCACCAGACAAGCAGCTTTGGGAACTGGGGTTTCATTACTTGATACTATCAATTTATACAATATTCCTTTAGAATCATCCACATATTTATCATTTCTGTTTCCTCTTTTCCTTTTTGCATCTCTAATATACTATCTGGGATAACTTTATTTCTCCCTAAAAAACTACCTTTATTTTTTCTCTCAGTGCTAGCATACTTTTGATGAAATCTCTCTTTTTTGTTTGTTTGAAAATGGGTGAACTTAAACTTCACTTATGATGATAATTTTTTCTGATGGGTTATCAAATTCTAGACTGCAGTTATTTTTCTTCAGCATTTTTAAATATGTCATTGCTTTCTGGTTTCTATAGTTTCTTTTGGGAAGTCATCTGTCAATTTTATTTTGCTTCTTTGTAGGTAATGTGATTCCATTTTCGCCTTCCCTTGCCTCCTGCCCCATATTCTTTTAGTTTTTCCTTGGTCTTGGTTTTCAACAGTTTTGTGGTAACGTGCCTCGTTATGGGTTTGTTTGTTTGGTTGGTTTTTGTATTTTGTTGCTTGGATTCACAGAGATTCTCAGTGTGGGGCTTGATGCCTTTAATGAGTTGTGGAAAATTCTCAGCTGATATCTCTTCAAATATTGCTTCCTTTCCATTCACTGTCTCACTTCCTTAAAGACAAATATTGTGTCTGTTGGAACTTTCACTGTGTCCATATGTCTCATGCTCTTTTCTGTACTTCTCTCTCTTTTTCTCTGTGTCTGGATATTTTCTATTGATTTTTTTTTCTGGTTTGTGAATCTACTTTTCAACTATCTAATGTGCTGTCAAATCTATCTGTTGAATTCTGAATTTAAGTTATTGTATTTCTTTCAGTTTTAGAATTTCCATTTGATTCTTTAAAAAATATTTTCCAGTTGTCTGAGGAAACTTTTCCATCTTATCTATTTTTGAGTATATTATTCACAGTTATTTTAATTTGATAATGTCATGATCTGAATCTCTCATGGATTTGGGTCTGGGTCTCTCTGGGTCTCTCATTTTCCGTTTTTTTCCCCTCTTGTTTTTCACACATTCAGTCTTGTCTTCTGTTGCTTCTGTAACTCTTGTTTGAGTCCTGGGCATTGTGTATAAAATATCAGAAGCTCTTACTGACATTCTTTGGCTTCAGAAAATAAATACATTTGCTTGCAGCAGAAGTCCAGAGGGAAATTATCCCAATCCAATTGATGACTGAATTCACTGAGAACTGAGATTTATCCTTTTTGACATTTATCATTTTTTGTCTATTTCTAGTTGACATTCACTCCTAAAATGTTACCTTTTAGAGGTCCTGAGTGAAAGCCTAAGGTGTTATCAGAGTTCCTCCTCCTTGGTGGACCCTGTCTCCAGTTTCTGTTCTCCCAGTGTTAAGGCTGCCAGTGGCTCTGCTCAGTCTCCCAGCCTCATAGTCCCCACTTTTAAATCAACAAACGTGTCTAAGATGGTAAAGTTGAAAGTTGTGTTCATCTCTTCATTGTCAAAGTCTTTGTCTTCAAGTGTCTGATGTCTTGGTAGCTCTCTGAACCTTCAAATTGATGCCTTTACTTCAAATATTTATCCAGATTTTCTAGCTGGAAGAATTGATCTGTACAGATTTCAGTCACAGCAGGAAATCTCAATTATGTTAAATGAAATTTCTAGAAACCTCTGATGCGGTCAGTCTGTATTAGCAAACTTGGCTTATAATGCTCATATTATATTAAGAATAAACAACAACAGTTACAACTGAG
Organism: Bos indicus x Bos taurus; assembly: GCF_003369695.1. NCBI lineage: Eukaryota > Metazoa > Chordata > Mammalia > Artiodactyla > Bovidae > Bos > Bos indicus x Bos taurus. Next base: position 21,651,941 of record NC_040078.1, read on the forward strand.
TTTAGATTAGGTGCCCAGGGTAGCATGAGGAGGATTTTTCATGATGCACTGATACAGTGATCCCCATACCCCTGGCCCAAGGCAATACTGCAAGGAAAGAACATCCACCTTCCTTTCTCTACCTTTTTCTCAGAAAATCTCTAATCTCTCCATCAGGGTAGAATCCCTGCTTGAATTATTCTTGTAGCTGTAGCACGTATAGTATCATGCACAAGGTTTGTGCACCTGTTCAAGGTCTTGCCCTTCCATCGCTTTCAGTTAGTTGGTAGCTTGAGCAAAATCTCATTATCCAGTACAACAGTCTGGTGGTTTGCAGACTTGTGTTCTTGTCACTATGAGACATGGGGAAAACCATTTCCTCTCTCTGGGGCTGTTTCCTTATCCACAAAATGAGGGGTGTGGACCAGATGCTTTCAAAGGGTTCCACCAGCTTAAATTATAAATATTTATAAATATAACCAACCTAGCAGTATTTCAATCTTTAAAATAATTTTAAAATATGAATTTCTAAGTGACAGGATATGTGTGGAATGATTCTGAAATAGTGAGTCCTTCCCCTAGGAAGTTGCTCCCGTCGTCACCATTTCTACTACTTCTACTTGGAAGGAAGAACACTTAACTGGATGCTTGCTGTTCAACAGACACACGCTAGTGATTTTCGCCTTCATTCTCCACTAGAAGCTCCTGTAGAAATTTATACATTGCCAAGACCCCATCCCTAGAGACTTCTTTTTCATGACCTAGGTGGGGTTAGGGATTAGTATTTTTTAAAAGCTCCCACATTCTAATTCTAATGTATAATCAGGGTTTATAAGCACTGAGCTTGGCACAGTGATGCTTACTGCATCCTTACAACAACCAGATGAGATAGATGGTATCAACTCTATGTTACCAGTAAGAAAATTGAATTTCATCAAAGGGAAGCATAGGGTTCACAGCTACACAGGCAGTAAGTATGACCTTTTGGTTACAAGTTCAGAGTGCTTTCCTCACTCAGCAAACAGAGACTGAACATTCTGGAAGTTCAAGCATCTAATTTAGGTACTTGGAGGGATGCAAAGATGACAAAGGTGTGGCCTCTGCTCTCCAGGTGGAAAGAACCCTGGGCCAAATATCTATTAGTTAACTAGTTAGGTGTTTTTATACACATTGTCTATTTTAATTCTAAGAATTATTCTCTAATGGGGAATATTGTCAACCTAAATTTAATACATGGAAACAGAGAGTCAGAGAAATCCAGCAATTCAACAATTTGCCTAACTCCAAATAGAAGTAGTATGTGATAGAGACTGAATTTGAATCCAGATCTATCTGTTTCCAAAAGTTGTTTCACCAGGACTTGTATGTAGTAAAGTGGATGGGAAACATACACTAATAACTGTGCTATGAACTGGTGTATGATTAAGTGTAATAACGGAGCACACAACCTGGGTTTGAAAAGTCTTCTTGAGGGATGTAGCAGTGCTTTGGTATTTGACTTCTGAGGGATTTCCACCTATGCCTTCTCTTATAAAATATCTTCCAGGGTGTTTTGAAGAGTATGATAAAGGTAATCATGTCAGTGGTTTCCTACAGAATTGGTAAGAAGGGTAACACTTCAACATCCAATTAGCAAATGGAAAAAAAATCTTCCCCAATATATCAGAGGGTGATTCTGGCATCAGAAAGCAAGTCAGTGTCACCTGGATTAGGGGCTTAATCTGTACTGCCTCTGGTCCTGGAGGAGGCTGAACCCAGCTCAAATGAAGACTTTAATTTGCAGTAGATCCATCGCCTCATCAGGAGCACTGTCGCCCAGCCACTACGAGATATGTTGCTTGGCCCTGAAGGCTCAGGGTCCTGCTATTCTCTAACCTGTGTAGCTAGGACCCTCCATGTTCCGGGGCAAGATGTATCTTCCCTGAGTGGGAGGGCATGCCATGGATGTCTCCTGGCCAGCAGAGCCTAGAGAAATACAAACTCAATTACTATATACACTTTGTGTATGATCGTACTACAGTACAGAGGGCAAGAGCAGAGGTCTTAGAATCAGATCTGGGCTTGAATACTGATCTTGCTCCTTACTAGCAAATTATATTTACTCTCTGGGCTTCAGTTTTCTCATTTTAAAGTGCTAATAATAATACATAGCCTTAAGATTGTTGGAAGGAATGAATAATATAATGTACTTAAGATACCTAGGCTGGTAGGTGCATAACACATAGAAGATATTCCATAAATATCAATGGTAATAAAGGATACTTTTCTAAGGTTGGCTTTTGGTCCTAGGAAATCATTTTATCTCACTCAGTTTCCCTTTTAAATAGAATCATAAAGAGATTTGTCCATCTTGTAAACTTTGCTTACTTGAGATTAGGAAGTAGTATGAAGATTTTGAATGAAATATTCTAAGTTGACATAGTCCCAAATGTGTTCAGATAATTGGTTCACAAAAGATTTCAAGTGACTAGATAGTTCATTTCTCTATCTACAAGCATTCCCTGATTACATTTTAAAATGTCCCAGGTAGATGAGAATCTATCCTATATTAAAAGATTTACAGGAGCAGGATACAAATTACAAAACTGCTGTGTTTAACAACTAAGCAAACCCTTTCTTAGAGCTTATCTACATCCTTAGTGCTAGAGCCCAGAATTATTTCTTCCTGTCCCTTTGCTGATGGGTAAATTCCTTAAGGACAGAACCTGTGTTATTTTGCTCACTATGGTATTCCCAGTGCTCAGCACATCATAGGCATTTGGTATTTGTTAAATGAATGAATGAAAGAGAACCACAGAATTCTGAAATTGAATTATAGAATACTATAATTTGATGAAAACATAGATGTTGACTGGCTCATTCCCAGCCCAAGACAGAACCATCTTCTCCAGCTTCTAGACAAGGACTCTTACTGCTCCTATTTGAATACTTCAGTGACCGTTAACTCACTTCTTTGAGACAGCCTATTTCACTATTAAACAACTCTGATATTAAAATGAATTTTTACTTAGGTAGAGCTCAACATTTATGTAGTTATTATTAGGTATCTGTGCATTTTCTTTTCATGAGTCCCTCCAGACTTCTTATCTTCTAGTATAATAATATGTTAACCTTTTCTCATGGCTTTATTTTTCTACCTCCTTGTTCTGGGCATCTAATCTCTATGCTCTTCAAGGTCTTTAATGCCTTCTTAGCTGGGAAACTGTGAAGTAGACTAAAGTATACTAAGAAATGTTTCCAGAGATTTAATCTGCAATCTGAACATGCTGGTCCAGTTTCAGTGTTCATCAATTCAATTGCTGTTCAGGAAATTACAGTCAATTTTTTGAAAATCCAAAATAAATAGAAAATCTTAAAGCAGCCAGAAGTGGGGAGGGGGAAAATTAGATGTAGGAGAACAAAGAAACAAACTAGAGCTGACTTCTCATAAGAAACAAAGGAGGCTAGAAAAAAACGGAATGACGTGGGGAAAAAAACCCATCCTTATCAACCCAGAGTTCAATATTTGGTGATAATATCCCTCAGATCTTAGGTGGGATAAAGCACTTTTAGGTAAAGAAAAGCTGAGAGGATTTGTTACCAGCAGATCTGTATTATAAGAAATGCTGAGGAATACTTATTAGTCTAAAGGAAAATGATACTAGATGAAAATTCAGATCAACTGAAATGAATGACAAAATAAATATGTATTTAAATCAGAGGACTATCTTATTTTTAATATTGATTTTATTTTAATTACTTTGTTTATTTGACTCTGCTGGGTCTTGGTTGTGACACACGGAATCTTCCTTCTTCATTGCAGTGTGGGTTGTGGTTATATCTAGAGCAAATGCTAAGAGAAAAAATCCAAAGAGATATAATTTAAAAGCCAATAGAGGAAATAAATGGGAATATGGAAAAAGTTCCATTAATAAAAAAAAAACAACACTAAAAGGCTGAAAGGGAGAAATACAGGGGAAAAAATCTAGATGGGACAAATAGAAAAGAAATAGCAAGATTGGGCTTAAACCCAATGATCTTAATAGTTACATTAAATGAATATGGACTAAATACTTTATTTAAAAGATAGATTTTTCAGATGAGTAAAAAAATATCACGACTCAAGTATATATGATATCTAGAGGAGACACAGTTTAAATACAAAGAACACACATATCAGTTTACAGTCAAGGGAAGGGAAAAAAGATATACAATTAAACAGTAGTACAAGCAATTTGATATGGCTATATTAATATTAGCAGACTTAAGTCAAGGCGTATTTTCAGAGATTAAGAGGGCTGTTTCAAAAAAAAAAAAAAAAAGACGGCTGTTTCATAATGATAAAAACGTCAGTTCATCAGGAAAACATACCATCTCTAAATATACATCTAATAACAGAAGGAAAATGTGACAGAACTAAAAGGACAGACAAATATCCAATTATAGTGGGAGATTTTTTTGTTTTAGGCTACACCACATGTCATATGGGATCTTAGTTCCCTGACCAAGGATCCAATCTGTACTCCCTGCGGTTGAAGTGTGGAGTCTTAATGACTAGGCCACCAGGGAAATCTCCATAATAGGAGATTTTAATAACATTCTCTAAGTAATTTATAGGACAAGTAAATTTTAAAAATCAGTAAGGATAAAAAGCTTAGAACAACACAGTCAATAACTTGACTTAGTGACATTTATAGAACACTTCACCCTATGACAGCAGAGTAAACATTCTTTTCAAGAGCCCAGGGAATATTCACCAAGTTGGACCATAAGCTGAACCATAAAATATCGCTCAGTACTTTCAAAAGACTACTATCTCACAGAATATATTCTCTGACTATAATAAAATTAAATTAAAAACCAATAACAAAAAAGTGTCAAGAAAAGTTCTCAAATATTTGAAAATTAAACAACACATTTATAAATAACCTGTGTCTCAAAGAGGAAGTCACAAGAGATATCGGAAAGTAGTTTTCACTGAATGAAACAAAGGGTTGGTATACATCTAAAGAAAGGCTTGAAGGAAAATTCAAAGCTTTAAATACTTTCTTTTAAGAAAAGAAGAAATGTTTAAAATCAGTGATTTCCATATCCACCTTAAGAAGCTAGAAAAAGAACAAATTAAACACAAAGGAAATAGAAGGCAGGAAATAATGAAGAACTAAAGTTAATTAAATAGAAGAAAAGACAAACAATGGAAAAATTAATAAAGCTAAAAGTTGGTTCTTTGAAAAGATTAATAAAATTCATAAATTTCTAGTAAGGCTCATCAATGAAGAAAACTCCAAAATCAAGAATGAAAGAAAGAATATAAATATAGATGCTACAGATACTAAAAGGACAATAATAAAAATTTTATAAATAATTTTATGTCAATAAATATGATAATTGAGATTAAAATAGACAAATCCATTAAAAACATAACAAAATTTACTCAGGAAAAACAAAAAATTGAAAAAAAAGAAAAAAGTTCTAATTTTAAGCCTTTTCGTGAAGAAAACAGCCCATCCATATGGTTTTATGGAGAGTTTTGTCAATTATCTAAGCAGAAAAAATACTATTCCCTATATAAATTCTTTCTGGAAACAGAGGAGGAGAGAAAGCTTCCTAAATAATTTTATGAAATCAGCATTATACTGATTCCAAAATCAGAAAAGAGGACTTTATGAGAAAACTGAAGACTGTTTTCTTTAAAGAACATAGATATAGATATAAAAAAATAACTCCTCAACAAATTACTGTCATACTAAATCTAACAATGCATGAAAGGAATACTTTTAAAAATTTTATTAAGGATAATTTATTAAGACCAAGTGAAGTTTATCACAAATAATGCAAGGATAGTTTAATGTTTGAAAATCAATCAGTGTAATTCACCACATTTAGAGAATAAAGAAGAAAAGTCATATGATCAACTCCATAAATACAGGAGAAAAAAATTTGGAAAAAATCCAACACTCATTCCTAATCAAAATCCTCACCAGAGAGGAACATAACCTCTTCAATCTGATAATAGACATCAATGAAAAATTCTACAACTAATATCATATTTAATAGTAAAACATTGAATGCTTTTCTCTTTAGATTAGGAAAATGCTCTCTCTACTTCTATTCAGTAATGTATTGAAGGCCCTAGGCAGTACAGTACTGCAAGCAAAAGAAATAGAGTATAAATTTTGTAAAAGAGGTAAAATTACCTTTATTCTCCAATGGCATTATTACTGTGTATTCTGTGGAATCTAAACAAACAAAGAAAAAACCCTATTGGAACTAATAAGTGCACTTAAAATGTTATGGACAACAAAACCAATATGCAAAGATCAGTTATATGTGTCTATACTAGCACCAAAAATTTGGACAATAAAATTTTAAAGTATTATTATCATAGTGTCAAAAGCATCAAATACTTAGAATAAATTTAATAAAAGTGCAAAGTATCTACACTGAGAAGTACAAAACATCATTGAAAGAAATTAAGACCTAAACAGAGAACTTGGAGAAGGCAATGGCACCCCACTCCAGTATTCTTGCCTGAAGAATCCCAGGGACGGGGAGCCTGGTGGGCTGCCGTCTATGGGGTCGCACAGAGTCGGACATGACTGAAATGACTTAGCAGCAGCAGCAGCAAACAGAGATCTAATGGATTCAAAGAATCAGTATTGCCAAGGTGCTCATTCTTTGCAAATTCATCTATAGACTTGTTCAGTTCAGTTCAGTCGCTCAGTCGTGTCCGACTCTTTGCAACCCCATGAATCGCAGCACGCCAGGCCTCCCTGTCCATCACCAACTCCCAGAGTTCACTCAGACTCACGTCCATTGAGTCAGTGATGCCATCCAGCCATCTCATCCTCTGTCGTCCCCTTCTCCTCCTGCCCCCAATCCCTCCCAGCATCAGGGTCTTTTCCAATGAGTCAATTCTTCGCATGAGGTGGCCAAAGTATTGGAGTTTCAGCTTCAGTATCAGTCCTTCCAATGAACACCCAGGACTGATCTCCTTTAGAATGGACTGGTTGGATCTCCTTGCAGTCCAAGGGACTCTCAAGAGTCTTCTCCAACACCACAGTTCAAAAGTATCATTCTTCGGTGCTCAGCTTTCTTCACAGTCCAACTCTCACATCCATACATGACCACTGGAAAAATCAGAGCCTTTTTTGACTAGATGGACCTTTGTTGGCAAAGTAATGTCTCTGCTTTTGAATATGCTGTCTAGGTTGGTCATAACTTTCCTTCCAAGGAGTAAGCGTCTTTTAATTTCATGGCTGCAGTCACCATCTGCAGTGATTTTGGAGCCCCCAAAATAAAGTCTGACACTGTTTCCACTGTTTCCCCATCTATTTCCCATGAAGTGATGGGGCCAGATGCCATGATCTTCGTTTCCTGAATGTTGAGCTTTAAGCAACTTTTTCACTCTCCTCTTTCACTTTCATCAAGAGGCTTTTGAGTTCCTCTTCACTTTCTGCCATAAGGGTGGTGTCATCTGCATACCTGAAATTATTGATATTTCTCCCAGCAATCTTGATTCCAGCTTGTGTTTCTTCCAGCCCAGCGTTTTTCATGATGTACTTGGCATATAAGTTAAATAAGCAGGGTCTATAGACTTACTGTAATCCTAATAAAAATTCCAGTGGGTTTTTTAGAAAATGTAAATTGGTATGTTAATTCTAAAACTTATATAGAAATACAGAAGACTAGAACAATCAAGATAATCTAAAAAAAAGAACAAATTTTTGGAATTCCCATTGTCTGATTAAATAAATATTTTACAATTATAGTATTTAACACAGTGAATTGACATAAACATAGAAAAATAGATCAATGGAACAGAATATAGAGTTCAGAAAGATCCATACATATATGGTCAGTTGATTTTTGACAAATCAGTTCAGTAGAGGAAAGAAAAACCTTTTCCAACACAGTGCTGGAACAACTGGATAAACATACGAAAAAAAATTTACTCTTACCTCATATTACATACAAAATTAATCTGAGATGTATCATAGACCTCAACATGAAAGTTAAAACTGTAAAAATTCTAGAAGAAAACCTGAGAGGATATTTCTTGTGACCTTGGAGTGGAGAATATTTCTTAGAGAGGTTACGAAAAGCACTAACCAAATAGAAACAAACTGTTGATAAATCAGATTTATCAGAATTCAAACTACCTATCAAAAGATACCATTGAAATGAAAAGGCAAGCTACAATCTAGGGAAGAATATTTGAAAAACATATCTGACAAAGAATTTCTTTCCAATATGTATAAAGAACTCTTAAAAATCAATCATAAAAAGACAATCTAACAAATAGAATGGGGAAAAGACACTTAAGAAAAAAAAAGTATAAATGGCTAACATACACATGAAAATGTGCTCAATATCATTAGTCATTAGTAAAACGCAAGTTAAAACTGCAATGAAATGTCACTACCTACTGACCAGAATGGCTAAAATGATAAAGACTGACAACACCAAATGTTGTCAAGAATGTGGAGCAACTGGAACTCACATACACTGGTAGTGGGAGTGTCAGATGGTACAACTACTTTGAATTAGTGTTTGGAAGTTTTTTAAGAACTTAAAGTCATAGCCTTGACTAGATGGACCTTTGTTGGCAAAGTAATGTCTCTGCTTTTCAATATGCTATCTAGGTTGGTCATAACTTTCCTTCTAAGGAGTAAGCGTCTTTTAATACTCTTAATACTCTGTAAGCCAGCAATTTAATGCTTAGGTATTAACCCAAGAAAAATAAAATCATTTTGGCAAAAAGACTTTTGCAAGATTGCTCCTAGTAGCTTTATAAAAGCCCAAACCCATAAACAACCAGTGTCCATCAACAGGAGAATGACTAAATAAATGGTTGTATTTCCATACAGTGGAATTCTGTTCACACTTCCATGTGGCTCAGTGATAAAGTATCTGCCTGCCAATGCAGGAGCCACAGGAGGCACTGATTTGATCCCTGGGTTTGGAAGATCCCCTGCAAAAGGAAATGGCAACCCACTCCAGTATTCTTGCCTGGGAAATCCCTTGGACAGGGGAACCTGGTGGGATCGTCCATAGGGTTGCAGAGTTGGACACAACTGAGTGACTGAGAACACAAACAATAAAAAGGAACAAACTAGATATACACAATATAAATTAATTGCAACAGCATTATTCATAAGTCAAAGAAGCCAGGAGCAAAGGACTATGATGGTATGATTCTGCTTATATGAAAATTATTAATAGAACAGGCCAAATTAAAGTGATGGAAATCAGATCCATGATTGCCAGGGGTCTGAGTATATGGTCGGAGGAGGGGATTGACTGTGAAGAGGCTGGAGGAGCTCTTTGAGGTAAGGGAAATATCCCATATTTTGATTGCAGTGGTGAATATATGACAGTATACACTTTGCGAAACTTAGAGGATTATATTTTTTAGTGGGTGAAATTTATTGTGTGTAAATTATATCTCACTTAGAGATGATTTAAAAGCACAATCTTGTGAGGATAAGAATGTTATCCCTATTTTACAGATGGGAAAAGTAAGATCAGAGAGGTATTAACTTGCTTAAGTTCATACAGCAGATAAGTAGTAAAGCCAGAGTTTAAGCGTCTATATGTCTTTTATGCCAAAGGTCAAGATCTTTATGTCTATAAAGAACTTAAAAATGATTTTGTGTGTATGTTTGTGTTTATACATGCAGGCATCTTCTGCTTCTTCAACTAGCATGCAAGCTCTTCAAAGGCAGGGGATTTCCTATATTCGTTTTTTCTGGGTCTAGTGTGCAGACTGCTCTGTAGCAAAGTTGGGCTGTCTGTAGACCAGAGCTTACCCATCACTCCTGTGTGCAGTGACTTTGAATGGATTACAGGTGTGTCTGAGGAACTGCTCCCCTTGTCCTACGGGCATCTGGGGTTCCTGGGCTAGTTGCCCTGGCTGAGATCAGCTTCATGCATTTAACCCTGGGTGCAATGGAAATATTTTTTTCCTTTATTCCATGAAAAAGATTAAGAAGCACTGACTTAGGAAGTGCTGCTGAAGTTTAAAAGTAGAGAGAGGGTAACTCTGACTGAGATGCTCTGGGTCAAGGACCGATGGGGAAAAGCTTACTAATCAGAGAGAAAGGGAAGAGAAGGGTAGAAGGTAGAAGGGGAAGAGAAGGTTGGATTGGAGTAAGACTGTGTTTGACACATCCTTGGGGAGAGTGAGCAGAGTGGCCAGGTTAGAGCTGGGTTAACAGAGATGTGTTTGAATGAGCTAGATGGATACTTTTCTGGTGAGGGTCTAGCATTGGGTCTAAGGACTTTCAATGTACTTTGCAGTACAAGCTCCTTGTTCAGCTTTCACACGAGATTTAATATGTGAGGCTGGGGTAGGGAAGGAAAAGTGAGTGTTTTTAAGAATAACATGCTGTTCCTGGACTTTGTGGCTGAGGGTCCTGCCGGCTGCTGGGACGAGCCAGCCCCTCAACCTGGAGACTCTTATGTAGTCTGGCTTTCCTTTCACACAGCGTTTGTTCCCAGCCCCTGGCTGCCTCCCCCCTGGGGAGGACATCCGTGGGGACAGTTCCTGTTTCCCTGCCTTTGCAGCCCTTGCCTTCCTGAATGCGATATGATTGTTTCTCTGGGCACAGTGAAAAGATGCCAGTGGAGAACGGAAGTATCTCATGCTTCAGCAATTTTTTTTTAAGGCAAAAAAGAAAAGGCTATTGAACTTGGGAACTCTGGACCTGGAGTCCTCTCTTCCTGGTGTGGGAGCGGGAACATTGTACCGAGTCTATCAATCAGCTCTGTGGGCTAGATATCCAACATGGGAACGATTTGACTCCCATCCATCAGCTAAGCAGTGACAATAGTATTAAATTCCTTCTTGCTCTCGAACTGCTATATTTATGCTTTTCCCCTTGGGGATCTTGGGGCATGGAAATTGAGAACTTCATCCTCGGACCCCTCCCCCCTCCTCACTTTCCACATCTTCATCCCCTGTAAATATTCCTTTTTTTTTTAGCTTTATTTAAAGGAATTTTAAAAATAATTTTATTTAGTTTTGGCTGTGCTAGGTCATCGCTGCTGCACAGGCTTTTCTGTAGTTGTGGTGAGTGGGGGCTACTCTCTGGTTGTGACTTGCAGACTTCTCATTGCAGTGTTTTCTCTTGTTTCAGAACACAGGCTTTAGTGGGTGCGGGCTTCAGTAGTTGTGGCTCCAGGGCTCTAGAGCACAGGCCCAATAGTTGTGGCAGAAAGGCTCACTTGCTCCATGGTATATGGGATCTTCCCAGATCAGGGATTGAACTTGTGTCTCCTGCATTGGCAGGTGGATTCTTCACCACTGAGCCACAAGGGAAGCCCTAAAAAAATTCTTTTTATTTTTGATTATCTTTTTTAAAATTAATTTTTATTGGAGTATGGTTGCTTTATGATGTTGTGTTAGTCTCTGCTGTATAGCAAAGTGAATCAGCTATTTGTTTACATATATCCCCTCTCTTTTGGATTTCCTTTCCATTTAGGTCACCATAGAGCATTGAGTCGGAGAAGGCACTGGCAACCCACTCCAGTACTCTTGCCTGGAAAATCCCATGGACAGAGGAGCCTGGTAGGCTGCCATCTATGGGGTCACACAGAGTTGGACATGACTGAAGCGCCTTAGCAGCAGCAGCAGAGCATTGAGTAGAATTCCCTCTGCTATACAGTAGGTTCTTGCTAGTTACCTATTTTATATGTGCATGCATGCTAAGTTACTTCAGTCATGTCCGACTCTTTGTGATCCTATGGACTGTAGCCCACCAGGCCCCACTGTCCATGGGATTTTTCAAGAAAGAATACTGAAGTTGGTTACCATGCCCTTTTCTAGGGGATCTTCCCGATCCAGGGATATAACCCAGGTCTCCTGCATTGGAGGTAGATTCTTTACCACTAGCGCCACCTGGGAAGCCCACCTATTTTCTACATAGTATCGGTGGTATATGTCAATCCCAATCTCCCAATTCATTCCACCTGCCTTTCATCCATTTTAAATATTCTTTCATCCACTCTTTTATTCACTTGTTCAACAAATATTTCTTGAAAATCTATTATGCATGAGATACTGAGGTAAATATTGAGAATAAAGCATTGCTTGAGACCCCCATCCTTGACCTCACGTGTGTACAGTTCAGTGAACTGTGCGTTTACAGAGTTTCTACTGCATGAAGGTAGTTATCGTAGACATGGAAAGACAGAAAATACAGAAAAAGAGATATCATATAGGAGTATACCTCAAAGCTTTTGAAGTCTGGGTTTCTGTCTAATTGATCTTTAGCCCTCTTACACTACATATGAGCATGGCACATAGTAGGCACACTATGATTGTTTGCTGAATTTGTAAAGACAGAGTATCAGTTTGTCTTTACTAATTCAGCAAACAGTCATAGTTTTTTGAGAAGTCACATAGCATAAAAAGAACATAGGCTCTGAGTTTCGCAGACCTGAATTTGATGTTCAGCTCTACCACTGCTGTGACCTTGAATATGTTGCATAACCTCTCTGGGTCTTAATTTCCTCTTATGAAAAATGAGGATAATACTATTGCTAATATAATACTATTGCATAGTAATAATACCATTACTACGGGAATTTGGTAAGAATCAATGAGTATGTAAAGTGTTTAAGGACAGAAAGTATCTGGCACATAGTGATTAATAAATAGCTTACTCAATTCTTTGGTGTCATCAACAATGAGTAATAAAGGTGAAATGAACAGTAGAGATAAAAACTTACAGACCAATGGAGAAAGTGTGGTTACAGAGGGCTGCAGCTCACGTGGAGATGGGGAGGCCCTGAGCTGTGCCTGGAAGGTCACCCGCATGTGGATAAGTGGAGAGGGGGCTGAGGCAGGGCAGAGGGCATAAGCAGCAGTGAGGCGCTACCTTCCGGGACATGGCAGAGGAAGGGGTGGACTAGCAGGGAGGGTTCCTCCAGGACTTGGCTCCAGACCGGTGGAGTATTAAGTGGAGCTGGCATCCGCTAAGTAGTGTTTGGAATAATGAACCTGGAGCAGTATGCAGGGTGCCTAGAAGGGGAGGCAGGGGGAGTAGTTAGGAGATGACACAATAATCCAAGGGGCATGGGGGCCTGGATTCAGGGGACAACAGAGTAAAAAGGAAAGTGTGGATTTGACAGCCCTTGCGATAGAACAATTAGCAGGACCAGCTTTAGAGAAGTTTGTCTAGGATCACAGAGTCAGTAGCTCCTCCTCCTAAAAATATGGAGTCCATCAGGACCCTTCAGAGATCTTTTCCAAAATCTCTGCCATACTGAGTCTTGTTCTGATACTTTTTAAAAAATTTTGTCTCTTCAGACAATGTTTTTCTAACTTTAAGTATGCCTTGTCATTTTTTTTGTTGCTGAAATTGGGCATGATAAATCTGGGAAAAGGAACCAAGACAGATTGGTCTTTGGTGTGAGACTTTATGTTTATCTGGCAAGAGTTAGGCTGTGCTGACTGTTTATCGTAGCTTCCTGTCAGAGAATAAAATGTTCTCTAGTATCCTTGCTTTCGTCTCCCTCGTTGTCTTTTGGTTTCTTTAGCATTTGTGTGCATGCTCAGTTGTGTCCAGCTTTTTGTGACCCTGGACTGTAGCCTGCCAGGCTCCTCTGTCAATGTGATTTTCTAGGCAAGAATACCGGAATGGGTAGGCATTTCCTTATCAAGGGTTTCCTTAAAGAGTCTTTCTTAAAAACAGTCATGGAAGTTTCTAAGGGGCAGGAGTTGAGCATTTTCTTTCCCCAAGGTTAGGTAGGCTCTGGCAAAATAGTTTTCCTTGAGGGAAGGAGAACAGAGAGCTCTGGGCATATTGGAAAATGGCTACTTTCTCTACCCTCCACTCCCTTACTGGAAGCATGAGATTTTTCTTTAATTGTCCAAGTAAGAATCTAGTAAAACTCAGGAAAGTTTAGGGATCCCCTAAGACTGCCCTTCCTTCAGTTTTCAACTCTTGCACTATTCCTCACTACACTTCCAGCAGTTCATGAGTGATAATTTAAGTGCTGGCTCCATCTGTGGACTTCTGCTCCCAGTTAAGCATGTGCCTAGTGGTCTCTCCAGTTTTCAGGGCAGCAGCTTGCTCTATGACCTTATTCTCTGATGGATCTGAGAAGAGTGATGATTTTCCATTTGTTCCCCTTTTTTCTTGTCATGAGGAGGGGAGCGATGACATTCAAACTCTTTCAATGTTGGACCAGAAACTGGAAGTCCCAGAGGTCTTTCCCCTTTGAAATAAACTTACTTTGGTTGGTCTAAAAGCCAGAGAAAAACAGTTACCTAAGTTTTTAGAGGTAAAGGGGTAATAAACATTATTAAAGTTTTTTAATAATGATTATTCATCATTCACTTATTTATTCAAAAATATTTCCTGAAGGCCTCAGGGTGCAATTGTATTGTGCTGGGCTTTCTGGGAGTTATTAAAAAAAACCAAAAAACAGTAAGACATGGTTCCTGGTCTAAAACTCATGATATCCTCCTGATTTTATTCTTCCCACCTAAAGTTATCTTCCACATCTGACAATTGTTTTTCTTCTCCACTTTAACCAGTGTTGCCTAGGAATTAGCACATTACTGCAATCAGAGAAATCTCAGCCCACATGGTGGCTCTGCTACACATCAGCTGTGAATCTTATGAACATGTCTTAGCCTCTCTCAGGATAATAGCCCATCTCAATGAATTTTCATAAGGATTACCCTATAACCACATGGCATGTAGGAGGTAGTTAGTAAATGGTAGCTATTTTAATTATTTTCTCTGATTGTACCAGAAGGCGATCATGTAAAACACGTGTAACATAAAATTTACCATCTTAACAATTTTCAAGTGTATTATTCAGTATTGTTAGGCATATTCACATTGTTTTGCAACCAGTCTTCAGAACTTTTCACCCTGAGAAGCTGAAATGCTCTAGCCATTAAACAATCCCTCATTTCCCCCTGCCCCAGTCCCACTGTTACACTATCTGTGTTTAAGAAATAGCCTCTTAAAAAAAAAAAAAAACCATCAACATGAGTATTCATCTTGCATGGGCCTCTAGAATGAGACCTGAAGACTTAACATCACTCCCTGGGCTGGTCTTTGGTATATTCACGCAAGAAGAAAACTATACACCCTTGTCAGGGCCCAGCTGAATCCTGGTCTGAGCCCTGGAGCTCTCAGGACCTGGATCCTTGAGATCAGTACTGGATCCTTGGCATCATCAGTAATAAGCCAGGGATTCCCCCACCTTGTGATTTTCACAGTTTCAAGATGAAGAGTGGGGACGTGATCCCTGAGCTGCAGCCTCACCTTCTCATGCTGTGTGTTAAGGCTGTTGTTGGATGACTTGAGCTCTAACCTGTAACTCATGTCCCCAGTAGGAGTAGATTCTGACCTTCATGCAGGTGTCTCCCAAACTTCTGGCTTTGACTTCTTCTTGAGTATCACACTTTTTAGATTTTTCAATAGCAGTCCAAACTCAGCAGGTCCCAAGTGAACCCACTGTCTTTCCCTCACAACTTTCTGTGTTTTTCTGACTGTGCTTTTCATTTCTATAAATGATTTTTCCACATTCCTATTTCTTATCCTTTGAAATTTTCTTCTAATTTCCTCCCTCTCCTTTACCCCTACATTCCATCAACAGCCAAGGCCAGATAAGTCTAATTGATTCCTTCCCTGTCCCCTCATTGCCATTATTACAAGTTTTCTTTTCGTCTCATCAGGAGATCCTGTGCTTATAGAGAGTTCTGTATAAATTCTTTTTTTTAGGAATTTGTTTTCTTATATAATTTACTTGGCTATGCTGGGTCTTGGTTGCAGCATGCAGAATCCCTAGTTCCCTGACCAGGAATTGAACACACGCTCCCTGCATTGGGAATGCAGTCAGTCACTGGACCACCAAGAACATCCCTATAAATTAACTTGGGAATCTCTTCATTTTCCAACTCCTCTTGTGAATCACTGTCAGAACAATGTTTGTAAAACCTGTCTCTGGTCACTCATTACTTACAATCTTTAATATATCACAACTGCCTATGAGATATTGGCAAGATATATCAGGCATAGGTCAGATATAGCAGTCTGCTACTGAATGTCTTCCAAACTTTGTCTCTAATCCTTTCTATGTATATTAATTACCTGCTGCTGCATAACAAATTATTCCAAAACTTAGTGGCTTAAAACAGTGCATATTTATTATCTAATAGTTTCTATGGGTCTGGAATCTGGGTATGACATAAATGGGTCCTTCAGGTCAAGGCACCAGCTGGGACCACAGCCATCTCAAGGTTTGCCTGGGGAGGAGCTGCTTCCAAGCTTACCTGGTGGTGGTTGGCAGGTTTCAGTTCCCTGTGGACTGTTGAGCCGAGGGCCTCAGTTCCTCACTGGCTGTAGGTCAGAAGCTACCCTCAGTTCCTCATAAATTGCACTGTTCCACTGGGCAGCTCATAACATGGCAGCTGGTTTCGTTATTGAGAGGAAGGTAAGAGGGGGAGATGATGAACAAGATGGAAGTCAGCTCAGTCTTTTATAGTCTATTGTGTGGTGGGGCAAGGAGAGATTTCACAGGAAGGGAGTGGCTATTAGGAGGCCATCACTGGGAGCCGTTTCAGAAGTTTCCTACTCTACCAGGCTTCTTGACTCCTCCATCCACTTGATGCCCTGGGTACTGGCCCACATCTTGTGCTGGCTGCGACTTGAATACTGCCACTCTTTTATACCCCTATGCCTTTACTTAGGCTGTTCCTTCCATCTCAATGCCCTCTCCACCTCCATAGCTATCTATGAATCCTTAGGTGCATGTGTGCATGCTCGTGCTAAGTTGCTTCAGTCGTGTCTGACTCTTTTCGACCCCATGGACTGTAACCCACCAGGCTCCTCTGTCCATGGGTCTCCAGGCAAGAATACTGGAGTGGGTTGTCATTCCCTCCTCCAGGGGATCTTCCCGACTCAGGGATCGAACCTGTGTCTCTTACGTCTCCTGCATTGGCAGGGTGGTTCTTTACCACTAGCACCACCTGAACAGCCAAAAGTGAAAGTGTTAGTCGCTTGTTGTTTTTGTTTAGTCATTCAGTCGTATCCAATGCTTTGGATGCCATGGACTATAGCTGCCAAGCTCCTCTGTCCATGGAATTCCCTAGGCAAGAATACTGAATTGGGTAGCCATTTCCTTCTCCAGGGGATCTTCCTGACTCAGGGATTGAATGGGGATCTCCTGCATTGCAGGCAGATTTTTTACCATCTGAGCCACTAGAGAAACTTTGATTCAAACACCACTATTCCTGTACCAGGTCTGGAATAGATCTTCCGCTCTGGAGTCCTGGGGCGTACCCAGGGGCATATCTATATATTGGCTGTTATCACATTCTGCTCTGTGGGAGACTGGTTTGTATAAGTGTACTCCCCAACTCTCAGTAGGCTGAGTTCTTTGAAGACAGAATTATGTCTTAGTCAACTTTTTAATCTTGGCCCTAGCACAGTTCCTGAAACACAGTAAACAGTCAAACATTTGTTGAATTGCAAACAATGGTGAGGCCTGAGAGCCCAGGTTCTGTGCAGATGGAATGCTGTTAATAGCAGTGGTGGGGGAAAGACACCCCATGCTTCGCAAATAGCCCTTCAGGGCTGATGAAGCAGCTGCCTTGCTGTGGCTCCAGGGATTAGTCAGGGACCTGGAACATCTGTAGGGACCGTGGGCTGCTGGGGACTAGAAGTCACTGATACCTGATCCTATATAGGAACTCGGAAAGAATAGAGTCAGGTTGTGTTATTATTCCATTTAAAGAAATTCTCCTCATGACCCCAGCAATGCCAATGACCTAGAAATCAAGGGGGAAAGGAGCTAATATTACTTAACCCCTAAATTTTGCTAGTATTTAGTACTCAGAAAATCCCCTATAGAGTGATTACTATATGCCCATTTTAAAGATTAAAAAATCAAAATTCAGAGAGGAATAGTAACTTAGTGGAACTTAGTAATTCAAATTCAAATGTGGCCACAAAGCATGTGCTCCTTTATGACACCACAATTCTGCCAATATCTACTGAGTAAGTAGTTTGTGCAAATCTCTGTGGTAGAACATTGAAGATTTCAAAACCTATAAGCATGGATCATATCTTTCAAAGGGCTCTAAGATAGAGTTGAGTTTGGATGAGTTGACTGGTGCAGGGTAACTGAATTTAATTAAAGATGGTGGACAGTCCCATACAGAGACATAGATGCAAACACACATCACACACACACACACACACACACACACACACACACACACATTTGTCTATATATGTAATAGGGAAAATAGTTTAAAATGATTGATGGCAACTGGGAAGACTGGGGAAGTTTCTTGAAGGAGATTAACAGTAAAAAAAAAAAAAGGTAGGATTCTGAGTTTAAGAAAGAAATCTCATGTTTCATGCTATGCCTCTCCACCTAATCCTGAGCAACATATATACTATTGATATCTATTGATGTGCTTAGGTGTGACAAGAATTAGAATCCAGATTTGCTTGGTTATATACATGAATTCAGAGTTGTTAAACCTAAATCAGGAAATACTGAATTTGTAATCAAAAGGATAAATTAGAGTAAATTTTTTCTAACATATTAGATTCACTAAAGCTAACTTCCTGAGTGATTAAATGAAATGCAAGGGCTGTGAGCAGTAAAATGCTGTTTATTTGTGAAATACTAGAAGAATGGTCAATCAATATTCCTGTCTTTTCATTTGTGCTGCTGCACAGTTAATTTTGTGAACCTAAATGCAGGACTTTATATTTATCTTGATTATATTTCATCTTGTTATCCTGGGGAGATCATTTTGGATCCTGACTCTGTCAATTTCTGTGTTTTCTATTCTCAGCTTCATTTGTGCTGTACATTGATAAACATATTCTTGTATTTTCATCCGGTTTATTATTAAAAACTTTGAGGGAGTCAGGGCTGAGGCCGGTGGCGGAGGCCGGCAGCAGTGAGTCTGCCATGTCTGCATACAGCCGTCTCCCACAGTGGTTGGTAGAGCTTGGCAGGGACACCGCCGGTAGGCACAGTGACACACTTGGCTCCCTCCTGCCAGAGTGGGCAGGGGAACAAAAGCAACCGAGTTCAAGTGTTGTATAAAGCCTCTGCAACAATAAGAACTCTTATGAGTCTGCGTTTTCTAATTGCTTTCATATTGATTATCTCATTTGGGCTTCACAAACACCTCATGAAAGAAGGTGTAAAAATGTTGATTTTCAGAGAACTCTGATGAACTCAAGACTATCAGAAGTAACTTCATGTGGCTGTAAGGGGAGCTGGATCTCAAATCCTCTTCTGACTCCAAGACCTGTGATTTTTTTTTTTTTTTTACTTGCCTTTTAATAGCCATTTTCATCAAGGATGAAAACATTTTTTTTTTCCCTCTTATTGTCACTCACCACACGTGTAAGGAAGGACTGGCTAGTTGCGTCTCCCCGCTAGACTCTATGCTGCATGAGGGCAGGGACCGTGCTCTTCTCTTCATAGCTGCATCCTTTGTGCCTAGATGGTGGTCAGCACCGTGTACATGCTCAATGAATATGTTTCTAACAAATAAATACATGAGTAAACACAAACTATCAATCATAATGTAATTGTTAATAATAGCAATCTTCATCTTATTTAGCAGAGTTAAGGTTTAAAATTGTTCCCTTCCACTAAGCACTGAGTAAATACAGCAAAATGGCTACACCCTGATCTCTTAATAAAGAACTCAAGACACTTTCTAAGTACACTCTGTTTATCCTCACATGCACCTTGACAATAGGTATGGGTTAGAGGTGGTATCATCATAACACCCACAAGAATAGAGAGATTCTTTATCTCACCCAAGACTGCACAGACGTTTTCAGAGCAGCTGTTAATAGATTTTATGTTTTTTATCTTCAGTCTGTTGCTGAGGCTGCTAAATCCTACTAAGCTATCAGGCACCAGAGCCTTATGCAGCTTTTCAAGCGTCTACAGTGCTCCCAAGTTAATTCACAGAAATGGCTGCAAGACTGTGCAAAAACAGCTGGTTACCTCTCAGCAGAATTAGCTGTAACCAGTTTAGTCACTTGCTGAGAGAGAGCAGGAAATCTCATGCAAAAGTCAGCAACATTCTTCATCGTGTAATATAGCAAGTAAATCTATTTCTGAGCAGACCCAGGTGCCTGGCTGGTTTAAGAAGATTCAAGGGCAGACAGAGATCTGTGGTCTAAAGAGTGGGAGAGATTGTTAAAGCCAGATCTGGGTCTTTGATTTGGTGGCTCTGGTACAGACAGGCCAAATATTTTGAGAATGGAGAGAATGATTTGTCAGTGAAGTTAGAGCAGAAATGTGGACAGATGGAAAATGTTGAGCCCCACTCAGGCAGCTGCTGTTGTGCTGACAATAGCAGCTCCTTCCCCCAATCTGAGATGAGCAGCAAACTCTTGCTCTCTAATCCCACAGGTCAGTGATGCCCTGCAAGGCAGAGATGGAGGACAATCTGCCCAGGGGAAATCAGACCATAGTTTATTTTTCAATAGTATATTTGGAAAAAATCATGGAAGTTCCAGAAAAGCTATAGAGAGGAAGTAACTATTTTTCCTTAACCCTTTGGGAATAGGGTTACCAATCTGATTCTCTGTTATTCTGAAAATTTTGGTGTGTATTTCTTATAAATAATGACATCCTTCCATGTACAAGGAATAAATCAGTGAACAAAATCAGGAAATTAACCTCAAAGCATAACTACTATCAGACCCCATTTAAAGTTTGTCAAGGGTTGCAATAATATTCTTTACAGCAGAAGGATCCAGTTCAAACTCATGCTGTATGTCAAATCTCTTTGGTTAGCTTCGATTTGGTAAGATTCTGTAATCTTTCTTTGACACATCTTTAACACTTTAGAAAATTATAGGTCAGTTATGTTACACAGTGTCTCTTCATTTAGGCTGTTTCCTCAGACTAGATTCAGGGTATGCATCATTGGAAGGGTTGATGCAGAAGCTGAAGCTCCAATACTCTGGCCATGAAAACAGCTGACTCATTGGAAAAGACCCTGTTGCTGGGAAAGATTGAGGGCAGGAGGAGAAGGGGACAACAGAGGATGAGATGGTTGGATGACATCACCAACTCAATGCACACGAGTTTGAGTGGATTCTGGGAGATGGTGAAGGACAGGAAAGCTTGGCATGCTGCAGTGCATGGGGTCTTGAAGAGTCAGACATGACTTAGTGACTGAACAAGAACAAAAATGCATCTTTGGAAGGAATAGCACAGAAGTGATTTTATGTTCTTCTTGGCGCATCATACCAGGTGGTACAAAATTTCATTTTTTCTGGTTACTGATGCTAACTTTGTTTGCTTTATTAAAATGATGTTTCCCAAGCTTTTAGTCTCAAGTTACTTATTTCTTCACTGTAATTAATAAATATTTTGAGTGGGAAAAATGAAACTATGTAACTATTCCTCAACAAACTTCCAATTTATTCATTTACTGTTTTACATCTGTAAGGATTTACTGCTTCTTTCCTAATTTATTCAATGAATTATAATCTTTTTCTATCATTATTTATTCTGACATTCGTATTGTCCTCAACTTGACCACTAAAAGCCTCTTCAAGTTGCATTTGTGTGGTTTTTACATATCTCTATCATTTTTGAGTACTTTGTTGTCTCTGGCAAAAAAAAGAGATGTTATAGGCTGATCTTATATTTTCCCTACCCCAGTTTTAAACTCACACATTTCCATAAAGAGCCCTAGCTCCTTTAAGTGGAGAATGATATTTAGAAGCCAGGATCTGGGCAATAGGTGTGCTTATTACTATGGGATGTTGCTCCTCTCAAGACCCCTCCTTAGTGGACAGAGCTAAGGAATATATGTATGTTTATATACACACACTCAACTCTATAACTATACATTTTGCAAATTATACCTCTAATTCCAATCCAACATCAGAGAGTTTATTTTAATTTTCTTTTCTATATTTGTAATTCTATTTTTTGATGATGAGAAATCTGGCTCCCACTGTCTATAACATATTTAATTTCTTGATCAATACCTCTGTGTGAAGCCAATCTCCCATCTCCATGGCCATCCCCTCACCTGCAAAGATACCCTCCTCACTCTACTTTGGCTCTTCACACAAGGTTTGGAAGAGGGTACCAAGCCTGGAAGGAGACTGAGAAAAGTATGCAGCTACAAATGTGTGCTACCTTTCATGAAAAAGAAAGGATGACTCAGAGTCCAAAAATTGAAAAGCTATAGAGGATTTAATCCCATGTCTTGAAACCTAATCAAGGAAGTCTAACATTTGCCTAGCTTAAAGTCAGAACTGTGATGAACCAGGGACTCTTTTTTTTTTTAACCTTCTATTTTCCTCCTTTATGGGCCAGAATGTCTATATTTATCATCCAATGCTGCTGCTGCTGCTAAGTCACTTCAGTCATGTTCGATTCTT
This sequence comes from Bos indicus x Bos taurus, assembly GCF_003369695.1. NCBI lineage: Eukaryota > Metazoa > Chordata > Mammalia > Artiodactyla > Bovidae > Bos > Bos indicus x Bos taurus. Next base: position 21,674,320 of record NC_040078.1, read on the forward strand.
TGTGACCCCAGAGATAGCAGCCCACCAGGCTCCCCCGTCCCTGGGAGTCTCCAGGCAAGAACACTGGAGTGGGTTGCCATTTCCTTCTCCAATGCATGAAAGTGAAAAGTGAAAGTGAAGTCGCTCAGTCGTGTCCGACTCCTAGCGACCCCATGGCCTGCAGCCTGCCAGGCTCCTCCGTCCATGGGATTTTCCAGGCAAGAGTACTGGAGTGGGGTGCCACTGCCTTCTCTATGACTGTCCCACTATTGTATGTTGGAAGTGAATTATTTGTCTCTTTAGTTTCACAAGTCCTTAAATGGAGAGTAATTGTGTCCTAGTAGTGGTACTTAATTGGTTATACCCAAGATCTTCATTAGTGCTTGATTTGAATGATGAGATTTTGGACTTTAAGGTGATTAGATGGTGAGATTTAGATTTGGATTATGAGATTTTGTTGATGATGTGATGGGATGAAAATTGTGGAATGGTATATTAGTCAACCAGGGCTGCTATAATGAAGTGCCATTGACTGGGTGGCTTAAACAACAGAAATTAATTTTCTCATAATTCTGAAGGTTAGAAGTCTAAGATCAAAGTTCAGCAGGGTTAGTTTCTCCTGAGGTCCTTTCTCTTGGCTTGTAGAAGGCTATTTTCTCTGTGTCTTCACATGGTCTTCTCCTGTATATGTCTATTCCCAGATTTCCTCTTCTAATGAGGGAACCAGTGATATTGCATTAGTGACAATCCTAATGACCCATTTAAACTCAATTATTTATTTAAATGGAGAAGAAAATGGCAACCCACTCCAGTACTCCTGCCTGGGAAATTCCATGGATGGAGGAGCATGGTAGGCTATGGTCCATGGGGTCACAAAGAGTCAGACACGACTGAACAACTTCACTTTCTTTCTTTCTATAGTTCCTTTTGGAGAAGGAAATGGCAACCCACTCCACAGTTCTTGCCTGGAGAATCCCATGGACAGGGGGGCCTGGTGGGCTACAGTCTATGGGGTTGCAATGAGTCAGACACGACTAAGCAACTAACACACACACACACACACACTTCTTTAAAGACCTTATATCCAAATACATTCATAATTCTGAGATACTGGGGGTGGGTAGGATTTCAATATATAAATTTTAGAGGGACACAATTCAGCCTGTAACAGATAGGCTATTTTGTGTGTGGGATGGACATGAAGCATTGGGGACTCAGTTGACCATGGTAGGCAGAATTCTAGGATGGTTGCCAAGATTCCTGCCCCCCTGGTGTATACACCCTATATAATCCTTTCCCCTTGGTGTGACTGGGAACTATGAATATGATAGGGTAGTCACTCCTGTGATTATCTTGTATTTTATAAGGCTCCATCTTAACAGACTGGAGGGGATTAGCTTTTCTTTCCAGGCTTACAGAAATAAGTGGCCAGGTTGTGCAAGAGCCACATGGCAGGGGAGGACCTCTAGGAGCTGAAATTAGCCCCCACTGACACCCAGCAAGAAAGCAAGGACCTCAGTCCTACAGCCACAAGGAACCAAACTCTGCCAGCAACCATATGAGCTTGGAAGAAAAAGCAAAACTCCATAACAAAATGCAATCCAGCTGACACTTTGATTGCAGTCCTGAGCAGAGGACACTACTAAGCCACGCCTGAACCCCTGGCCCACAGGAACTGGGTGATAATAAATGCATGAGGTTTTAGATGAAGTCTGTGGTAATGTTACATGTCAATATATTAGAAAACTAATATACCCTCTGCAGTTGCAAATCCTTGTTTGCTGTTGGCTATCACTCTCTGCACTTGCTATACTTCCCAAGATCTAACCAACACACTGGACTTCTACCAACAAACAAGCATGCAAACAAACAGTTTTTGCAATGAGTATTGGGATTCAGTAAGTGTCCATTAAGCTCACTTCTGCTTCTGGGGAATCTCTAGTGTTGGATTTCATGGAAGGAGCCAGCAGCTGGTACCAGTTTGTTATCCTGTCTCCATAGTACCCAGATATGCATTTGAAGAAGATCCCCCTTGGTCCTACATGGTGAGTGAATTGGCAAGACCAGCTGCAGGACAGCAGTTAGGAGCTGCTGTAGAGGCCAGGTGAGAGACGACAGTGACTTGACTAGGTGATGGCATGGAATCTGGGCTTGGATTTGAGAAAAGGCAGTAGAAGTCACTCTCAACCTCACTGCCCAGAGATAACCAGTGTTAATATCAATATGAACCATGTTTATATTTTGGTGTATTTTGTCTTCCTTTTTTAAATATTTATATATGTAATACTTTATTTTTAAAGTGATGGGATGACATTGTGTTTATAATTTTGTATACTGATAATTACCCTTGTCTTGTGGTCAATTATCTGAAGCATTCAATATTATTTTAAAATATTATATTTAAAAAGTCATTGTCTATTTTGTGGTCCCTGCTGCATGTGGGCTTAGTCACTCAGTCACGTCAGACTCTTTTCAACCCCATGGACTGTAGCCTGCCAGGCTCCTCTGCCCATGGGATTTCCCAGGCAAGAATACTGGAGTGGCTTGCCATTTCCTCCTCCAGGGGATCTTCCTGATTTAGGGATCTAATCCAGGCCTCCTGCATTAGCATATGGATTCTTTACCATTAATGCCACCTGGAAAGCCCTCATGGTCCCTGGGGCCATACTAAAACATATTAGTGGAAAATACTTAGAAGAATTCAGGAGAGAAAAATGGAGTGAATGAATCTGAGAGCTAGGAGAAGTATACATCCATAGGTGTCCCCTGATTATCTGACTATGAGAGAGGGTAAGAGTTGATACCATCTGTATTGAGCTTAAAGTTGGCAGCTGTGGTTTGGGAATATTGGAGTGGGTTTCCATGCCCTCCTCCAGGACATCTTCCCAATCCAGGGATCAAACCCGTGTCTCCTGTGGCTCCTGCATTGCAAGTGTATTCTTTACTGTTGTGCCACCAGGGAAGCCCATTATAACTATTCTGTGCTGTGCTGTGCTTAGTCACTCAGTCATGTCTGACTCTTTGAGACCCCATGGACTGTAACCTGCCAGGCTCCTCTGTCCATGGAAAGTCTCTAGGCAAGAATACTGGAGTGGGTTGCCATTCCCTCCTCCAGGGGATCTTCCCAACCCAGGGATTGAACCTAGGTCTCCTGCATTGCAGGTGGATTCTTCACCATCTGAGCCACCAGGGAAGCCCAAGAATACTGGAGTGGGTAGCCTATCCCTTCTCCAGGGGATCTTCCCAACCCAGAAATCAAACCAGAGTCTCCTGCATCGCAGGCAGATTCTTTACCATTAGTGCCATTTTTTGACCCCGTGGACTGCAGCACACCAGGCCTCTCTGTCCTTCATCATCTCTCACAGCTTTCTCAAACTCATGTCCATTGAGTTGGTGATGCCATCCAATTATCTCATCCCCTATCGCCCCCTTCTCCTCCTGCCTTCAGTCTTTCCCAGCATCAGGGTCTTTTCTAATGAGTCAGCTCTTCACATCAGGTGGCCAAAGTATTGGAGTTTCAGCTTCAGCATCAGTCCTTCCAATGAATATTCAGGGTTGATTTCCTTTAGGATGGACTAGTTTGATCACCTTGCAGTCCAAGGGACTCTCATGAGTCTTCTCTAACACCACAGTTCAAAAGCATCAATTCTTCAGCACTCAGCTTTCTTTATAGTCCAACTCTTATATCCGTACATGACTACTGGAAAAACCATAGCTTTGACTAGACAGACATCTGTCAGCAAAGTAATGTCTCTGCTTTTTAACATGCTGTCTAACTTGGTCATAGCTCTTCTTCCAAGGAGCAAACGTCTTTTAATTTCATGGCTGCAGTCACCATCTGCAGTGATTTTGGAGTCCAAGAAAATAAAGTCTGTCACTATTTCCATTGTTTCCCCATCTATTTGCCATGAAGGGTTAGGACCAGATGCCATGATCTTAGTTTTCTGAATGGTGAGTTTTAAGCCAGCTTTCACTCTACTCTTTCACCTTCATCAAGAGGCTCTTTAGTTCCTCGTCATATTCTGCCATAAGGGTGGTGTCATCTGCATATCTGAGGTTATTGGTATTTCTCCCGGCAATCTTGAGTCCAGGTTGTGCTTCATCCAGCCCGGCATTTTGCCTACTGTCCTACAATTCTACTGGGTGCTTAATGTGATCTGGAGTAGATAAGGGTAAATTTTCAAATAGTCTTTTTTAATATATATCTAATTTTATTTATTTACTTTTGGCTGTGCTGGATCTTCATTGCTGCAAGGGCTTTTCTCTAGTCACAGCGAGGGGATGTTACTCTTGGTTGTGGTGCTCTGGCTTCTCATTGTAGTGGCTTCTTTTATTGTGCTCTAGAGCTCCTGGGCTCTTGAGCACAGGCTCAATAGTTGTAGTTCATGGGCTTAGTTATTCTGTGGCATGTGGGATCTTCCAGGACCCCAGATCGAATCTATGTCTCTGGCATTGTCAGGCAGATTCTTTACCACTGAGCTACCAGGGAAGCCCCTCAAATAACCTTTTATAAGGGAAGCAAGAACAAGTTGGATAATAGGAGAGCAACTGGCTGTTTAAATATTTTTTAAAAATTAAGTCCACTAAACAACAAATCAACTATCCTTTGAGAATCTATACATTCTACTCAGGTCCCACTAACTTCCCTGCAATCCTCTTCTCAGAACTTGCTTTCTGGTTTCTAGAAGTCCTTACATAGATTACACAATACACACACACACACACACATATACACAAAACCTCCCGCCGCTGCACCCACCCCTCTCCCATGAGTTCAGAGCAAGGCAAGTGGTCAAGTTAGTGGAGACTTATCTTTGGTCTCGTCTAACAAGTCTCTCCTCCCACTTTGCATTCCCCAAACCTATCTCCACTCTTCACCTTCCCCTACCAGGGACAAAGCGGGGTCTTTTTCCCACACACACTTGGAAAGTTGTCAAATAATTTAAGCCAAGGTGTTTGCTGATAACAAATGTGCTATGGCTGATAAGGAAAGTGTTAGCTGATAGGCTTAACATCCTAGAAATATTTGCATTTTCATAGGGGCCTTCTAAAAGGAGAAGATGTCTGGGGCCTCAAAGAAAGAAGTCACTTGTTGGGATTGCTTTGGGGACCTGAAATTTGGGGGCAGAACTCCCTGATATAGTCTCAGACCGTCTTCTCCACCCACCTGCAGTGTCCCTTTCAGATAAATACCTGACTGCCCCTAGATGAACAGGCAGATACCCCACTGGCCCAGCCAGACAGACTCCTGCTCTGCCCTCTGTCCTGCTTTCCTCCTGGTCTCTTTGGGAACTTTGGGAAGAATGGTGAGAGTGGGAGGTTGGGGAGGGCTTGTTTCACCCCAAATTGGGAGATGTGAGGTTAGAAGGTTATTTCCTTTATTGGCTGCATATGTATAGGAGAAAGTTTTCTATAAAGACTGTGATTTGAAATTAGCTACTTAAATGAGCTAGACTAGCAAATGGCTCAGACAGTAAAGAATCCACCTGCAATGTGGGAGACCTGGGTTCAACCCCTGAGTTGGAATCCTGGAGGAAGGCATGGCAACCCACTCCAGTATTCTTGCCTGGAGAATCCCAGTGGACAGAGGAGCCTGGCGGGTTACAGTCCATGGGGTTGCAAAGAGTCAGACACGACCGAGTGACTAAGCACACACACTTAAACAAGTTGGACTAGAAAATTTCACTTCTTACTGCACTGTTGAATATGCACATCTCCAAACTAGCAAAAGATTACATATAATTTAGTGTCATAAAATAACAATTGATCTTGTACCTTTCCTGTGTTTTGTTGGTATAGGCTCTAAATACTCTTTCATCGGAAGAATTTACTTTTATTCTAAGATTCTTTCCTATCCTTTAAAACATCCTTCTTTTCTATGTTTGGTATTTTTCCTATGTTTGGTATTATTTCCAATCCCCTTTCTTGTGTTTCATATTATTATTATTTCTATCTTAGAAATGATTTTCTCATTTGTCACAAAATTGGCAACTCTATGTCAGTTCCTAAATTTTAAAAAAGTTACTGATTCATGAAATCCAAGGGTTGAGAACATAGAATTGAGAGTCAGAACAACCTGCATTCTGTTTTGGATTGATCTTGTGCAAATTGTTTGATCTGTGTAGGCCTCGGTTTCCTCATCTGTGAAAAGGGAGTAATTCTAGTAGTTACCTCAGAGGGTCATTTGAGGATTGCAGGAGATGGCATGCAGGTGCTGGGTCGAAACGATGGCTCCAGGCAGGATTATGAGACTATCCTAGGATGGGACTGGGTGCTTATCAGCCCAGGAAGTGGTGTATGACTTTGCATCCTTGTTTATGCTTGGAGGCAGCCTCTTTGGAGGGAGCCTTCCCCCCCTCCCCCCCCCGCCATAGTAATTCTTCCCCTAACATCTGACGACCATACATATCTCTTGCTCTCTCTCTCTCTTCTGTTTATTGTGGACTATTTTAAAAATCTTTATTGAATCTGTTCCAACATTGCTTCTGTCTTATGTTTTGGCTTTTTGGCCATGAGGCGTGTGGGATCTTAGCTCTCCGAAAGGGAGAGTGTTAGTCACTCAGTTGTGTCCAACTCTTTGTGACCCCATGTACTGGACAGGTTCCTCTGTCCATGGGATTCTCCAGGCAAGAATACTGGAGTGGGTTGCTATGCCCTTCTCAGGATCATCCAGACCCAGGAATTGAACCTGGGTCTCCTGCATTGCTGGCAGATTCTTTACTATCTGAGCCACCAGGGAAGCCCACTAGCTGCCTGACCAGAGTTTGAAACCGCACCCCCTGCGTTGGAAGGCAAACAAAGTCTTAACCATTGGTTTTTCAGGGAAGTCCCCTGTAGTGGTATCTTGACTGTAGAATTACCTGACACTAGTCTTTCCCTGGAGAAGGCAATGGCACCCCACTCCAGTTCTCTTGCCTGGAAAATCCCATGGATGGAGAAGCCTGGTAGGCTGCAGTCCATGGGGTCGCTAAGAGTCAGACACGACTAAGCGACTTCACTTTCACTTTTCTCTTTCACGCACTGGAGAAGGAAATGGCAACCCACTCCAGTGTTCTTGCCTGGAGACTCCCAGGGATGGGGGAGCCTGGTGGGCTGCAGTCTATGGGGTCGCACAGAGTCGGACACAACTGAAGCAACTTAGCAGCAGCAGCAGCAGTCTTTCCTTAGTTGTAGATGGAGTAAACTGAGCATACTCTTCAGCGAATTATGATTTTTCACTCTTAAAAGTTTAAAATTTACTTTAAATGTTCAATAAGACATATTTTTATTATTCCAAAAACTAGAGACTTAGTATTAGCAATTTTATTACCCCATTATGGTTTTTTAAACTCAGAATAACCTGGAATTTTATGGTTATGAAAATGGAACTCAGAGAGATTAAATGGCTTTTTCAGAGCCTCTAGTTAGTAGGTTGAAGAGCTAAGGTTGGATCCTAGATCTGTTTGACTCTGAAAAACATGCTGTAGGGGCTTCCCTGGTGGTCCAGTGGCTAAGACTCTGTACTCCCAATGTAGGGGCCTGGGTTCAATTCCTGGTCAGAGAACTAGATCCCATGTGCTGTAACTAAGAGTTTGCATGCCTCAACTAAAGATCCCACATGAAGATGGAAGATTTCAGGTGCTGCAACTAAGACCTGGCAAAAAAATACAAATAATAACAATCCATGCTATAACTATACTGTGCTGCTGCATGGTAGAAAGAAAGCATCTGTTGTCTATTTCAGTGGAAATTTTGGAGCTAGGACTCTCTTTATCACCTTCCTTGGTGAGATGAAAGTAAAATAATCCATTCGGCCTTTTAACTAAATCCTTTTTCCACTCTAGTGCTAAAGAACAAGCTTTGTCACTTAATAGCTGTGTGACTTTGAATAAATTACATACCCTCTCTGAACTTTAGCTTCCTTTCCCTGTAAAGTAGGAATAGTAACTCCTGCTTCTCTCTCTAGATTATTGTATGCAAAGATAGCTTGTTAAGTGCCATAAAGAGTTGAGATTTTTTTTTGGTGGTGGATCCCCTTGATTTCCTAGCTGACTTCTCTTTCATGGATCTGTTTTATTGATTAGAAAGTCCCTTGCAAGGCTATTCCTTTTATATTTCTAATTAATTGATTTCTACTTTACCTCTAATTGTCCACTTTCTTCAACTTTCCCTTTCTACACCCCTCCCCGTGCCGCCCCCCACCGCCCACACCAGCTCAATTAGGCTGTCTTTCCATTACACTCTGCTGATTACTCAGGGAGCAGAAATTTTTCAATAGGCCATCATGGGCTTCCCAGGTGGCACTAGTGGTAAAGAACCCTCCTGCCAAGGCAAGAGATTTAGATGTGAGTTCGATCCTTGGTTTGGGAAGATCCCCTGAAGGATGGCATGGCTACCCACTCCAGTATTCTTGCTTGATGAATCCCAGAGATTCTGGTGAGCTATAGTCCATAGGGTTGCAAAGAGTTGGACATGACTGAACGACTTAGCAGAGGACAGCACAGAAATTTTTCAAGTGCCTGGTATTTTGGTTCATTTCATACTCTCCGCCCCATCCTGCCCCTGTCCTTGGCTTTTGGTTAGCTGTGCTAAAGTAATCTCCAGGGTTCTAGGGCATTACTGGATTTTAAAATTCTGCCTTTTAGTATTTTTCTTCTTAACACTCCTGTTTTGTTATAAACCCATTTTCCAAGCAAGACAGGTGATTGCACATGCAAACAGCGAGGAACAGTGGTTCCTGACCTTGGGAGGTGGCATGCTGGAATAGGTGATGTCAAAGGTGTCAGAAATATCACAGCATTCGATGGGCTTCAGTCCTCCTTCTAAATGGGTTTCAGTGTTCTAAGTCTGCATTTGGGATCGAAAACACGGAGACATGCTCTCCTCAAGATGGTCCTCTTCTAAGTGTTAAAGATATTCTCAAGCTACCACTCTGCTTTCCCTGAGGAGTGACTGCTCAGTTAGGCATTGAGGGAGTGTCAGCAAAGAGACACAGTCTTGACCAGCAGGGCTATTGGGGACAATACTCACAGATGACAGACCAACAGCTAAGGAGAGGCATCCGTCCTCACTGGGCTTCTTCACACCCCACTCCTAAAGGGGTCAGTGTCAACTTGCGCCAACCCTAGGCTTCTGGAGGCCTCATGAAAATAAAAATGAATTCCTCCTTTTCCTCCTTGAATAAAAGTCAATCTCAAAACAGCACTTATATCAGTTCATATGTAATCTCCAGTATGTACTAGGGACAATCTTGTCTAAGGACAATTCCCTGCATAGAGCCTGGTGTCTCAGAGCTCCCATTACAGCCTTGCGTTCACCCCAGAGAGACCCTTGGCCTGTGTGGACCTCACACTCCTGCACCCTGTCCCCAGGGCATCCCAGGGAGTCAGGCTGGATGAAGAAAGCAGTTGTTCCCTGGATCCCTGTAGAGAGAAGGAAGACTTTTCCCATTCGATTTCTCCTAAGCTCTGGCCCTGGAGAAGGAATAGGCAACCCACCCCAGCAATCTTGCCTGAGAAATCTTATGGACAGAGGAGCCTGGCGGGCTATAGTCCATGGGGTCGTAAAGAGTCGGACACAACTTAGCAACTAAATGACAACAATAAGCAGCTCTGGCCCAAGCGCTGCCCTTACTGCATCATCTCCCTGGACTGAGGGGGAAGCATCTCTCCAGAGGCTGTGTGGTATGAGGAACATGTCTTCTATTTCCCGAGAAGGCTCAGTCCACTGTATTAGTTTACCAGGGCCGCCATAACAAAGTACCGACAACTAGGTGGCTTAAAGCACAAGAGTTTATTCTCAAACAACAGAAGTCTTTTTATTTTTATTTTAATCTTTTGGCTGCACCATGTGGCATGTCCATGATCAGGGACTGAACCCTCGATCTCTGCAGTGGAAGCATGGAGTCCTAACTATTGGATCACCATGGAAGTCCTTCAAACAACAGGAGTTTATTCTTAGTTTTAGAGGCTTAAAGTCTGAGATCAGGATACTGGCAGCATTGGTTCCTTCTGATGGTGTGAGGGAGAATCTGCCTATGGTCTAGCTCTGGCAGTATTTGGTGATCCTTGGCGTCCCTGGTGGCTCAGACAGTAAAGAATCTGTCTGCAGTGTAGGAGACCCGGGTTCAATTCCTGGGTTGGGAAGATTCCTTGGAGAAGGGAAAGGCAACTCACTCCTGTATTCTTGTGTGGAGAATTCCATGGACAGAAGAGCCTGGTGGGCTCCAGTCCATGGGGTCACAAAGAGCCGGACACAACTGAAGTGACTAACACACTTTGGCTTCTAGATGTGTCACCCAATCTTTGCCTTCAACATCACACGGCATTCTCCCTGTGTCTGTATATTTGTCCAAATTTCCTCTCTTTATAAGGACACAGTCACACTGGATTAGGGCCCATCCTGCTGATCTCATCTTCACTTGATCATCTACAAAGATTCTATTTCCAAATAAGGTCACTTTCACAGGTACCAGAGGGTAGGACTTAAATATCTTTTTGGGGGGGTGGGGAGCGACACAATTTGGCACATAACAGCACCTACCTCAGATCACTTAGCTTCTCCTCAAAATTCCTTGCTATTTCCACCCTCTGGCTCCTCCTTGGTGCCAGAGAAGTCTCCCTCGTCCTGTCCCAGGCTGACTCCTACCCTGGTTCTCCTAATTCCATCCTTTTTAACTTCCTCCTGAGACCTCCTAGGTTGGCTAGTCTGTCCTGGGCCCCTCTTTAGGATCTCCCAGATTATAAATTTATTAGGTTTTATATCTGCTTCCATTGACCCGGCCATTGCTGTTTCATGTTCTTGTGTTCGTTTTTCCTCCTTCACAACCTGCTTCCATTTTCCCATCACTCACTTTCACCCCACTAAAGTTGCTCTGTAGAAAGAGCTCTTGTAGGGACTTCCCTGGTGGCGCAGTGGGTAAGAATCCACCTGCCAGTGCAGGGGACACAAGTTCAATCTCTGGTCCGGGAAAATTTCACATGCCTTGGGATAAATAAGCCCAAGAGCCACAACTGCTCTGCAACAAGGGAAGCCACCATAATGAGAAGCCCAGGCACTGCAACTAAAGAAGGCTTGTGCAGCAACAGAGACCCTGCTGCTGCTGCCACTAAGTCACTTCAGTCGTGTCCTACTCTGTGCGACCCCATAGACGGTAGCCCACCAGGCTCCGCTGTCCCTGGGATTCTCCAGGCAAGAACACTGGAGTGGGTTGCCATTTCCTTCTCCAATGCACGAAAGTGAGAAGTGAAAGTGAAGTCGCTCAGTCATGTCTGACTCTTAGCGACCCCATGGACTGCAGCCCACCATGCTCCTCCGTCCATGGGATTTTCCAGGCAAGAGTACTGGAGTGGGTTGCCATTGCCTTCTCCGAACAGAGACCCAGTGCAGCCAAAAATAAATTCATAAATATATAAATAAATAGATAAAAGAAACACCCCTTGTAGATGCAGTAGAGCCTGGTAGCCAAGACTGCAGGTTTTGGAGTCAGACTTCTGGGTTTCAAGTCCTGGGCCACTTAATCTCTTTCATCTGCAGTTTTGTTCCTCTGTAAGTGTGCATAAGGACATAATGACAGCATCTACTACATGGGGCGTGGTGGGGATTAAGTGACGAAATACATGTGTTACCTTAGCACAGCTCCTGGTATACAAGTGAAGTCTCAGCTATGTGCTAATACTTAAATTTTTGGTGATTTTGACTATTTCTTTTGCTATGAAGATGACAATTGTGCTTAGTTGCTCAGTTGTATCTGACTCTTTGGGACTTCATGGACTGTAACCTGCCAGGCTCCTCTGTTCATGGGATTCTCCAGGCAAGAATACTGGAGTGGATAGCCATTCCCTTCTCCAAGAGGTCTTCCCAACCTAGGGATTGAACCTGCATCTCTTGATAGGGGTGGATTGCATTGACAGGTGGATTCTTATTCACTGTGCCACCAGGGAAGTCCCAGTCCTCAATATCTTTTTTAAAGTCTATCCCTCTGTGGCCCTTAACACAATCTGTCCTCCATTCCCTAGTAGGTGAGAGGACAGAGACATTCCTGTCTCATTTTAATATCTCCTGTAGGACTTCCCTGGTGGCTCAGTGGTAAAGAACCCGCCTGCCAATGCAGGAGACAAAAGAGACATGGGTTCAATTCCTGGGTCGGGAAGATCCCCTGGAGGAAGGATGGCAACCCACTCCAGTATTCTTGCCTGGAGAATCCCATGGACAGAGGAGCCTGGTGGGCTACAGTCCATGGGGTCACAAAGAGTCAGATACTACTGAAGTGACTTAGCATGCACTTCATACCCATAAATTCACACAATTATTAGGACTCTTGTGCTGACTTGAAGAGTACTCAACTTTCCACACAAAACTTCTTTTTCAAAAAGACTTCACCGGGCTAAGAGAGAAAGAGCAAATGTGAATGAAGGCTGAAGCGAAGCATAAAGGCAGATCTTTCCCCTGCCTGTCACCATCCAGGGGTATATGACTCTGAGTCTGGGGCTGGGCTGGAAATGAGAACACAGAGAATCAGACTGTGGGGAAAGACTGGCCCCCTAAGCCGGGTCATGGCCCCCTCAGGCTTCCTTCTTCTCCAGCAGCACCAGGCTTCCTCCTTGTCATCTTGCTGCCTTCCTCACTAACTCAGAATCCCCAGACATGCAGCAACCTCTTTTTGTTCCATTGGCCAGAGTTAATCAAGAACAGAGAGGCTTTCAAAGTGATGACTTTGTTCACAGAGACCTGTGGAATGCAAAGGACTTTCTTCTTCCATTTTCAGAACAAACAGCTGAAGGTCAGGAATTCGGCTCCCCCCACCCCCAAGTTCCGGATAGTCTTCCCTTTCCTCCCCCTGGCATCTCACCTCCAGGCCCCTCTACCCCACAAGTGCACTATCGTATGACCGTACCCCCAGGGAGCTGCAATTTAATCTTCAACCTGTTTCTCCAAGGAGATGGCTTTTCTGGAGCACATTTTTGGGAGACCATAGATGTTTTAGGTCTGATCATCCAGCATTCTTTGTTCTGCCCGTGACCAGCCACTCTATTAATGCATCCCCGTGTTTCCATCAGCCGTCTCTTTGTAAACTTGTTATCTCTAGCTGCACTACTAACCCTTCCCTTGCTATCACGATTTCTCAATCCTAGTTTAACCCAAATCACTCATGTGTTTAGAGACCACTGCTCTGGGCATGGACATGGCTTGCTTGTGCATGTCCAGAGCATGTCCCTGCTCTGTCATGGAAACAATCCCAACACTCCGTGCACTCCAAATACTCTCAAATTAACCAAGTCTTTTTAGCTACCTGTGAAATTGAGTTCTGTTTCTGCTGCAAATATTTTCAGGAACTAAGGGGACACTTTGTAGAGTATTCCAAGTTCACAAGAAACATTTGTAAATGAATCAAGGTATTCTTTATATCCTTATCATTCAGATTAATCTGATTTTAGTACATTAAACAGAAAGGCAATATCTCTCCTGTGTACTACAATTAATCCAAATTTCATGTAAGTGGAACAAATATCTAGAGATTTTGTTTTCTCACCTGACTTCAGTAATATGACATCAGTAATTCCCAGGAACCCTGGGGACAGCTGGTGTAATAGTCATGTTTCAAAAGTGGTTGGTCAACTACCACCATACCCAATAACATGGATGAATTTCCTGGACAAAATATTGAGAGAATGAGGCCAGGCCAAAAAAATAAAATACTATATGATCTCATGTTTTAAAGTCAAAAAATGGGAATAACAAATCTATTATGCTAGATGTCAGGATAGTGGCTGCTATGGGGAGGTAGTGACTGATACAAGATGTGGGAGGTGCCGTGGATGCTGGTAATATTTCTTGAACAGGTTATGTTCACTGTATGAAATTTCATTGTGCTCTACATTTGTGATTTGAGTACTGGGCTTCCCTGGTGGCTCAGAGGTTAAAGCATCTGCCTGCAATGTGGGAGACCTGGGCTTGATCCCTGGGTTGGGAAGATCCCCTGAAGAAGGAAATGGCAACCCACTCCAGTATTCTTGCCTGGTGAATCCCATGGATGGAGGAGCCTGGTGGGCTACAGTCCATGGGGTCGCAAAGAGTCAGACACAACTGAGCGACTTCACTTCACTTCTGTATATGTGTTATACTCTTTTAAAAAGAGGGAGGGTTTGTCAAGGGTCTGGATGTTGTGCTTGGGAGCAGTGTGAGGTGAGAGCAATACCTTACTGCAGCACTAAGTTATCAACTTAAATGACTTTTGAAAGTGGCAACTCCCTTATAATTCCCTCAAACGGGCATAGAAGGGCAAGTAAATGGACATGATATAGGGCTGACCAAAAAGCTCTCGGGTTTTTCTATAAGATCTTATGGAGAAACTCAAATGAACTTTTTTGCCAACTCAATGAAATTTAGGGAGTTCTAGGAATTGTACTGAGCATTCCTCATGTTCTTAGATATCTACTTCTGAATCCTAAAATAAGGGACCAAGGTGAGAAAGACAGGTGTCCCGTTAGGAGAGCCAAAGAGAGGAAAGTAGTCTTCTTTTTGCTCCCTGGGCTGGGACATGGCTATGGCCAGGCTGTGGTCCAGGCTTGGCCAATGGCTGCTTTGGACTCTTTGGGGGCAGTTGGAAATGTTTAAGGCAGCAGAGGCAGAGATTCAGATACCTAGGGATTCAGTGTTGAGTTTCCAGTAGAAGCAAGAGTCCATCAACTTTCTAGAGAATTTGTTTTTGTTGCTTGATCTAAGTGAGTTCTAGGGTACCTACCCTTTCTTCAATTATGTCTGACTTTCAAGCCTCCTTGTTGGTTGAGGATAATACCTGATACCCTTTCTAAATACCTTTTCTGATGAAAGTAACCAGAGTAAATTTCTGTTATTTGTCTTCAAAAATCTTGACTAGTACAAAAGCTCCCCAGCAAAAGATATTTCCAATTCTGCTTGCATTTCTTTACCCCAAATGTGTCAGATGGCTTCTAATTCACTAACTAGAGATTATTTGGGGTTAACTCTGCTCCTCTTTCAAAAATACCAGCATATTTTTCAGGGTAAACTAATCATTCATACTTCATTCCAAATCTAGCTGCTTGATCCCTTACTTCTATCTAAGATCAGTACTTTAATAGAAGGGAGGAGGAAAGGGCTCAGGAAGTGTGTCATTTTGGAAAGTGGAGCATTTCAGAGAAGGCAAGAGTGAGATAAGATATTAAGGCAGAGATCCTTGGGAGGTCAGAGGGTCTCATGAGGTCACAAGATTCAAATAGGGTGAGGCAAAGAGGACACTGTGAAATAGGAAAGAGCTCAGAGCAGTGTGTTAAAGAACCAGAGAAAAAATGTACAATTTAACTTTAGGCTGCTCTTTTGCATGTAAGTATTTTTTGTTTTGTTTTGTGTTACGATAAGGAATTGGGAGCTCTAGCCTGTTAGAGTTCTGGGAGTGATTATAGGTGATTTATCATGTTATTGCAACTCCTAGTTTATGTACAGACACCATCAGGAGAAACAGTGTGGGTTCAGGATCCACCCTGCCAGACTAATCTTTGTAAAACAACAGGAGCTTGCTCAGAACCAGTTATGCCAGACTAAGCTCATTTCCTTTGTTGATGGGGTTACCGGGCTGGTGGGTTTCAGCAGGATATAGACCCATGAGCCCAGTGTAGTTAAGTGGATTTGTAATTGGTTGAACAATCACACGCGAAGACTGATGATTAATGAACCTGTGTCAACTTTAAGGGCGGTCTCTAGTCATTTGCTGCAGGGTCTCAGTCAACTTTTTATTAATGACTTGGATGGTTTCACAGAACATACTGATCAAATTTGCTGAGAGGGTTAGTGACTGTGTTGGATGATAAGATCAGGATTCAGAAAGCTCTCAGAAAAGGAAAGGATGTCCCAGCTATAACAAGATGGGATTTGATAGGGATAAAGGGGAAGCTTACACTTAGTCCTAAAGAGCCAATTATATATGGAGAGGCTGGAGGTGACTCAGCTTAACAGGGGCCTGTTGAGAGAGACACCCTGAAGCAGGGGCCTGACATGTCTGAGTGGGCACCACTGCCCACGTCACAGCTGGGGAGTGTGGCTCATTCTGGGTGCTGCCTCTGAGAGCAACAGGGACAAAGTAAAACGAATTCAGAGGTGGGGTCCGAAGCCATTTTGTAGGCAAGACAGCAGCTGAAGGATATCTAGCTTGGAGACAAGAGGGCTTGGAGTCAGGCCAACCATTTTTAATTATTTGTAGGCTGGTAGAGTTGAAGGAGAATTAGGTATCTATTGGTGGTCTCAAAGGGTAAAACACAGAACTGTGAGTGGGAGTTGCGGCTTCCACCTAAATTATAAAACTTCGGAAAACTTCCCCACAATTAAGGAAGAAGGAAGGCCTAGTGGTAAGCCCACAGGCTTAGGAGTTAGGGCTGGGCTTGACTTTCTCAAATATGCCAGTTATTAGCTATAGCTTTGGGCAAGTTGATTTTACTTTTGAATTTTTATGAGGATTAACTGAGATGTGATGGCACCTATGTGTGGTGTGCTACACCTAGAAACTCAATAAATGAGAGCTCTTTTTAAGATGGCTGTACTGTTTAAAAGTTGAATGAGTGGTCTCAGATGGGAGTGAATTTGAGTACAGATGAAATGATGGAGAAGGGATTTTATGTTTCATGTGGTGGTGGTGCAGAGCTAGGTTAGTAGGGCCTCTTTAATTCTGATGTCTCTTGTACAAAGTGAAGTGGGTGTCCCAGTAGATGAGGAAACTAGTGCTGTGGCTCATATCTGTATTTTATTTTATTTTTTCCCAGAATAGCTAGGTTTTGTGATTTACAATGCCCAAGAAGTTGTTTTTATCCCCCCTCAAATTATGCACACTTAAAACTTGACCTACAGATCAAATATAAAGTGTAATGCATAATCTTAATAATAGCTTCTCTTTATTGAGGCTGGATTATAGGATAGTCAATTTGTAAAACACCTTTCATATATCTTTATGGTGACATAAGAATATTATATAATAAATAACATTTAATATGACTTAGGAACATTGTGTAATAAATATTATATAACATTTTAATATAATAATGTGGGAATATTCTATAATAAATGTCACAGGAACATAGAGAGGGAAGCAATTAATTCTAACTAGAGGATTAGAAAAGGCTTCTTGGAGAAAGTGACATTTGAGTTGGGTCTTAAAGAATGAGTAAAACTTTAATTGATGGATGTCAATGGGGAGGCCTTCCAGGCTGGGAAATGGTTTAAACAAAAGCACAGAAGTAATTAGTGGAGATAATGAGCCATCTTCCCAAGGCAGACTCTGCCTTTTTTCTCGTGGATGCCATCATCCTTGCCATCACTGATGGTGTATGTTAACATGAAAGTCCGCAAAAGCTTTTGTAGTCAATGACTTGTTACCATTGCCCCCAGACTGCGGTTATTTTTTTGTTTTGTTGTTAAAATAGATGGAATGCCTATAATACATATAGTCTTCCCAGGTAGCACTAGTGGTAAAGAACCTGCCTGCCAAAGCAGAGGATGTAAGAGACATGGGTTCGATCCCTGGGGTTGGGAAGATCTGGAGGAGGGCATGGCAACCCACTCTAGTATTCTTGCCTGGAGAACACCATGGACAGAGAAGCCTGATGGTCTACAGCCCACAGGGTCACAAAGAGTCAGACATGACTAAAGCGACTGAGCACACACGAACGCACAATACATATGCACAGCCCTGAGGTCTGAGGCAGAAGACCTAGGGCAAGGTAAGGAAGAGGTTACTTTGCCATCTGCACAGCAGGAAAGGATGTCTGATCTCACACTGACGTGGGCCTTCTCCACCTTCCTGGGAGAGGTTTCTGTGGCTTTGAGAAGGCCATTTCTGGCTGGGTTAAATCCATGACCTGGAAGGGGCTCTATGGATGGGAATCCATTGACACTGAGATCTGGAGGTCTGTCACTGATTTTTCATGTATTACTTCATCCACTGGACATGGCTGGAAAGATGAGAGTGACTAGGGGCCAATGTCACGTCACGGGAAACAAGACCCAAAGCCAGGGTGACTTTCCTATAAATGGAAGGAAAAAGATACCCCCTCTCTTTAATCTGTTTGTTCCCAGAAAACTAGGCCTTCTGGGAGCAACTATACCTATCTCTTAGACCAGCCTTAGGACAGGACCACAAGCGGTGAGAGCGGGGTTAGTGATGACTTCGGAATTTGCATGTTAGACATCGGTGGCACTTAGGGCTTCCCAGGCGGTGCAGGTTGTAAAGAATCTGCCTGCCAATGCAGGAGACGCAAGAGATTCGGTTCAATCCCTGGGTCAGGAAGATCCCCTGGAGTAGAAAATGACAACCTACTCCAGTATTCTTGCTGGAAAATTCTTTGGACAGAGGAGCCTGGCAAGCTACAGTCCTTGGGGTCGCTGAGTCAGACACAGCTGAGTGACTGAGCGCACACACACGCACACACCCACAGGGACAGAAGTCAGTTTGGAGGGGATGATAGGATTCTTTTTTTAGAAAACCTTTTTAGTTTGTACTGCGTTATAGCCAATTAACAAACAATGTTGTGACAGTTTCAGGTGAACAGCAAAGGCATTCAGCCATATATATACATGTATCCATTATTCCCCAAACTCCTCTCCCATCCAGGATGCCACATTTTTTATTGTTCAGTCACTCAGTCATGTCCAACTCTTTGCGACCCCAGGGACTGCAGCATACCAGGCTTCTCTGCCCTTCACCATCCCCCAGAGCTTGCTCAAATTCATGTCCATTGAGTCAGTGATGCTATCCGACCATCTCATCCTCTTTCATCCCCTTCTCTTCCTGACTACAATCTTTCCGAGCATCAGGGTCTTTTCCAACGAGTTGGCTCTTCATAGATGCCACATGGCCTTCCAATGAGGCTGCTGCATAGGTGTTAGGATTCTTGTCTTGAAACTGCTTTTGCATAGAGAGCACTGTTTTAACTTAGATTGTATAGCATAAACCATTAAATAAAGTGATACTTTAAAAAATACATTTTATTTAAGAGTAAGAAAATGACCATTGTCCACCTCAATGGGAGAGGTGCTGACAGAGATGAAAAGAATTGGAGTTTAAGTCATCCATTAGTGGATGGGCCATATAGAACCTGAGGCAGAGTACTGATGCCTGGGATTGTTCCTGGGCTTTAGCCCCAGACTGAAATGGGATTCAGGGATAGGACTGCAGTGTCTTTGGTGGAGAAAATGTTTAGACCTCTCTGGAGAACTGGGAAACCAGAATGGAAATCAATCAGAAGCCCAGTTAAAGAGGAGTTGTATCGTAGGTAATGACTCAGGAGCCCGGGAATCAGCCCCACTACACCTTATCTAAGTCAGAGTATTAGTCCCATTCCACCGCCCAGCATTTATTGAGCATGCAGTTTTTATTAGATGTAGGGAACTAAATAGGATGCCACAGATAGACATTAAGATCTTGACCTTAAAGTGCTGCAGGTTTAGGGAGATAGTGATCAAAACTAACTCTAAGATTGATGGGGGAGTCAAGAACTAGGGAGGTGAGAGCAAGAAGCAGAGGTTGTTTAGATCAAGAGTGATAACAGCCACCATTTATTGTTCACTTACCATGTTTCATGCCCGATACTAAACACTTTGTACATTATCTCACTCACTGTCACAATACCCCAAGAGGTAGGTGTTTATTGGATCCATTTTACTAAAAGGCTATGTGACTTGTTCAAGGTCACACAGCTAGCCTCCAAAGCCTGTGCTTGTGATCATCACACTAACAGCCTTGGGTTGGGTGAGATAAATGGGACAGGGTTAAGACTGGAGTAGAGTAGGCAGAGGCAGAAGCTGCCCTACCCCTTCATTTAAGTGATGCTAACTGATGTACATTTATCCAGCAGAATTTACCTCCCTAAGAACGCATTCTGATCCAGAGAAGTAAGATCTTGAACCATGATGGAAGTGGGAGAGGGGGCAGCCAGTGTAGTGAGAACATAAAGGGGAAGAAAGAATTTGAGACACATTTAGCTAAGTTTATAATCTTTATGAAGAGATGGTCCTGACTATAGTTAAGACTTGTCCAGCAGTTGGGGAGAGTTTGAGAATTGAGCCAGCTGAGAGGGACATCACTGTGTTTCTCAGTCTAGTCAAGCTGGAGCCATTCCTTCTGAGGATGAGAAAGCAACTATAGAGAATTCTCTGTGGATTCAGGGATTAGCTCCATGAAGGATGATGCCAGCCAAAAAGAAAAACTACAAGTCACCCAGCCTGGACTTTGACATCAAATTCGTTACTGAGTAATTCATTAGGACTTTCATCTAATCTTCAAGTTGAATTGTTTATTGGCTAACGCAGTCCTTGCCCTTGAATGGTTTTTCTCTGAAATGGTAGGGAGGGTGGAGGAGATGAGAATAGGGGTAACCAGTCTTTTTACCCTGGCTGAAACTTGTAAGTAGTGAGACAGAAATAAACCATAGCATTAAACCACCCAAGGCAACATAATAATATAGCAATTTGACTTATTTCTCAACCATACGTCTGTTTATGTTCCTATTTTTGGAGGATTTCCCCTTTACTTCTCATCACTTGAACATTGACCTCTTTCCAGGCATCATAGCTCAGTCACACTCACAGTGTATGTCACAAGATCCAAGGGTCTGAAGAAACAGCCTCACACAGCCAGAAACCAAAATGTCGCAGGCTGCTGGGCAAAGAAAGGTCAACCTACAGCAGACAACAGGGAGACAGCATTGTTGGCAACCACTCCAAACATCCTTGCTGATCATCAGTAAATGAGAGAGTGTGTCTGTGATGACTGTGCTGTCCCTGATGTCAAATAATCAAGGATTTTTCCTTTTTACTGAATTTGCTTTCTTTGCCTGTAATTTCATTCTTCAAAAAGATAGTTCTTTACATATATAATGGAATGTAGCTTAATTATTTGACTTTTGAGAGACTTTTCACATAAATCAGTTAACATATCTGAAGTAGGAAAAAACCCCAGTCATCCATATGGTAAGGCCCTGCATTCATAATCTTTGGTTTTGGAAAATATGGTTAAGGGACAGTGAGGAAATACATCTAATTCCCCCCACCCATAAGGGGCAGCTCCTTGTCAGAAACAGAGTTTAAGGCAGATCAGAAGCCAGGAATGAAATCTAGGAGCTTGGGCAGAGTAGTTCCTCAAAGTGAGTTCTGGGGTACAGTCTGTTGAGAGAAATGGGAAAGGGAGCTAATACCCATGGTCATCTCCCTTGTTTGTGGCTGTGGCCAAGTGCTTCACACCCTGCCTCATCTAATCTTCCTAATCACTCTCTGAGGTAGGCATTACTAACTCCATTTGTAGATAAAGACGTTGAAGTCCACCATTCAGTTCAGTCCCTCAGTCGTGTCCGACTCTTTGCGACCCCATGAATCACAGCCTGCCAGGCCTCCCTGTTCATCACCAACTCCGGGAGTTCACTCAGACTCACGTGCATCGAGTCGGTGATGCCATCCAGCCATCTCATCCTCTGTCATCCCCTTCTCCTCCTGCCCCCAATCCCTCCCAGCATCAGAGTCTTTTCCAATGAGTCAACTCTTCGCATGAGGTGGCCAAAGTATTTGGAGTTTCAGCTTCAGTATCAGTCCTTCCAATGAACACCCAGGACTGATCTCCTTCAGAATGGACTGGTTGGATCTCCTTGCAGTCCAAGGGACTCTCAAGAGTCTTCTCCAACACCCACCATTAGGGCCCCTTGAAAAGACCAAACAGTGGTTTCCTTAAGTTCAAATTTTCTTTTTCCAAGCTGTACCTATTAAGAAGCTACATTTTCCCAACAGAAGAAATAAAAAAGCAAGGGGAAGTTTAGTTTGCTTAGAAACAATAAGACCTCCTTCTCCTCTCTGCTCATGTAACAGCCCCCACCCTTCCTCCAGTAAATCTACAGGTGATATGTCATTTGGCTTGATGACAGCCTTGGAGATGATCTTCTATTTGCACCTTCTTCACACCAGAAAGGGAGCTTTGAGTCTGCCCCAGGGCTCTGATATCTTGCGTGTGAGTTGTTTGAGATAACTCTCTGGACTTAGTGTGATAAATCTGTCCTGGAAGCTTCTGCTTTGACTCAAGAGAAGCCACATAAAAGCTTTCCGAGTACCATTGTGTACTCTCCACACAGTTTCAAAAGCATCCCAAGTGGAGGATACAATATATTGTTTTAATTACAAGGGGATAATAGGCTAAAGTAAAGGAGTTTTACCAAGAAGAAATGAGTCTCACAAAAGGAGCAATAAAAGCTACTGCTATTGTTATTACTGGTTTCATTCAGGCCTAGACCTCAGTAAGTTTGGGACGGAGGCCAACTTGTACTTGAAAGCCATTCTTCCCTGCCCCATACGTTCCATTCTTCTCTGGGCATCGTTTCTTTCCTCCTCTTTCATGATTTTCAGCCACCAGAGGAGCCCAGTCCTTTCTATTGAGAAGAAAGCCTGGGTTAAATTCATTTATACAAAAGTAATAGGGATGTAATGTGTTACTCCTCCCAGAGGTATTTACATTTCAAAACTTTGGCCCAGAGAGGGTAATACTTAATTCAAAGAAGCAAGCCTCTGTGGTGGGACTGTAAGCCTTCTGGAAGCAAGAATTTCAAGAGAGATTTTTTGAGAGGAAGATACCAAGGGGATAGGAGCTTGGACAATAGTCCCTTATTTTTAATGCCAAAGCATAACGGCTTAACATAAGGCATTTGAGTAGGATGAAATTGGTTTCCTCATTTCCCCATATCAAATTTATGAAGGTGCCTATTGGCCTTGCCTCTACAGAGGTACGGCCCTGGTTTCACTGACTGCTTTCTAAATCAGAATGACTCATTTGAGAAGTGGTATAGCTCAGCTCAAGACAATTCACTTGAGGATGTAAATTCATGTCAAATAGTGATACAAAGGAGTGAAATGTCATCATTACCTTCAAAGTATGAAAGTCGCTCAGTCGTGTCCAGCTCTTTGCGAACCCATGGACAATGCAGTCCATGGAATTCTCCAGACCAGGATACTGGAATGGGTAGTTGTTCCCTTCTCCAAGGGATCTTCTCAACCCAGGGGTCAAACCCAGGTCTCCCACATTGTAGGTGGATTCTTTACCAGCTGAGCCACTAGGGAAGTCCAAGAATACTGGAATGGATAGCTGTTTCCTTCTCCAGGGGATCTTCCCAACCCAGGAATCAAACCGGGGTCTCCTGCATTGGAGGCAGATTCTTTTCCAACTGAGCTATCAGGGAGATTATAATTCCCTTGGGAGAGAGTGATGCGTCTCCTCAGTCTAAGCTAGTGCATTACTGAGGGCCATTAGCTTTGAAACATGACACTTAAAAACAATCTTCTGTTTTTACCCTCTGCTCCCTTGTAGCAAGATTGCCATTTCTCTCTTTTTTAAAAATACTTCTGGGCCAGCAGGCTGGGTCTTAGTTCCCCAATCAAGGACTGAACCCATGCCCCCTGCAGTGGAAGTACAGTGTCTTAACGAGTGGACCACCAGTGAAGTACCAGGATTGCCAACTCTAATATACTGTGTAGAAGATTTGAGCCTCTACTTGGTGGTACCAATTCACTGGGACACACTAAGAAGTTTATAGGGTCCCTTTCTCTGCAACAAATCAGCTTGATGCCATCAACAGTTCTTCCATTTATATGGTATGATATTGTGGTTCATAGTAATGAATGTATATTTAGTCTTCCCTGTTTCTGGCACAGAGTTCCTAAAACACTTGGGATTTCTGAGATAAAAGTGATAAAGTGATGTCATTTGTTATTAACGACAAGCCCCTTTCAAGGACCCCTGAGTTTATGTTAATAAAGTAACTTTAGGAAAGTCCCTGTCGGTATCTGTCTCCACCTCCCTTTACTCTCTCTCTGTCTTATAGATTCGAGTTGCAGCCCCTTTGCCTCATATTTCTTTCTGGACCACTGTGGACTGGACACTTGAATTGGACTATGTCTGGATTTCAGGCCATCTTCTATACCCCCATCCCCAAAGCTGATTTCTTTTTCCCAGTTACTCAGTAATCTTGCTACAATTGCCTCTGTTCTTTCATCCAGTTCAAGTTTTAGAAGGCCCGTGCAGGTCAGAACCCTAGGCCCGTGTTTACTTAGGAGGGGAAGTTAGGCAGTGTGACCCTGCTTTACAAATGCGGCGGCAGCAGCCACTGTTCTTTGAGGTTATTTAGATCAATCAATGGGGACTGAGTGATTGGATGAGCCCCTGGAGAGTCCTGGGATTCTAAAATAATTTTTAAAAACCATGTAGTTTCTCTGGGAGGTATTGTGGAAGTCCGGAAACCCTCCCAAACCACTCTGGAGGGATAGAGTGAGGAATATATATGTAGTTAGTGTAGGGAATGCGTTGATCTTTGTACAAAGACAGGATCGATGATCAAAACAAAAAAGAACTATGCATCTGAGGCATCCACCTGAATCAATCAAGGTCATCCAGCTCATGAAATGTGTTTTTCTCCAAACAGTTTATGGTGTTTGCCATCATTGTAGAGACAAGTTTCTCAAAATATGATTCCTAGACCACCTGCATTAGAATCACCTAGGGAGCAAGTTAAAATGTAGACTTCTGGGTTAGAGCCAAGATAGGATGCTCTCAGCTGCAAATAAGAGAAAAACTCAACTCAAAGTGACTCTAGCAACTGGTTAGTTCAGAGGTTCAATAATCTCTTCAGAGACATTCTTTCTATCTTTCTTCTCTTGCATCACCTTTTTCCACAGGTTTGTTCCCCTCATACTTGGAAGATGGCTGCCAAATCTTCCAAAATCAGCCACAGTGATATCCAGCAAGGGAAATACTCCTTAAATGAGAGATGAACACTTTTCAAGGAATCTTCCAGCCTGCGCTGGCTTCATGGGCATGAGGCATGTGCAGTCACATGGGACCCTGTGCTCAGAAGGGTCTTGTACTTGGTTTAATGCTTGCTTAAGACTCTGACTGTCTTGAAATTCCTAGTAATTTTATCTCTGAACTTGCATTTTGTAAATGAAGTTTGATGAGACAATGGAGCACATATGTGAGCAGAAGAGTTATGTGTCTCTGCCCTTCTTTGCTGCTGTACTCTGTTCGCAGGTAGCACAGAATGCCAGGAGCTCAGCAAGACTCAAAGCTTGTACAATGTGAGCCTGTTATGGAAGCTGCTTCAACGGAGTGTTCATAGAATGAAAAGTATAATAAGAAGTAAATTTTTTTTTTTTTACTTTTACTTTTTTTTCCCACCCAGTTCAAGTTCTAGAAGGCCAGTGCAGGTCAGAACCCCAGGCCCATGTTTACTTAGGAGGGAGTAAAGTAAAATATTTTTTTACTTCTAAGAAGTAAAATAAAACCGTTGAGTTTTATACATACCTTTCACTGTTCTGGTAATAGCAAAGTATGTCTATGAGCTATATAATACAAATTGTGTGATTTCAGTGGTTCTGAATACAAGTTATACATTCTTATATTTGTATTTAGAATTGCTGTTACACAATATAAAAGTAAATGCATGATAATAATAATACTTACACTAATAATTTAGAATTTTAACTTTTTTTTTTTTTTTACTTAGGATGAAAGTAAACCGCAAATAAAGAAATACATGACAAGATTAGAGAACCATCACAGAAGAAAGGAAAACACTTAATATTCTAGGGCCTTTAATGCAATTTTTTCTTGATTTTTGAACAAGGGATCCTGTCTTTTCATTTTACACTGGGCCTCACAAATTATGTAGCCAAACTGGATCCTAGTCCTATGTCTCCCTGGCCACAGTGGTCATTGGCAAGAAAAATGGGTTTACTCTGATCAGTGAGAGAATGAAGCCAATGGCTATGAGGAAAAGGATTCTGACAGGAAGGAGGAAAGGGAATGAATGATTGTTTGATGGTGCAATGGATTGAAGGTGTCCCCACTCCTAGTTCATATGTTGAAACAGCCCTAATCCCAACATGAGAGGTGAGGTATTTGGGAGGTAATTAGCCTGTGAAGGTGGAGCCCTCATAGATGGGATTAGTGCCCTTTTCAGAGGAGGCTGGAAAGCAAGCCCTCTTTTTGCCACATGAGAATCCAAAAACAAGTCAGCTCTCTGTAACCTGGAAGAAAGCTCTCACCAGAACTGGACCATGCCAGCACCATGATTTCAGACTTCCAGCCTTCAGAACTGTGAGAAATAAATTTCAGTTGTTGTTAAACCACGCAGTTTATGGCATTTTGTTATAGCAGCCCAAACTGGCCAAGACAGGTGGGCAACCAGAAACATGTGCTTCACCTGGGTGAATGTGTTGTAAACACACACTGCAGGCAATTCTTACATATGCTAAAGAACTTTTCCGCATTGTGTCTGGCTGAGAAGAATTAAAAGGTAGCTTGTTCTTCCATTGGTGCTTCCATTCCATTGGTAGCCCGTTTGATTAAGTGTTTCTTTTTATTTTTTGAGCATCTTTGGGACTAACTGCACATACTTTGAGAATCAAGAACATCAATTCCGTGAGTGGCTTTTTTCCTTCTAGGCAGTACATTGAAAATTGAGCGCAATGACTCTAAAATAACAGAGAAGCCTATTTATGACAGTGTGGGCCAAACTACCAGATTTTCTCCAGGTGTTGAAAACCGAGTTCAGAACATTTAGTGTGTGTTTTTGCCATTTTCTTCTAGTAAAATATGGCTCCATGAGAATATCTGTACCTTTGAGCTAACGTGCCAATCAACTACTCTAACCTCTTCATCACACCTGCTTTCAGAAGTTTTCTTGTCCTCTCTTCACAATTATTCACAACTCTTGCCTATGACTTGCGGGTGTGCATAGTCGCTTCAGTCATATGGGACTCTTTGCAACCCTATGGAACATAACCCACCAGGCTCCTTTGCTCATGGGATTCTTCAGGCAAGAATACTGGACTGGATTCCTGTGCTCTCCTCCAGGAGATCTTCCTGACCTAGGGATCAAACTTGCGTCTCCTTTCTCCTGCATTGGCAGGTGGGTTCTTTACCACTAGTGCCACCTGGGATTGGCTGCTTATCACTTGGCTTCTATTAAAAAACACCTGTGGGACTTCCTTGGCGGTCCAGCGGTTAAGACTCTGAGTTTTCAGTGCAGGAGAAGTGGGTTGGATCCCTGGTCCGGGAACTAAGATCTCGCACACTGTGTGGCACAGCCAGAAAAAAAATAGAAGTCATCTTAAAAAATAGCAAGAAATAAATAAAACACTTGCCAAAAAAATTGAAAACAAGAAAACAGCAAACATCATTTAAGGTCTAATTATGGCATTTATGGGAAAGAATTTCCAGTCTGATTTTCTTACTGTAAGGATAAGGAAACTGAGACCCAGAGCAGAAAGTGATTAATCAAGGTCATACTGCAAGTTAGGCAGAGCATTCAGGCTAGAGTTCAAGTGTCTCATGTCACTTTTTGGCTGGAGGCTGAACATCCTTGTGTCTTTTATCATGGCCCCTTTCTCCAAACTCTTCCTGCTAGCTGAATCTCTCAGTTCTGAATCTCTCAGAACCAACTCAGAAACACCTGTAAGTACAAAGACTTGGTTGGACTTCTTTAACCTGTTTCTCTTCCTTTGACATGGTTTTTAACCTTGAAGTCATCTTCACACTCTCTTTTATTTCTTTCTCATATATATCCTCTGCATTCAGTTTCCCCACCCTCTAGCCCGTCATTTATACCTGTCATTCTTCTTCTAAAACATTTCTTATGAGGCAGAATTAAAGCAATCTTAATAGCTGGTATTAGAATTCCTGTTAGGGAGGCAACTGTCTTCTTTTTTAAGATAAATTTATTTATTTTAATTGGAGGCTAATTACTTTACAATATTGTATTGGTTTTGCCATACATCAACATGAATCCTCCACGGGTGTACACGTTTTCCCCATCCTGAACCCCCCTCCATCTTCCCTCCCCATACCATCCCTCTGGGTCATCCCTGTGCACCAGCCCCGAGCATCCTGTATCATGCATTGAACCTGGACTGGCGATTCATTTCACATATGATGTTATATGTGTTTCAATGTCATTCTCCCAAATCATCCCACCCTCGCCCTCTCCCACAGAGTCCAAAAGACTGTTCTATACATCTGTGTCTCTTTTGCTGTCTCGCATACAGGGTTATCGTTACCATCTTTCTAAATTCCATATATATGCATTAGTATACTGTATTGGTGTTTTTCTTTCTGGCTTACTTCACTCTATATAATAGGCTCCAGTTTCATCCACCTCATTAGAACTGATTCAAATGTATTCTTTTTAATGGCTGAGTAGTACTCCATTGTGTATATGTACCACTGCTTTCTTATCCATTCATCTGCTGATGGACATCTAGGTTGCTTCCATGTCCTGGCTATTGTAAACAGTGCTATTATGAAGACTCGGGTACAAGTGTCTCTTTCAATTCTGGTTTCCTTGGTGTGTATGCCCAGCAGTGGGATTGCTGGATCATAGGGCAGTTCTATTTTCAGTTTTTTAAGGAATCTCCACACTGTTCTCCATAGTGGCTGTACTGGTTTGCATTCCCACCAACAGTGTAAGAGGGTTCCCTTTTCTCCACACCCTCTCCAGCATTTATTGCTTGTAGACTTTTGGATAGCAGCCATTCTGACGGCCGTGAAATGGTACCTCATTATGGTTTTGATTTGCATTTCTCTGATAATGAGTGATGTTGAGCATCTTTTCATGTGTTTGTTAGCCATCTGTATGTCTTCTTTGGAGAAATGTCTGTTTAGTTCTTTGGCTCATTTTTTGATTGGGTCTTTTATTTTTCTGGAATTGAGCTGCAGGAGTTGCTTTTATATTTTTGAGATTAATTCTTTGTAAGTTGCTTCATTTGCTATTATTTTCTCCCATTCTGAAGGCTGTCTTTTCACCTTGCTTATAGTTTCCTTTGTTATGCAGAAGCTTTTAATTTTAATTAGGTCCCATTTGTTTATTTTTGCTTTTATTTCCAATATTCTGGGAGGTGGGTAGAGGCAACTGTCTTAATTTAAGAAAATCCCTTGATAGATTTGGGGATGGGAGGTAAGATACTGAGTTTGGCAGGAAACCAAAAAACCAGAGATTGCTAAACAACTTGGCTTAAGAACTATGGGAGGGGTAACAGAACAGAAGGAAGGCCCAGGAAAAGTGAAGTGAAGTCACTCAGTTGTGTCCGACTCTTTGCGACCCCATGGAAAATAGTCTACCAGGCTCCTATATCCATGGGATTTTCCAGGCAAGAGTACTGGAGTGGGTTGCCATTTTCTTCTTCAGGGGTGGGCCGCAGCAATTTAGAGGGAAGAAAATCAGAGTTGCTGGAAAATTGCAGAGGCACTTTCTAAGAACATGGACTTTAAAAAAATTTTTTTATCACATATGTATATCAACATATATATATATTTATATTTTTATCACATATATATGTGATACATTTTTATTATATGTACAATAAAATAAATCACATATATATGTTATATCACACATATATATCCTAGATATATGTATTGGCCACACTCTGTGGCGTGTGGGATCTTAGTTTCCCAACCAGGGATCAAACCCGTGTGCCCTGCATTGGAAGCACGAAATCTTAACCACTGGGCCACCAGGGAAGTCTCTGGACTTTTTAATGTTGCATTTTAATTGGTTTGCATTGCTGCAAGGTAAATCTTCCCTCCATTTTCCTCAAAATGTTATCAAAGGCCTTGTAAGATTTGTGGGGTGTGTCAAGGAAATGGGCTGAGTTTCACTTCTGGCTTAGAAGAGTGGCCATAGGCACAGGAAGGTGAGAGCTGATAAAGGGAACTAATTCCAGAACCAGAGACCACAAAAATGTAAGTGTTCTGAGAAAGTGCAGACATCTTGCAGAGGCACTGAACTTTCCACAGGATGTGGACTGGAGATTCAAGCCAATCTTATCTGGATCTCAAGTGGCAGGGTGCCTGCAGCTGACATTTGGGTTATGGAAGATTTTTATTTTATTTATGACGTCAAATTCATTTCCTTGGCTTTCCATGATATTGCCTCACCCTACGAACCCAGCCTCAATACAGAATCCCTCTGCTCCAGCTAAAGTAATATTGGTGTCAGCTGAAGAAAAGGCTTTGGTGACTTGGAGCATCCAGCCTTGCCTCCATTCTCCTGAGATGTCGAATGCCCTTCCTTCCCCACTATGCAAACTCCACATCCCTCAGCTTTGCCCAAGCCTCCTCGTGAAGGTCTGATACCCTCCTGTCTACACACTCTGTTTCTGGCTGCTTTTTGCTCCTACAGTTCATACCCATGATGTCTCTCTCTTTTTTGTCCAATGGACTATTTTTTAGCACTGTTTTAGGATTATAGCAAAATCAAGTGTAAGATACAGAGATTTCCCATTTACTCCCTGCCCCCCTCCAGATATCAACACCTCCTTCCAGAGTGGTACATTTGTTACAATTGATGAACCTACACTGACACATCTAATCACTCAGAATCCATGGTTTACTTTAGGGCTCACTCTTGATGTACATACATGTGATGAATGACACATGTATGTGATGAATGATGTATTCGTCATTATGATATCATACAGAGTATTTTTACTGTTCTAAAAATTCTGTGTTCCACCTATTCATCAGGTCTCCCTGCACCAACCACTGATCTTTTCACTGTCTCCATAATTTTTCCTTTTCCATGAAGTCATATAGTTGTAATCATATTCCCTGGTGGCTCAGGTGGTAAAGAATCTGCCTGCAATGCAGGAGACCCAGGTTCAGTCCCTGGGTTGGGAAAATCCTCCAGAGAAGGGAATGACAACCTACTCCAGTATTCTTGCCAGGAAAATTCCATGGACAGAGGAGCCTGGTGGGCTACAGTCCATGGGGTCACAAAGAGTCAGACACGACCAAGTGACTGACACTTTCTCATGGTATGCAGCCTTTTCATATTGGCTTATTTCACTTAGTCATATGCATTTAAGTTTCCTCCATGTCTTTCCATGACTTACTAGCTCATTTCTTTTTAGTGCTGGATAATATTTATTGTCTGGATGTACCGCAGTTTGTTTCTCCATTCACCTACTGAAGGACATCTTGGTTGTTGGATCTACTTTTAATCAACATACTGTTTTCAATATGTTGCAAATTACTATTCAGATTTGCTTGGCTTTCAGCCCTGCCCTGCTGTGGGCTCATTAAAGCCATAGCCCTTCTTGTTCCTTGGGTGCCCCACAGTGCTTCACATTTACACAGGACACTGACATCCCGACTTAGACCTTCCCCTTTGGGGCAGTCAGTGCACCACATGCCCTGCTTGTTCTGTTGCCTTTAGCCTCGCAGTTTTGTCCCTACACTCAGGAGCAAGGACCTTCCTCTCTTGGACTGTTGAACTTCCTGCTTGGGTTTACTCCCAAATCAAATTTCTCTGCAGGTGCTCTGACACCTCTGAGCTGAGGAGGTGGGCAGTCCCCTACAGAGCCCATAGGCCCCAGTTCACGAGCCCCCGACTTGCCCTTCCTGAGTGGGTGGGATCAGCTCTGGGTCTGGAAGACCCTCTGCTGCAGCCTGTAACAGGTACTCCTCTTTGATAGACAGACTCTGTAGTAAGCACAATACCGCAGAGGGTGGCCCCTGGGGCGAGGTGCTGGTTCCTGGAGATCACTCTCCTGGTAGTCTTCCATGGCCCTGAAAATTCAATGAAGGTAAAGAATCGGCATGAGAGGAGTCTGGGTCCCCTCACTAGTCTCTGGGCCAAGTGGGCAGCTTCCCATAGAGTGACATCTGAGAGCGGGCCTGGGGCTCTCCCACGGGGGCTGGACGCTCCATGCCCTATTGTATTGCGAGCTCTGTGGACACTTAGGACAGTGCCTTGTGTGTGCAATAAACACGTATTGAAGGGATAACTGAAGAGTGATGACCTCCTGTTTCCATAGTTCTTTGTTGGTGGCTGCTGACAAGGGAAAGACCCTGGGGAGAGGGAGGATGGGAAGGAGGGAGGGATTAACACGAATCCTCACCACGAGTGATGCTTCTGGATGGTGAAGTGTCCAGTGTCCGCCCTGCAAAAGGCCACACTGGCTAGGGTGACCCCTGGGCTCCTTCTACACCCAGAAGGGAACCTTCTCAGTGAGGGTCAAGGACACATGCTGCCTTTTCACGGCCTTTGCCGGTGGACAGGACTCTTGCAGCCAAGCAGAGGAGGGGCTGTGTTGGGCAGGACGAGGGAGGTCCTCAGGAGATTACACTGGCTGCGGCATTTCATCAGAGATGCAGCTCACGAAAGAGGAAGTGATGAGGAAACGTTAAAAGTCAACAAGGTGCTGCTGATGTGCTCCGGGCCGCCCTCCTCCTGCTGGTCATGGTCACACAGCAGGTCCCCTATAGCAGCTCCCAAGGAGAGGCTTTCTCTCTGGACCATGGCATGGGACCCTGCTGGCCCTCAGGGTACAAGGACCCTCTCCACTCTGCTGCCCTGGGAAGCAAAAGAGGCACCTGTTCTGTCTCCATGGCAACCTGGAGGCCCTGTCTCTCCTTGTTTGGGAGTGTGGGTGGCCCTGAGTTGGGTGACTTATCAAGTTATTTTAATTCTCTTTAAGTATCCTCATCTATTAAATGGGGCTTGATAATACAACACAGTTCTGGTGATGATGAAAATGAGATTAATTTATATAAAATCCATAGCCCATATTTTCTCAATGAATTAATTAATTCAACAAATACTTAATGACTAGCTGTTATATATCCCTCTCTATATTAAAGGCTAGGGATGCAGCAGTGAACAATCCTGGCTGTCATACAGCTTATATTCTAAAAGAGGGAGACAGATAATAAATAACAAAATAAGTAAATATATAAAATGCCAGATTGAGAGAAGTGCTTTGCAGAAAAGTAAATCAGAGTAAAGGCCCCTGAAGGTGGTTGGAGAGGGGTTTTATTTTACACAGGTTGATCAGGACCAGATGTTTGTGTCCCCACCAAATTCATATGGCAGAGCCCTGATCCCTGATGTGATGGTATTTAGAGATGGGTCTTTGGTATACAATTTGGTCATGAGGGTTGGGCTTCCCTGGTGGCTTAGATGGTAAAGAATCTGCCTGCAATGCAGGAGACTCAGGTTCAATCTCTGGGTTGGGAAGATCCCCTGGAGAAGGGAATGGCAACCCACTCCATTACTCTTGCCTGGAAAATCCCATGGACAGAGGAGCCTGGTGGGCTATAGTCCATGGGATCACAAAGAGTAGGACACAACTGAGCAACTAACATTTTCACTTTCTTTTGGTCATGAGGGGAGGGACCTGATGGGATTAGAGCCTTTTAAAAATGAGATGCCAGAGAGCTTGCTTTCTCTCCGTCTCCTTCTCATGAGGACATAGCAACAAAGTGGGCTTTGTAAGTCAGGGAGAGAGCTCTCACCTGAACCTGATCAGGCTGGCACACTGATCTAAGACTCCAGCCTCTGGAACACTGAGAAAACACAATTCTATGACTTAAGCCACCCCACCTGCCTGGTATTTTGTTATGGCAGCCGGAGTGGACAAATACAGAAGGTCTCTCTGACAGGAAGACATTTGAGCAGTGACCTGAAGAAGAGAGCAGGTCATGGAGACTTTGGGGTGGAATATTCTAGAAAAATGGAAGGGTAAGTGCAAAGACCCTGAGATGACAATATGCTTAGTGGATTCCAAGACTATCAAGGTGACCAGATTGCCTGGTTAGGAGTCAGAGGAAGAGAAGTAAGAGATGAAGAAGCAAGAGATTTTAATAAGTAAGAGATTATCATGAGCCCCTTTAAATAATCAAAAATTTTTTTTTCACCAAGTCTTTTCCTGAGCTGGGAATTTGGAACAATAAAAGAGGTTTATGGGAAGAGGGATGGACTGAGGGTGGGAGTAGGAATCAGAATAGGGTTGACTTAGAGTTTCCATGCCTTCCCTTTTGTCTCCTTCCTTCTCTAAGACCACTTGCAACTCAGTTACCTGTGAGTCTATTTACTGACTCAAGAGCAGTGGCCAACAGAAGACCATGTGTGAAAGACTGCTTTACTTGTTGACAAATCTGTGTGCCCCTGCATTTTTCATGCTTTTCTGCAGATGACATCCTATCCATCAGCTTCACCGTGGGCCATGGGACTTACTTTGGTAAGTAGAACAGGAGCAGATGCGTCAGAGCTGAAGAGTTAAGTGTGCTGGTGCGGTTGGCTCTGTCCCCTGGGGAGTCTGTTCTTCTCAGGGAGCGGCTACCACTTAATCAAGGGTCATTGAATGAGAAGACAAGTGAGAAACCAGGGGAGTTCCACAGAGCCAGAGCCAATCCACAGGCCTCAAGAAAGAAATGTCTGTGCTTGTAAATCACTGAGACTTTTCCGGTTTAGGGGTTGTCATTGCAACAAAAATCTGACTAATAAAATTAGATTCTGTGCTAAGTACTTTCAAATGTTATTTCATTTAATCCCCACACCAGCCCTTGCCTGTCTGGACTGTGGGTGTTCTCATCTGAATTTTGTAGGCAAGGAAGCTGAGGCCCAGCAAGGTCAAGCAACTTACCCCGCTTGTACAACCAACAAGAGGCAACCACCAAACACAGATCTCGCTGACTCCCCATTCCATGTGCCATTTTCTTTTCTTTCATACATGATCCAGTGGAAGATTAATAGACAAAGATGTCTCCATGACAAGCCCAAATCCCCTTTGAGTAAGGCTGGACCTTTCCCCCACAAAATCAGTAGACCCCTTACATCTCTGCAGATTCTCCCTCCCTCAACCCCACCCCTTCCACCTCTACTGCTGAAAGTGCTCTTTGCCTCTCACTTGCTTCCAAATGGCTATTTGAAATTACCTTTTTGGGTGAAATCTTTCCCAGTTGACAAAAGGAAAAGTTTGGTCTCTCTTGCCATTATTATTTCCAAAACTACAATAAAAAATTTCTTGGCAGTTTCCTCTCCATTTTTCATTCCCCAGTGCACTAATTTTTCTCTTTACATTGTGAATGTGTAAACTGCCATATTTAGTGAGTTCCTACTATGGACCAGCCACTGTACTGGGGCTGGTGAGTAAGAGGTGAGTAAGGTACTTTGCCGGAGGGCTTTAAACCCTAGTGGGAGCCAGCACATAAGTAGATTGTGTTATTAAAAGTGCTATAAAATAAGTACACCTGAAACTAACAGGGTTATGATTGCACAGAGGAGGGCTCAGTGCTCAGCCGGGGAGCAATGATGACGAAGCTTCTCTGGGGATGATGACACATAAGCGGAGTTTTGCAGGACGAGTGGGAGCCAGCCAGATGAAGAGGCAGGAAAGAACAGCATGAGAAAAGGCTGCCATGGATTTGAAGAACCTCGAGAAGCTGGGTTATCTGAAGTATAAACTTCAAGTGCAGTCTGTAGTGGGGTGTGAGGTGGAGGTCGTGGCAGAAGATGGCCTGAGGGACACAGCAGATGTTGACCCCTGAGGACCTGGTACATATAACTCAGTAGGTTAAAGTGCCCAGGGAAGGTAAAAGTGTCATCCCCCACCCTGGTGGGCAGCATTGCTTCAGTCAGAGCAGCACTGCTGTGCAGGCCCTATGGACAGGTTTTTTTCATGTGTGTGGTTTTTTGGTTTGGTTTTTTTTGAGCAGAATTTTTATTAAAAAAATTTTTTTTAAATTTTATATTGGAGTATAGTTGATTTACAATGTTATATTAGTTTCAGGTGTATAGCAAAGTGATTCAGATATGCATATATCATCTCTTTTTCAGTTTCTTTTCCCCATATAGATATTAGAGATTATTAAGTAGAGTTCCCTGTGCTGTACAGTAGGTTCTTGTTGATTATCTAGTTTATATATGCTGCTGCTGCTGCTAAGTTGCTTCAGTCATGTCCGACTCTGTGCGACCCCATAGACGGTAGCCCACCAGGCTCCCCTGTCCCTGGGATTCTCCAGGCAAGAACACTGGAGTATGTTGCCATTTCCTTCTCCAGTGCATGAAAGTGAAAAGTGAAAGGGAAGTCTCTCAGTCGTGTCTGACTATTAGCGACCCCATGGACTGCAGCCTACCAGGTTCCTCTGTCCATGGGATTTTCCAGGCAAGAGTACTGGAGTGGGGTGCCATTGCCTTCTCCCAGTTTATATATAGTAGTGTGTAAATGTTAATCCCAACTTCCTAATTTATCCCTCTTTCCCACCTTTCCCCTTTGGTAACCATAAGTTTGTTTTCTATGTCTGTGGATCTATTTCTGTTTTGTATATGTTTGTTTGTATTGTTTTTTAGATTCCACATATAAATGGTATTGTTTGATATTTGTCTTTCTCTGTCTGATTTACTTCACTTAATTTGAGAATCCCTAGATCCGGTTTGTTTTTGAAGCTCCCCACCTCTCACACACTTTCCCTTGTTGCTTCCTGTGTGTTCCTTCCCTGACCCCACAGCTTATCAAGACCTTTTCTGATAATCTGCCTTCACCATAGAGTGCAAGGTTAAAGCATCCCTTTTCCCAGGCATGTCTGTATTCTCACAGGGGGTTAATGGCACCCACAGCATCAACAAGTATTTCTTGATACTTTACGCACCAGGCTCTGTATGAAGCACCATGCACGCACACATTACATCATCTGATCCTTTCAACCACCCTGTAAGTAAGGCACTAGAGTTATCCCTGTTTTAGCAATGATATGACAGAGCCTTGGGGAAAATCCTAGGAAGAAGAGAGACAAGAGGTGGGAAAATTTGAGGGAAGGGTTGGGAGGGGGTGAGTAGGATCAGGGGGTGGGGAGAAACTTCCAGCTCCAACATCCCATCACCCAGGCTGACTATCAACATACCTTCCTGAGCTCGTCTGTCCTCTGTAACTTCAGAGCTCAGTGTTAGGAATGAGTATTAGGAAAGAGGTGCTGCATGCTGGCATGCTTTGGGTTAGTGACTGTCATTTTCAGGCTCATGACTTGGCCAGTTACGTATGGGTCACATATAGTGAGCTATATAACGTGACTCTGTATTTGATTTTTTCTTTTTTGTCTTGAGAGAGGGAGAGCTAGAGAGGACTGGGTCTGCACTGCCTGCCAGCCTCTGGCCCTTTAAAACTACCCAGCCCTTTAGGAACCCTGTCCCCACCAGCGTCATAAAGGCCACAGAGGCCAAACCAGGAATTTGCTGAGATGACACACGGCCAGCCTTGCTTGCACCCAACTTGCCCTTGATCTGACCCCCTTTACCCAGGCCGTAACTCGACTTCCTCAGATCCCGCCTTCTGATTCACTGGTTTCAGACGTCCTCTACTTTCCCCAAGGGATTCCAAGTTGCTTACCCTGGTCCCTTGGTTCCCGTGCTCGCTAGATCTGGCTCTCCTCAGGCAAACCTAGCTTCTCACCCCCATCCCCACCCCCATCAGTGGCAGGCAGACAGGAGCAGGGTTGCTGATGCAGCTGGTGCTCAATAAAGCCCACTGATGAGGGAAATATGATATTAATAGGGGACATCACTGAGAACTCCATTGACCAAGTCTCATGCATTATGTTAGTTAATTAACATGTTGCTAAATCCCCTGGTTAGTTCTGTCCTCATCTTGTTTTGTTTTGTTTTTAACTTTTTATTTTGTACTGAAGTACAGCCAATTAACAATGTTGTGATAGTTTCAGGTGGACAGCAAAGGACTCAGTCATACATACACGTGTATCCATTCTCCCCCAAACTCCCCTCTCATCCAGGCTGCCACATAATATAGTCCTCATCTTACTTTAAATGTTCTATAGGCTACATTGACTTTCTATACTTGCTTTCCGAGACTCACACTCTCTGAATTTTATCCTTTCTCAGTTTCCTTTAAGAATTCCTCGTCTTCCTTCTGACCTGTTAGTATTAGTGTAACCAGGACTTGGTCCTCTATCCTGTTTTCTATTTATATTCATTTCCTTGGTGACCTCATTCTCTCTCATGACTCTGAAACCTCTTTCCTGAACTTGTATATCCAATTATCTACTTGACATCTCTAACAAACATCTCAAAGTCACATTCCTCTGATCAAACCTGCTCTCCCCTCAGTCATCCCTATCTCAGTTGAGTGTAGTTGATGGCAACTATATGTTTCTGTGGGGTCATCATCCCACCACCACACTTCTAATCCTTCTGTAAATGCTGTTGGCTGCACCTTCATCTGACCACTCCTCACCATCTCACTGCTACCGCCTTTGTTATCTCTTACCTAGATCATTGCAATGTCTTCCTAACTAGTCTTTCTGCTTCCACTCTCTTCCTCTACAGTATCTTATTCACACTGTAACCAGATAGACCTTTTTAGAGAGTATAAGTCAGACTGTGCTGTTCCACTGCTCAAAATCCTGGAGTGAGAAGTAGAGACAGAGAAGTAAAGAGCACATATACGTATATCAAGGGAGAAAGGGGGTGGGAGGAATTGGGAGATTGGGACTGACATATATACGCTATTGCTACATGTATTTTAAAAATAGATAATTAAAGAGAACCTACTGTAGAGCACACGGAATGCTACTCAGTGCTCTGTGGTGACCTAAATGGGAAGGAAATCCAAAAATGAGGGGGTATAGTTGGTCTACTTTGCTGTACAGTAGATACTAACACAACATTATAAAGCAGCTATACTTCAATAAAAATTAATTTTTAAAAATCCTGCATTGGCTCTAATTCTGTGTAACAGCCAAAGTGCTCACAATGGCCTGGGACACCATCTAGTCCTGCAACCTCTCCCACCTCACCTTCTAACTTCCTTCTCCCTTACTTGGCTCCAATCACACAGCCTTGCTAATAAAAGGGATCAAAATATGCCACCCCAAAATGTGCTACTGTGAAATATGGATTATTCTGAGCAGAAGACAATAGAGCAGGCTGAGCTCTATCCTCTCTCTGTTTACCTAAAAACAGGGTATAAATTTTCCCTTGGGAGGGTGTCGCCCAGTCCTCCTCCCATGTCAGGAAAAGAAGACAACGCTTATTGTAGATAGCTTTGACTTGTATCTGCATAAATAAATGTTACCAAAAGAACTCTTATCTTCCATTAGCTTCTCTCTGTGTGTTTACCTGACCACAATTTACTGCCCCGAGAAGCTCAGATATTTTCCTTTGTCTTTCCACAGATTTATTGCTCTTTTGAAAAATGGTATTATAGGACCTTGCACCGGGGCTTCCCTGATAGCTCAGTTGGTTAAGAATCCGCCTGCAATGCAGGAGACCCTGGTTCGATTCCTGGGTCAGGAAGATCTGCTGGAGAAGGGATAGGCTACCCACTCCAGTATTCTGGCCTGGAGAATTCCATGGACTATGCAGTCCATGGGGTTGCAAAGAGCCAGACACAACTGAATGACTTAAAAAAAAAGACCTTTCACCTAACTACTTCTTCGGGTTTTCTCTTCACTTTCTGTGAGACCTCCATGTATGTGTAAACACAATTAAAATATTAACTCCAAATAAAATTTGTTTGCCTCTACTCCTGTTAATTTGTCTTTTGTCAGTTTAATTTGCAGGGCACCAGGTACAGAACATAAAAGAATAGAGGAAAGTTTTTCCTCCCCTACACTCACTGTTCCTCCAACATGCTAAGTGCACACCCCCACCTTAGGGCTCTTATACCAGCCAATCTCTCTTCTATTATATTTTTTCCCCAGATTTAGGCTTGAGTCACTCCTTTTAACTCTCAATTCTTTGCTAAAATATCACCTTGTCAATGAAGGCTTCCCTATCCATCATGTTAAAGATTGCAACCCACTCCAGGCACTCTGGGTTTCCCTGGTGGCTCAGATGGTAAAGAATCTCTACAATGCAGAAGACCTGGGGTTTGATTCCTTGGTCAGGAAGATCCCCTGGAGAAGGGAATGGCAACCCTCTCCACTGTTCTTGTCTGGAGAATCCCAGGGACAGAGGAGCCTGGAGGGGCTACAGTCCATGGGGTCGCAGAGTCAGACACAACACACACACACCAGGCACTCTCAGTCTAGCTTTCTTAGTTTTATTTCCTGCTTGTAACACTTGTCACCTTCTAATATGTTAAAATAGTTTACTTATTTATGATTTTTCCCCCTTCCATTAAAATATAAGTTTCAACCAAGAATGCAGTACCTAGAAAGACAGCTAATAGTTATATAGTACTGTGTTCCAGGCTTTATTATAAGCACTTTATGTATGTTAAGAAATTTAATTTTATATCAACTCTATGAGGTAGGTATTATTGTTATCTTCAATTTATGGATGGAGAGATTGTATGACTTACGCAAAGTCACATAACTAGTAAGAGGTGAATCCTGGACCCAGATTCACCTGGATGAATCCTGGTTCCAGGGTTCATGCTTTTAACCCTTAAAGTATACTGTCTTTTGCTGCATAGCACATATTAAGTGCTCAATAAAGATTTGTGGAATAAATACATGCTTCTGCTGCTGCTGCTAAGTCGCTTCAGTCATGTCTGACTCTGTGTGACCCCATAGATGGCAGCCTACCAGGCTCCCCCGTCGCTGGGATTCTCCAGGCAAGAACACTGGAGTGGGTTGCCATTTCCTTCTCCAATGCATGAAAGTGAAAAGTGAAAGTGAAGTCGCTCAGTCGTGTCCGACTCTTAGCGACCCCATGGACTGCAGCCTACCAGGCTCCTCCATCCATGGGATTCTCCAGGCAAGAGTACTGAAGTGGGGTGCCACTTCCTTCTCCTATAAATACATGAGTGAATGATTAAAATAATAACTAAGTAAATATGTGTTATTGCTACCTTACAGATGAGGGCATACATGCTGAGTCACTTCAGTCCTGTCTGACTCTTTTCGACTCTATGGACTGCAGTCTGCCAGGCTCCTCTGTCCTTGGGATTCTCCAGACAATAATACTGGAGTGGGTTGCCATGCCCTCCTCCAGGAGATCTTCCTGATCCAGGTATTGAACCTGAGTCCCTTACATCTCTTGCATTGGCAGGCAGGTTCTTTACCACTAGTACCACCTAGGAAGCCTGACAAATGAGGGCCCTGAGGGACAAATCTCAAGATTTAATAAATAACTTGCTCACACATGGAGTGGCTGAGCTGGGCTCTGAACCCAAAGTGCTGCTTCTATTTCCAGCTCTAAATATCATGGATGCAGGATTAATACAAACTGCTGATAAGCAACACTTTGCATAGTTTCTCATTGTAAACCCTTCATGTAAAATGTTTCTTTAATGCACTTGTCTGCTACTGCTAAGTCACTTCAGTCATGTCTGACTCTGTGTGACCCCATAGATGGCAGCCCACCAGGCTCCCCCGTCGCTGGGATTCTCCAGGCAAGAACACTGGAGTGGGTGGCCATTTCCTTCTCCAATGCATGAAAGTGAAAAGTGAAAGTGAAGTCGCTCAGTCGTGTCCGACTCTTAGCGACCCTATGGACTGCAGCCTACCAGGCTCCTCCATCCATGGGGTTTTCCAGGCAAGAGTACTGGAGTGGGTTGCCATTGCCTTCTCCGTAGGAATTCTAATTAAATACCATGAAGGAGGTAAGAAAGAGCACCAGGCTCCAATATACTAATATGAAAACAAATCTCAAATAGGTCAGTTAACTTCCTCCATGAGAAGCATAGCTTCTGTTTCCCAGAAGGATTCCAATTTCCCAATAATCTATAGAAATACAGAGGAAATAAAAAATTATTCTCACTGACTTCACTCTTGTGTCTAAAGAAAAATGCTGGAGTTGAGACCTGCGTCATTTTATGACACTAGATTTGCGTAGAGACTGGCCATGCCTGGTCACTGCTGCTCTCGATCCTGGCCTGAGAATCACTTAGTGGCTCAGTCATTTTTGTCAATTTTCCAAGTGTGCGTTGGTTGTGTGTGTTCCAAGTTGTCCTGGTGCTTGCCCAGCCGGCTCTGCATCTCATGGAGACATTCCCACTCTGAGAAGGTCATTTATTTACATGTCTGCATTCCTGAATTCGCCACCAAGTCAGTTAAGAAGCACTAAAGGCGGATGTCAGAGCTCTCAGAAAATGGGACCCTGGAAGAGGGTGTACTCTTTCTGAATGCTGACAGCACGGGGAGCTTAGCAAGAGGGGGTGCAGAAACTAAAACCTCTCCTGGCTAGGACAGCACCTGACTGCTAGGTCTTATGCAAAACTGTCATGTTAAGGGAAGTTAGTCTTAAAAGCCCTTCCATTCCAAAGTTTCTTCTTTATCCACAGCTGAGACTGTGTTTTCAAGTCTCCCAGACAAGGCGTCATCTCTGGACCCCGCGATAGCCCTGCTCACCTGAGATTGCCGCCATCTGTTCACTGTGTCTCTCCAACTAACTGTGGGATCCTTGGTGGGTCTTCTTCATCTCTGTATCCACAGAGCTCAGTGCACAGCCCTTTTAGGTCACACAATACTGGGCATGAAATGGTAACAGAAACAAAACCTCATGTGGCCTCAAAGGGAAACGATGATTACATGGCAGTTATGTTCAAGTTGTGGGACCCATTTTCACCTCCAATCAACCTGTCACTTGCCCTTTTGGCAAGAGGTTTATAAGCCCTCTCTCCACTGCCACGTGACAAACAGAATGGCATGGTACGTGGGGGCAGAAGGCAAGCAGCTGAGGACTCTAAGATGATGAAGGGATGCCAGCGGATGGTGTACCACATGGACTGGAAAAGATCAGCACCCGAGGAATAGTGAGGCTACCTTCTCCGTACTCAGGGTGGGCTCAGACCCAACTCTTGGTGAAAAAGCTGAGATGTTCCTAAAAGCAGCGATGAGGCTGTGACACAAGCAAGTGACCTGTCCCCCAGGTAGGGCTGAGGAAAGGACAGTGGGAAACATGGGAAAGGAAGGACCAGTGGAACCAGGGTAAGGGAAGGATAAAAATCTGGATCTATAAAAATTGAGACAGCACTCTGAGTACTGTAGGCTAAGGGTTGCCAGCAATTCCTCACTGAGGAGGGGCTGAATGTCACCAGCAGGGTCCTGCTGTGAGGTGACTGCACCTGCATATAATTATGTCTGCCATTCACCAAACAGTAAGCCATACACACTTCCCACCCGCTTGCAAGGATGAAATTAATCCTTTTAATATTTTCATTACTCCCTTGGTGCTGGATCTGAATCCTGTGGATTTGACAGCTATTTTGGTCCTGATCCTGCAGTTCAATCTGGGCAGGACTTGGTTCTTAATGAATCCTATTCGCGTGCGTGCGTGCTCTGGTTAAACCTGTAACGCAGCAGGTATCCCATTGCTGTTCAGCGGATGAATGAATTTGGCTCAGGTTCCTTATGCTATCACTGGTCAAGCCTCTCCACCATGCCCATTCATGACCTTCTATCCAAGGCTAGTGCCCCGTACTCTGAACCCATCTGTCTCCAGTATTTTTTTAATATTAAACAAAAGGCTAAGCGTTAAGGAATCAGGGTACAGCTCACAGTACAACTCTGCTTTGTCACTTCACTGAAAAGAGAGAAATAAACCTACTCAAAGGAGTAGCTGAAATGGCTGAAATTTATTCCATCCAATCTTTCCCTCAAGTTCAAGTTAAACAGTGACAGATTCTGTTTTGTTTTCCCTAATTTCAATTCCCTAGATAGGAAACCATCTGCCTTGATGAACGTGATATAGCTCTGGAATTGTATGTAGTGGAAAGAGAGAGCCTACTTGGATAAGGCTGACTGTGAATTTCTAGTGTGAACCAACCACAGTAACTATTCAGCTGGAGGCACCAGTGTTGAGGACAGCTAACTCTACCTTCAGGCTCACACAACCCTGGATTTGGATCCTTGCTCTAATACTTTCTACCTGTGGGACCTTGGGTATGTTCCTCAATGTTTCTGAGCTTCACTTTCCTCATCTATAGAACAAGGTATTATAATGCCTATTCAACACATAGCTCATCTGAAATCATATTATTATGGGAAGGAATCTCATCAATAGACTTACCCAAAGGTAAGTTGAGATTTTAACTTAATGTACGAGACCCTTGTGTGACTTCCCAGGTGGTGTAGTGGTAAAGAATCTGCCTGCCAGTGCAGGAGACGCAGGAGACGTGGGTTTGATCCCTGAGTTGGGAAGATACCCTGGAGGAGGAAATGGCAACCCACTCTAGTATTCTTGTGGAAAATCCCATGGACAGAGGAGCCTGGCGGGCAAGAGTTGGACATGGCTGAGTGACTGAGCATGCACACACTGGATCCTTCCAAAGACATTTTAGTGGGGCCTGGTAACTTACTCCAGGGAATGAAGCTCTGATGGGGGTACAGGGCACTCGAGGTCTTGGGTAAATCACACTTGTGAGTCAGAAGATCAAGAGCTCCCAAATCAACAGAGCTAAGAGGGTGGGCCGCAGAAACAGGCAGAGTAGGATATGATAGGCACTGTTCTTAGGACTGGAGATCCAGTGGTATATTGAGACAATCAAACCCTTACCTTCTTAGAGCTTGCATTCTACTTGGGAGAGGTGGGTAATTAAACACATAAATACTTTAAATACATGATATGTCGGGTTAGGGCTTCCTGGGTGGCACTACTGGTAAAGAACCTGCCTGGAAATGCAGGAGATGTAAGAGACACAGTTTCGATCCCTGGGTCAGGAAGATCCCTGAAGGAGAGCATGGCAACCCACTCCAGTATTCTTGCCTGGAGAATCCCATGGACAGAGGACCCTGCTGGGTCACAGTCCATGGGGTCACAAAGAGCTGGACACGACTGAGCAACTTAGCATGCTCCCATGGTGTGTCTAAAGGTGTCTAAACAAGAGAAGTTTTCTTTGGTGGAGTGGTGCTGAGTTTTACAATTTTAAACAAGGTGGTGAAATGTGCCTTCCTGAGAAGGTAACATCTGAACAAAACCCAAAGGAGACAAGGATGTCTCTAAAAGGTAGTGGGCAGCCTGGGTGGCAGGGGGCAGCCTGTCCACTTCCAAGTCAGTGGACAAGGGGTAGAAAAGACTGCAGCCTCAGTTCCACTGCCAGTGCCTGGTGACATCCGCGAGAGCAAAGGGCAGTCTCCGTGCTAATGATGTTTTGTGTTTATTTGTATTGGTTGTGCTGTGTCGTCATTGCTGCATGTGTGTTTTCTTTAATTGCAGTGAGTGGGGGCTACTCTTTGTTGTGTGTGCAGGCTTCTCTTGTTGTGGAGCATGGGCTGTAGAG
Organism: Bos indicus x Bos taurus; assembly: GCF_003369695.1. Taxonomy (NCBI): domain Eukaryota; kingdom Metazoa; phylum Chordata; class Mammalia; order Artiodactyla; family Bovidae; genus Bos; species Bos indicus x Bos taurus. The sequence goes on from NC_040078.1 coordinate 21,719,269, forward strand.
CAGGTTTCAATAGTTGTGACACACAGGCTTGGTTGCTCTGTGGCATGGGAGATCTTCCCAGACTAGGGATCGAACCTGTGTCCCCTGCATTGGCAGGCAGATTCTTAACCACTGGACCACTAGGGAGGTCTGTGATTTTTTTTAATAGGACCAGTTGGTAGGGACCCTTTCTGCCTCCTCCCCATCACTGCCTCACTGGATCTCTACCTGTCTCTATCAGCCTCATTTTAAAAAAGCAGATACAGGAGTCCTTCTCTGAAGTAGGATTGCTATGTATGGTTGTGAAGGTTGCATACTATAAGAATGATGCATTGAAGGGGGTTCCATTTATATTTCACACATTCTCGATTTGTATACAGAATAGTAATTTTCTGGAAGGTGGCAGTAAAGTGTGTGTTCTAATGAAAGCAATATATTACGTGCTTTTCTGACTATTGGAATAAAGCATCTCAAAGAAGGGGAAACTTTTTCCAATTCATATTAAGACACCTGGGAGCTAAGTGGCAGCCCTTGAAGTTCCAGATTTCCAACAGGTCCCACCTGCGGTTTGTTGGGAATAGACATATTGGTGAAGTTAAGTCCTTCCTTGGCTGAAAATTCTACTGTGGCTCCTACCACATACTGGAGAGAATTCTGCAGAGAGGCATCCAAGCAGTGGAAATTCCAGAATTTGTATGCTGAAGAGGCATCAGGTAGCGATCGATTGGGAGGAGGGAGGAGATGAGGAAACAGGATGAAGCTGCACCAGCAGGGCAAGTGTGCCGTGTTCATTTTTTAGTTTGGGGAACAGCACTGCACACGACCCCTTGACCCCAATTCCTTCTCCACTTGGTCTCTGCCACTTTCTCTTGCCTCATCTCTGATAGCACTATGGCAAGTCAGTGACCCAGTGTTACCCAGCTACTAGAGATGACAGATCATTTACATGTAATGCACAAGATGTCCACTCCCCCTCCTGCCCCAGCATGGCTGCCCTTAATCATTGCTTCCTCTTCAGAGTCTTCCCTGATGGCCAAATCTCACTCCATGCACACTCAGTCACTCTCTTCTTGTGCTCATACTCGTGCTCAGTCGCTCATTCATGTCCAGCTCTTTGCAACTCCATGGACTGTAGCCCGAGGACGACTCCTCATGGAATTTTCCCGGCAAAGAATACTGGAGTGGGTTGCCATTTCCTTCTCCAGGGGATCTTCCCAGCCCAGGAATCAAACCCACCTCTCCTGTGGCTCCTGAATCAGCAGGTGGAGTCTTTGCTGCTGAGCTACCGGGAAAGCCCCATTCTTGTGCTCATAGACACCTTATACTAGTTCCTTTTAAGTAATGTTTTCTCTCTCTGTAATAAAATGACAAGTTCATCTGTCTAGATTAGACCATAGATTCCTTGGAGCCTGGACTGTGTCTTTTCAACCTTGGTAAACCCTCCCTGACACTGCAGTAGATTGAAAAATGTACCCACAAGCACTGTTCCACAGGTATAATTCCTAAGCATCTTCTGGTGATAATAAAGAAAACGGTCTTTTAAAATTATGCGTTTCAAAACTGTGGCACATGCCACAAGCAGCTTCTAAATCCTTTAAGTCCTAAAAGGCTGTTTTTTCCATCTGTCATGTCTGCATTGAGCCTGATAATTTCTGGGAGCTGAGATACAAATATGCATCACATGGGTACACACGCAGATAAGAATAACACCTGCAATTATGGGATCATGGATCAAATGGTCCTGGCTACGATCTTTACAATTTATGGTATATGTTCATCCTGCTTTGGGGTTGGAGAGAAAGCTCATACCCCAATATGGCAAGATTGGGTCACTGAGAGCCCTAGGACTGTACAACTGGGCCGCACCCCGGGTCTCACTGTAGCTGTTTCAGTTTCTGTCAGCCTTGATCACTAGGGAAACGTACAGAGTATGTGGCCTTTGTAACCCCAGCACATAAGTCTTTGCGGAAAGTTGCCATTCTCAGGCGTCAGGCACGTCAGTGAGCCAAGTCCCCAGGGTGACTCTGGGGCAGAAATATCTCAATTTAAAAATATTCTCCAAGTGGCTTATAAAATGTGTACAAGTTCATTTACTTTCCATTCCTGCGTGCTGCGGCAGCTGGCCTGTCTGTGTTTATTTGTTCCTCTGACTTGTGCTTATTCAGAGACACTGCATTTGTCTCACTGTCTCCTCCATGAGAGGCAGGGAGCCCCTTAGAAAAGAGGTCAGCAACCTCAGACAAGTGCTGGGTCCCGCTGGAGACTCTCGTCCTCCAGGGATGGAGATCAGGGGAGTGCGGATCCTCCTGAGGAGTCCGGGGACAGGTTGGGCAGCAGTGGACAGGGCTGGGTATGAGCTGGGTGGCAGTGTGGCCATCAAGAGAGGACAGTGTGCAATGCCATTTCCACTGGCCCTGGAAATCAGCCCTGGTGCCATCTTGATTCCACTTACAGTGGGTGGCCAGTCCTGCCTTTGCTGTGTCCTTGGAGACACAGGGGAGGGAGTCACTAGTCTAATAAAGCACAGTGACAGAGGATAGTTGAAAAACATTATAAATACAATTTAAACAATAGAACCCATGGTGTTGAGAACAGAGGACTGTCTCTAAATTCCTTTTGGCTGGCAAGGTGACCAGGGGATTGTCCAGCTAGTGAGCCAGGGCTGGAGAGGGAATTCTTCACCTAAAGTTTTGGGGGGATGTCATCCAAAGAAGACATCCAAATAGGCTGTGAAAAGAAGGGGGACTGGGAAGATAAAATGAGGCCTGGCCTCCAACCCTTACTTACTACATGACCTCAGCGTCCCATCAGGCCTGACTGACCTGAGGGATTCTGGGCCTGGTTGTGACTGTGACCACTTCAAATGCCCGTGGAGAGGACAAAGGGGCCATATTTTAAAGCCTGCATTGTTCCAGTTGGCAACTGATTCTCTATTTCATGCCTCTTGGTTCATGTTTTTTTTTTTTCTCTCATGTTGGAGAGAAACATGATTCAATTAGTCAGTAACTGAACTTCCTGACCTTGGATTTCTGCTTTCAATGCCAGTGCCACCGATACCCCACCTTGGGTTGGTCTGATTTGCTCCACACCTTCATGAGGTTCATGTGCAAAGCCTTTCACATTCCTGATCTCATTTGATCAACACAGCAATGCTGAGAGGAAGGTAGACCCATTTCAGAGATGAGAAAAATGAAGAGAAGAGACGTGACAGGTACAAGGTCCCTCAGCTGAGAAACAATGGAGTCCGAACCTGAACCCAGAACCCAGACACTCTATTTCTGTTTTGACAAGTCACTTGTGTCCGTAGATCACTGCTAGCCACACTTTCTTTTTGCAGTGTCACATGTTTGAGCATGCCCTCCAATGTGTATATGTTTACTAATCTACAAATTATAAAATGTATGGTAGTGTTATTCAGTACATATATTTAATTATATTAAGTGCATTATATTATTATTTACAACGTGTAAAAACATATTCAAAGGGGGTTAAAAAGTGATATAAATAATATTTAAAAAGAACCCGCAGGGGCCAACATTTGTTGGTAACAGTTGGGAACATGAGGACTTATTATTCGGACTATTTTCACATATGTTTGAGATCTTTCTTAAGAAAAAGTTAGAGAAAACTAACAAAGAGACAAGAAAGGGCCAACAAACAGTCATGGAATGTTTGGCCAGGAGGCTCAGGTACAGGCAGGGTAAAGAGAGGGCTAGGAATTGCCCTGGCACCACCTGGCTTTGTGTGGCATTATTGTTGCCAGGTAGGTGGGGTGACAAAGGCAAGGACTTCAGTATCACCACTGGAGTCTCCTCCCTATCATCACTCAGCTCCTCCCTCTGTGAGAGGCTCTATGGCGTGGAGATCAAAAGGCTGAACTCTGGAGATGGACACAAACCCAGCTGAGTCACAAACCCAGCTCACTAGTTATTCAGTCCTAGGAAGTTACCTAACTTCTGGGTGCCTCAATTTCCTTCTCTGCAAAGAGGAGACAATAACAGTGGCTACTTCAGTGGGTTGCTGTGAGGATCAGATGATATATACATATCATTTACATAAATTAACATATGCAGTAGCAGGACAGTGTTTGAAACATAATGCTGTGTGTGCATGCTCAGTCGCTTAATCGAGTCCAGCACTTTTCAACCCCATGGTCTGCAGCCCGCCAGGCTCCTTTGTCCATGGGAAGAATACTGGAGTGAGTCACCATTTCTTTTTCCGGGGGATCTTCCCGACCAGTGAGTGCTACATGTACTTGCTATTGTTATGAGAGTTAGAGTTCCCTCTCCCCTTATCTTCCTAAACATAATGCATCTGAATTCTCAGGGATCCTGCTTTCCCTATTTCCACTCCCTGACAATCTCTGAAAACATCTAAATTAAAAAGAGGCCAATCCTTTCTGGGTAAGTGGGATTTGGAAAAAAGGAAAATGACTCTGCCATACATTACACATCATAGGGGGAAAAGTTTGGTGGAAAGAGGTGAGGTGATGATTCAGGAAAGCAGATTGTAGTATAAATTCAGCCCCGTGGGACATGCTGTCCACTTCAGTGGGTGTCTGTTTCATCATTTCTGAAGGGAGTAATTTGGAACAGACGGCCCCATAGGCTCCCTTCAGAGTTGACATTTTTTGACTGTGTTCTGAGTTACTCTGAGCTGTGATCACTCAAAATTTTTAATTTCAAGCATTCTCTTTAGAGCCCAATCATAAGGAATACTCTAATCTTAGATTCTGACATAGGCCATGTAACTATGTGCCCATATGCCAGGTTCCCTTCAACACAACAAATCACAAATTATGTGTTAAACTTTTAAAAGAACAAAATGTATCATAGTTTTTATTATATGTACATGATGATTGGTTGATAACATAGGAATTCATAGCAGAATGCCAAATAAAAATACACACGTCATATAAGCTAATCTCTATTTAGACAGTTGTATATAGCTAGCTATATAAATCTCTATCTACTTATAGATATTTTATGATGCATATATCTAGTTATATGTAGGTTAGATAAATCTGAGATACATTTCAGATACCAACTTATTTCCAAGATCCTGTGTCACTAGAAACATCTAGAATAGTGCACTTAAGAAAAAGAAGGAATTCATGGTTTTAAAAATTTTATGAAAAGTCACATGTGTCTATATATAAATATAGATGTTGGTATTAAAAAGCAGAGATATCAGTTTGCTGACACATGTCTGTATATATAGTTAAAGCTATGGTTTTTCCAGTAGTTATGTACAGATGTGAGAGTTGGACCATAAAGAAGATTGAGTGTGGAAGAATTGATGCTTTTGAACTGTGGTGTTGGAGAAGACTCTTGAGAGTCCCTTGGACTGCAAGGAGATCAAACCAGTCCATCCTAAAGGAGATCAGTCCTGGGTGTTCATTGGAAGGACTGATGTTGAAGCTGAAACTCCAATACTTTGGCCACCTGATGCCAAGAGCAGACTCATTGGAAAAGACCCTGATGCTGGGAGAGATTGAGGGCAGGAGGAGAAGGGGATGACAGAGGATGAGATGGTTGGATGGCATCAGAGACTCAATGGATATGAGTTCAAGCAAACTCCGAGAGATAGTGAAGGACAGGGAAGACTTTTGTGCTGCAGTCCATGGGGTCACAAGAGTAGGACATGACATAATGACTGAACAACAATATGGATTATATAGATATAGTCACTGTTAACAGTGTTTATTTGGGGGTGGTGGCATTCAGGTGATTTTATACATTCTTCCTTATGACTTACGTATTGTGGAATTTATTTTTTTACACTGAGTATCTATTATTTACATAACAAGAAGAAAAGGTTGTTTTCATGGTGAAAAGAAGAGTATCTAAAGGACACTAAAGAGATTCTGGTATAAAAGATGAAATTATTAAAAGGAAAAATTAACTAAATGTCTGATGTAAAACCTAAGCAAAGAATACCAAAATCTTTTTAGATAAGAAACCTCTAACACATGTTTTTAAATGCAGTATTTTAGATCTTTTTGTTTCCAATAGAGTTCTAGGGCTTCTCAGAGAACTCATAGGACTGCCTACCTCTACAAATGCCAGAAAATATTCGAAGCTGGGACAATTTAGCCTTTTGAGGACAATCAAGTACTTTGACACTTGGGTAACACATTTCTTTGTGTAGACTCTTAATTTTCTTTAGTTTTAGAAAACTCTTCAGCTCACTACATTTGTATTGGGTGTTTCAACGTGTTAATATTGGGGCACCCTCACACTGGCCCCCTGTCTCAATCTGCCCTCCCCTTGACAACACACACAAACAAACCCACAGAACGCAGTCCTTCTTTGGAAGAGAGCCGCCCCCCAACTGCAGCCCTGCCCCTGCACTGACCCAGGCTTGTGTTTGGGCAGCGGTTCCCGCAGTCGAGCTCTCAGGGGAGCTAGTGAGGGAAACTGGAGCAGCTCTGAGCTGATAGCCTCTCAGACGTGTCTGGGGCAGGTGAGGGACCTGGGCACACTTCCTCCTCTGTGGACCTTGCCTCCTTTGCTTTGCAGCTGGTTATCTGGGGAACAGAGTCTTACTGAACAGAGTCTCAGTTCTCACTGCTCTGGGGATGGGTGCAGAGGGTGATGAGGGCAAATGTCATAGGAGCTGGTGCCCCAGGACTGCCTAGGAACTGCTCATTTGCCCCTTGTGACCTCAGGTGAGGGCCCCCCCAGAAGTAAAACAGGCAATATCCCATTTGGCAACAGAAGAATTTCCCTTAGCCCCATGCATTCCTCTTGCCTGAGCTCACTATCATTAAAAAAAAAATTCTACACAAAATACTCATTTAATACTTAATGTAATAGTAGTAGAGGATATTTATGAAGCACTCATGAAGTGCCAGGGGCCCAAGTAAATGGTTCACATGTGTGGACTAATTTAATCTTCATAATAGGTCCATGAAGTAAGAACTATTATCACCCCATTTTACAAATGAGAAAACTGAGTGCCAGGAGCTTCTTTCTCTAAGTTACACAATGAGTAAGTAGCTTGGTGGAATTCAAACCCAGGTCTATTTTTCCCCTGAACCCATGCACTTACCCTCTGATCTGTGTAGCAGAGCTGTAAATAAGAGAGGCATTGTCCTTTCCTTCATGCAGCTCATAGGCTACTAGGAAGAATAGACAAAAAAAGAGTTGATTATGTCTGTGAAACAGGAATGAGAGAAGATGCAAGGTTTATAGCACTCACAGCAAAGAGAGCTAACCCAGGCTGGCCAGATGGTTCACCTGTATGTGTGAAGCCACATTCTAGAATAGTTTGTGAACATAAGTCTAGCTTAGAAAACATAATCTGGCTTACCCAACACCTTGTCTGAATCTTTGTTGTTAAGGAGCTGCAGACTCTTGGGTGATTCAGCTTAACATGAGTTGGAGTTGGTGGGTAGGAACAAGGTGAGGCACAAACACATGTAAACTCATTATGGAAATCAGGGATGTTCCTTCTGCGAATCCTTTACTTTGTGTTCCCCAACAGTCTTGGAATTCCATCTGGCGAGGAAAGTGGGAGGTTTTCTCCTCTCCAAAACATTTCTTTTGGCGAATATTGGAAGATTCTAAACCTGATCAGTGATCTACTGGGCCTTTAAGAGGAAACAGATTCCTTTTGTAATAAGAGCACAAGCACAGCCATTCATCAGTTTCATCTCAAAGCTTCTTTCCAAGGCTCAGTGCGGAAGTCTGCAAGCCAGAGATACTAGAAAGGGCTAATCTTGAGTGTTGGCCTATTGGAATAGAAATTTAAGTTTTTAAAAAGTGCATGATTATTTATATTTCTACCCATCTCTATGAAAATAAAACATAATATTTTATTCTAAGCATTCTGACAAATAAAGGATTTCTTTCCCTAATCTGTTCCTTGCAAAGATAGCAGAAGGTTAGTATCAAAATATATGACATCTGATGGGGCTTCTTCAAGACAGGAAAATGGATCAGAACTTTATAAAGTGTTTATTAAGGGGATGGTGAAAGTCAAGGTTTCATCTGAAGCTTATAATTGCCAAGTCAACAATTTTGAAAAAACTCAACTAAGTTCTATGCTGCCTGGTAAACATGCTCTTACCCTTTCAGTTCATTTCAACACTCATTTACTGATCCTTAACTACAGAATGTAGTGGGAGAAAAGAACTTTAACTTTGGAGTCCAAAAGTCTGGGTTCTAAACCCATTTGTTAAAGGCTTGATTTTGACTAAATTCTTTAAACTCTCTGTTCTTCAGTATCTTCATCTGTTGAGTAAAGATCACACTTACCTGATAAGAACATTTAAAGCAGGGGTCTCCAACCTCCGTGATCTAATGCCTGATGATCTGAGGCGGAGCTGATATGATAATAACAGAAGTAAATGCACAGGAAATGTATTGAGCTTAGCTCCTCCCCAAACCATTACTCACTCCATCCCCCAGTTTGTGGAAAAATTGTCTTCCACAAAAGCAATCCCTGGTGCCAAAAAGGTTGGAGACTGCTGAATTTTAAAGGATCGATATAGTGATCTCAAGGGGCCTAATAAATGACATCCCCACTCCCTGCCCACATTAGGAAAAATGAGAGAAGAGACAAGGAGGGACAAGGAGGAATGAAATCATCATGCCCTTTCTTACTGACGCGATGAAGGCTTATAGCTTAGGGTATATAGTAACAGTGGGCTTTACTTCCCAGTCACCCACCAGTGCTGGCTGCTGCTCTGCCCCTGTCAAACGGTGATACAGGAGGAGCAGGCTAAATATTTGCTTCCTGTCCACAGGCAAGGCAGCATTCCCAGAGGAAGGCAGGAAGGGGCTGAGCTACCCATGTCCAGAGAGCTGCATGATGACTCATGTGGGTAAAGGCACATTGGCCTTTGGGGACCCTTTTCCCCATACAAAATATTAAAAATTATATATGCATGCACGTTCAGTCAATTCTTTGTGACCCTATGGACTATAGCCTGCCAGGCTCCTCTACCCATAGGATTCTCCAGGCAAGAATACTGGAGTGGGTTGCCATTTCCTACTCCAGGAGATCTTCCACATCCAGGATTTGAACCCATGTGTCCTGTGGATCCTGCATTGCAGGCAGATTCTTTACCACTGAGCCACCTGGGAAATTTCCAAATTATATATGCATTGGCATAAAGATGAAGATATTAACATCATATTTTAAATGCTTTCTTTGACCTAACTAAACATTTGTCTTTTTTCTTAATAAAAAAAATTAAACCATTTTTCAGATTTAGGGTGGGCCCCTAAAAGTATTGTGGACCCTCACCACTGTGCTGAATGGGTAAATCAGCCTTGAGTGCTCAATCTTTGTTCCCAAATTTCCCAATGAGATCATCCCCTCTTCCCCTCTTGGGGAGGACTGAGGGGGTGAAGGCCCTAGGTGTTGTTCCAGATGGAGATAAGAATCCAGGGAACAGGAGGCCCCCAGATCCCCAGGAAAGTAAAGTGTTAAAGAGAAGAAAGGTGTGATGTAGCCTAGGCTGTAAGTATCACCAAGGTGAATACGACACTCTCTCTGCCTTCAAGAACTAATTACAACACAAAGCACAGAGAAATAAGCACACAACTGGAGAACAAGTCACGTGCTGAGGGAATTTCCAGACACAAATGCTTGAGGTGGTGATGTTTGAGCTTGGCCTTGAAGGATAAAAGACTTTTGCTAGACAAGGTAGTATGGGGTGAGGTGAAAAGGCCATTCCAGACTGTGAGACTAGCCAAAGATCCGGATTCACTAGAACACAGTGATGTGCTGGGAATTGAATTCAAAAAAGCATCCACTTACCATACTCTTCTGGCTCCCATGGACTGTCTGTTTGATGTATTATTTTATTCTAACAATGGATGGGAGGGAGGAAACATTTATTCAGTGCCTACCACGTTCCCAGTGCTTTATAGGCATCACTTCATTTAATCTTTACCCCAGGGGTTTGAGGTGGATTCTGTTATCCCCACCTTTTCAGACAAGGAAGTTGAGACCCTCAAAGTATAAATGAGTTTAACCAGGGCCCCAGAGCCTTGTTGACATTAACAGAGGTCAGAACCAGGGCTCTTGATTGCCAACCCAGAGTTCTGTTCCCTGCTCCTTGGAAACTTCAAAAGGGGTTTTCTGAGAGCTATACAAAGAGGAGTTCTTGAAGTTCTAGCCTAGGTGGAATGTTGTCTCAGAGCTTCATTTCTGGTGTTCCATCATGCATGCTTTCAGACTCCTGGGATGTTTTTCCTCACACTGATCATCCACCTGTTGAGGGCCCCTCCTTCATCCCATGCAAGATAACAGATTCCTGCCATTCCAGGGTCTCTACTTATGATTCCCCAGGAGGGGCTGGTTCTAGGTACCCAACCACAGGTGTCCACGTGTCCCTGTCCCAAGACCACGTTAGACTCATGGGAGCTAACATATAGTGGTCAAGTAGCTAATATTTAGGAGGCACCTGCTCTGTGCCAGGCACTGTGCTTAACACATTCTTGACTCATCGTTTAATCCTCTCAACATTCCTCTGACATAGGCATTATTAGAATTTTACAGATAAGGACACTGAGACTCAGAGAGACCATGTAACTTTTCCAAGGTGACACAACTTGGTGTTGACACAACTTTTCCAGGTGACACAGTCCTGCTGGAGTCAGGATTTAATTCCTGCAGCCTGACTTCAAACTCTCACCCTGAACCACAATGGGGTCCAGCCTCTTGTGATACTTAGAGCTTCACATTAAGTCTTTAATGTTTGTGAGAAATTGGCCTCTCTGCTTTTCTTCAATTAATTTGTTTCTCAAAGTTCTTCAGTATTTTGAATCTTTTCTTTCTTACCTTTCAAGTTATCCTTTATAGGCATGCCTTTTATTCTCTTAGAATTTTGTCATTTGAAAAATTTCTCATTCAGAAATTATTTTCTTATATCTGTATTTTATCCATTCCTTTGGTTATTTGATTTTTTTCTTTTTCTTTTTTGCTTCTTGACTTTTTCATCTTCTATTTGCAATGGCCAGAGGGTAAGGATGGAAACTTGAATGTGGAATTCTTGGGCCTGAAGTCACCTCAGGAGTCTTCTCTTTTCCCTCTGTCAGGGCTGTGCCATGAGGAAGCATCTGTAGATTTTATCTCTTAGCATCCATGCCTCTTCGTCATCACACCAAAATTCTGCTTTGGGGGCCCTGCCCTTCCCTGTTGATATTTGAGGAAGTATAGCAAAGGGGTGCCACACTGCCTCGGCTTGAAACCCTGCTCTGCCACCAGACCATCTGTGCGAACTGGGATGGCTAATTCAAACCCTATGGCAAAGTTTCTTCATTAGAATAGTACCTGCCTCATAGGGTTACTGTGAGAAGAAAATATGCATAAATATAGTGCTTAGAGCAGTGCCAAGTGGAAAATCAACACACCATAAACATTAGTGATTTATATCATTAATCTTTTCTAAAGCTTGGCTGAACGAGCGCTCTTTCCCTAGAATTTGAATCTTGAGCAGAATGAGAAGAAGACAGAAAGCATTAAAGCTGATTTACTCAGATAATTGTGCCCCCAAAGAAGCGGTTAATCAGCTCCTGCTCCCTGGATCCTAGGGCAGTTCTTGTCTGGTCCTTCTGGAATCTGGAGCTGCAGAATATTCTTTTATTCTACATTCCTCTCCCAACACTCTGCCAACAAATGTGCCCCGCCCCCACCTCATTTTGTTCTTCCTCTTCCTCTTTCCTCTCCTTCTCCTTTTTCTTCTCCTCTGGCTAAAAGTAGGAAGTGTTAGTTTCTGATACTTCTTGACAAGAAATTTTACTAAACCAACATCCCTTGAAAATGGCCCTTTAGCCTTGGCTTAAATCCTTCCATAAAACACCTCTCTCTTTAAATTGGTAAACTCTAAAAGTACTTCCTCATAGCAAAAAAAAAGTGTGTTAGGTGCTCAGTCATGTCTGACTCTTTGCAACCCCATGGACCACCAGGCTCCTCTGTCTATGGGATTCTCCAGGCAAGAATACTGAAGCGGGTTGCCATGCCCTCCTCCAGGGGATCTTCCCAACCCAGGGATTGAGCCTGGGTCTCCTGCACTGTAGGCAGATTCTTTATTGTCTGAGCCACTGTGAGAGAAAACCTTTCTAGGACCCTGGGGCCAGAATGTTTGGAGCCTGGCTCAGTCATTTGCTTGCTGTGTAGCTTGGTCAGGCTGCTTAACCTCTATGCCTAAGTTTCCTCATCTTTAAAACAGAGGTTGGTAATATTTAACAGTAACCCCTTCATGGTATTGTTGTGAAGATTATGTGTCGGAAACACTTAGATGCCTAGTAAGAGTGAGTTGTTGGCCCCCTTCCTCCCCCTCCTTCCCCCCTCAGGTTCTAGCTGCAACCTCTATAGCTGCCCAGAATGAGCTAAATCCTCCTCTTCATGTCAACCTTTCAAATAATGATGCTCTCCTCCTTTCATTCTTTCCCCCAGGCTCAGCCCTGCTTCCTCTGTAAGCTATTGTTTGTGGGCCAGACTGACCAAACTGGAAACAGCCAGTCTTTAACTGGCCTGCCTCATTACTTTATCAAAAATAAAGCACAAACATCTTATAAGGCTTTATGTTAAAATTTGCCCACATCCTCGGGAAGGACCTGTGCCACAACTTCTGGACCCCAGCGCCTCTGAGCCAGACTCCATCACCTGGGCTGAGAGTGGAGACTGGGGTCAGGAGGAGGAGGATGCACGAAGGCCCTGGGCACAATAGCTGTTGGGAAAACTCTCCTCTCCCGGCCGGGGTCCACCCTGGTTTGTGCAGAAGCAGATATACTTCTTGCATTTTGCCTGCTCTGCCTGCTTGGCTCTAGAATCATGGACACAGCCCTGTACTAGGCTGTTTCTGGTTGTTGACATGCCACCAACAAGCCTGCATGGTTTTCTCTTTTAGGAAGAGCTTTCCCCACATCGTGGAGAGCAAGAGTCTGATTGATAATAACATCAGTTGCGTGGCACTTCGCAATTTGGAACACATTAGTTTGGTACAGTATTGCGACGAATTTGTCAGAGCCAGAATAGCTTTTTCACACACACACAAAAACATACCCCACCCCCACCCGCAACTTTTTTTTTTCGCCATGGAGACATTGGGGCTTGGTGAGGTTAAGGGACTTGCCCAAGTCATACAGCCACCTGGTGACAGAGCTTACATTTGAGTTGAGTTTCAACTTCTTTGTGACATGCCTTGTTTGGAAGGCTTTGGGGCTACTGTTGGATTGCTATCCCTGTGATGGCATCACTCTGCCCCTGAGGCTGCAGGACCTCCTGTAGCCTTTTTCCCAACGGTCAGCAGAGACACAAGAAACAGGTGGCCTGAGAGCTCTTGTACCTACAGACCTTTGAATGTAGAGACAACAGCTTGTGATCTGACAGACCCATTATGTTCGGTCAGTCTGCAGGTGTGTCCGGGAGAGAATAAGAACAGGAATAGACTGGTGGGTTGGTATTATTCATGTTAAGGGGAAAGTCATGTTCCATTGTCTCTTCAACCTTCCGCTTAAGAAGGGAGCCTTCCAACCGAGGGACTGTGTTCTTTGAGATCTGTACAGAGATTTTAAGGAAAATAAGTGCTGGCCCCTACTTGGATTTTCTTGGATTCAGGGCTCCCAGGACAAACAGTTTTCTATGGTGGAAAGTAGATGGGGTGTCTTGCCTGGCTCTGTCATCCCTCACCTTCCAACCCTGGCCTGGCAGTAGGACTGAAGTCACCCAGCCCTGAGCTCTACCTGGTGGCCAAAGCAGAAGTGATTTTACACTGGGTGTGAAAGGTGGGATAAGGCAACTAGGCAATCATCCTGCAGATCCCTGAAAACTGAAGGAGTCCTGACTCATCTCCTTCCTTGGCTCCCTGCTGTTGCAGAACAAACTGATGTGGTTTGCAAAGCTCTTAACAATCTGGCCCCACACTTTGGCTCTGCAAGCCAAGCTCCCATGAACCTTTCAGTCCAGCTGTTGTAGAATTATTTTTTGGTCTTCAAAAATGCCAGTTTTCTTTCTCACCTCAGGTCTTGGCTCATGTTGCCTGGGGTGGACTGCTCCCGTTCCTCTGTCTGGAGAACTTCTGCTCACTCTTCAAGACATCATCACGTCACCTCCTTTGGGGAGCTTCCCTGGCACTTTTACTACTTGCTCCTTTTTCGGTTTCTACAGTCTTCTGATCTTAGCTCTGCTGCAGCCCTTCTCACATTTATTTTGCTTGTGATTTATTTTGTCATGTAATTTATTTTATGGTGAGTGAACAGACACTGAGATCAGATTGCCTGGATTCAAATCCTAGCTCAACCACAGAAATGTTGGATGACCTTGAACAAAGTCTCTGTCCTTGCTTTCCTCCTCTGTAAAATGGGAATATAACACCACAGTTACTATGAAGATTAAATGAGCTGTATATTAAAGGTTTAGGTCACTGTCTGGCACTTTTAGTGTTAGTTGGTATCATTATCAGTAGCTGTTTGAAGTCGCCTGTCAAGGTTCCATCCTTTTCAACCTGTGCTTCAACCATCATGATGTGGCCTCTTGCAGGCCCATCAATAAGTCAATGAGCCAGACCTGGAAGTGAGTGAGACGCTCTGTTTGCACCCTTGTGTGGAGGTGAATAGATGCTGACATGCATGGTTCCTGATTTCTATTCTATGTTCTTCTAGACCAGAGCTCCAACTGGATCCCTTCTGTAGTCCTTTCCAGCTCCTTCCAGCATGCTTTGCCCAGCCCCCTCAATCCAGATGGACTCCTTGGGTATCAAAATGTCCTTGTAGACTCAGCAATCTAAACCAAGATAGCATTTCTCCTCCAACTAGTTCTCCATGCCTGTGGGTCTCCCTTCTGGTAACATCACCCAGTTGATTCTCAGAAGAGTCTGGGAGCATCTGGAGCTTTATTATACCACCAAGTTCTGGTCTACATGCTATGTTTGAGTCACTCAAATATCTAGTTCTCAGCACAGTACCAAACTTTGTGCATTTTAAAAACTAGACAAATGGATGATGGAACGAATGAATAAATAAATGGATCAGTGATAGAGCCATCCATTAGCATTAACGCTTCCTATGCTTTCCCACAGTGTAGTGGTGTACGAGGTTGACTGTACCTGGATTTTCTGTAACTAACAGCTGAAAGCATCCTAATTAGAATACACTTCCAAGCATATGCTCATTTCTATTGTTCTTATCTGGAATTCTCAACACAGTGCCACCATCTGGAATAAAACAGGTCTAAGAACATATTTTGGGCTCCCAGACTGCTGGGAGGGGAACACCTCCAAGAGCAGAACAGTTGGGCATCCAAGACAAACTTCAACTTCTTCCAAGCTTTGGCTTGGTTTGGAGAGAACCAATCACTTAGAATCATAGTGATGGTGAATTTTAGAGCTGGAAGGAATGGTGAATGCAATTCAACCCAATTCCTTCCTTTAACCAAGATGGAAAAGTGAGGGCCAAAGAGAATGAGTGACTTCTCAAGGCCACTCTGCTCTCTAAGTGTCAGTTAGGACCCGAACTCAGGTCTCTCGAGTCCATGATTAGCGCGTTTCTCCCCAGCCTCTCACAGTCCCATCAGCCCTTGCCTTTTCTCGTGTCTTCACCGTCACAGGCAGAGCTGATACCTCAATCCCTAGGCTGTGTGGGAGCTCACAGAAACATGGGTAGGGCTGGTGGTTTTGAGGGCAGCGGACCTGATGGCAGTGGCAAGAGCTGTTTGTTTTCACTGTTCAGGATTTAAACATCTACTTCTGTTTACCCACAGAACTAATCTCTCAAGACTTTTGAAGGATTTTCTCAGGATCGGTCAAGGTCACCCTTATCTTCCCCAGTGTTTCACCACTCACTCAGACACTTCCTTTTGTGTGTTATGTATGTGGTGGGGAAGGGGTTGTTGAATAGGGGAGGCTAGTAATTTTTGTTTTGTTTTGAATTGTTTTGTTCAGAAATTCTGCTTTTTCCCACGAGTTGTTTGTGAGGCTTTGAAATGAGGGCTAGGAATCACATGGAGTAATTTATTTGGGGCAGACAGCGGAATGTGTCAGCGGCACCAGATTACCTTGTCTTAGAAATTAAAAGGGCGCCACTTACCTTCAACATGGTGATATTTATATTAACAAAAAGGTTGAAATGCCCAATAATATCATTAAAGGAACATTGTTAAATCTACAGAGTAAGAAATTATGCAACCTAGGGACTTAGCAATAGTTGAAGGGGACATATCTGCTGGAATCAGTCTGGAAGGTCCCGCACAGATGCTCAGCTTTGGGAATTCTAGTGCAGTGCTAACATCCTCACAGAGAGAAAGGCACAAACACATTAAATTACCTTTGGGTGTCATTTCCATTCACTACACTCTAGATAATCATTAAAAAGGTGAAGAAGATGAATACTAGTGACATAGAAAATGTCCCTGACATACTGTTAAGTATAAAAAAACAGACTACAAAGCAGTGTTTGTAATACAATTCTAATTTTGTAAAAAAAAAAAAAAAAATTATAAGGATAAGAATATGGTGGCTAAAAAAGAGATACCAATATTTTAACAGTGGTTACAGGTGATTTTAAGTCCTGTTGATACTTTTTCTGTATCATTAAATTTTTACAATAATACACTATTGTTGTTGTTGTTCAGTTGCTAAGTCGTGTCCAACTCTTTTGCAACCCTCCAGGCTCCTCTCTCCATGGGATTTTCCAGGCAAGAGTACCAGAGTGGGTTACAATTTCCTTCTCCAGGGGGTCTTCCCAAACTAGTGATCGAACCCACATCTTCTTCATTGGCAGGTGGGTTCTTTACTACTGAGCTACTTGGGAAGCCCAATACACTATTACTTTTCATAATTAGGAAAATACTATAAAGGTTTGAAAAAATAAAGCTTTCTGTTTGTAGCTGAGCTCAGGGATTGGTTTATGAAAGGAGGAGGAGGTCGGTCCTTGCCTTAAGAAAGTTAGGCGATCAATAAAATGCTATTACCCTTTCCTGTAAACAAAGGTCTGTCTAGTCAAGGCTATGATTTTTCCAGTGGTCATGTATGGATGTGAGAGTTGGACTGTGAAGAAAGCTGAGCGCTTTTGAACTGTGGTGTTGGAGAAGACTCTTGAGAGTCCCTTGGACTGCAAGGAGGTCCAACCAGTCCATTCTAAAGGAGATCAGCCCTGGGTGTTCCTTGGAAGGAATGATGCTGAAGCTGAAACTCCAGTACTTTGGCCACCTCATGAGAAGAGTTAACTCATTGGAAAAGACTCTGATGCTGGGAGGGATTGGGGGCAGGAGGAGAAGGGGACGACAGAAGATGAGATGGCTGGATGGCATCACTGACTCGATGGACATGAGTTTGAGTGAACTCTGGGAGTTGGTGACGGACAGGGAGGCCTGGCGTGCTGTGATTCATGGGGTCGCAAAGAGTCGGACACGACTGAGCGACTGAACTGAACTGACTGATGAAGAGAGGGAGGTAGGAGGAGTGTATCCTTGATGTAGGTATAGGGTAGAGATTCTTGAGTCTGAAATTCTAAAGTGTGAGATGTACTCCTGGTGTCTCCAGTCAGAGTTTGGCATCATTATTTCCCATCCAGAGACCATCTTAACTAGGTATTCTCAGCTCTGTAGTTAAACATTAGTCCTTAAATAAACATTTTGGGCCTAGTTTGGGAAGCTAACTACCCTTTACAACATTATTTCTGTGGGAAAATATGCTCCAAATTCCATACCATCAATTCACATTGGAACTTTTAAGATGCAACCATTTTCAGTTTGGAGCCATTTTTGTCCCTTTTCCCTTAAATCACTAATTATTTAAACAATCTCTATTAGTTTGTTAAAGATTACAAACTTATAAACAAATCATCTGGCTTATGCTTCATTTTTTAGAGTCCAGCACACAGTCAAAGGGTTTTCAAGACTGAAAGGGATCTTAGAGATCAGCACCAACAACTAATTTTTGAATGAATATTACTTCTCATGGGTCAAGCTGGCTAGAGCTGTCTAGGGATCAAGCAGTTGTCTGTCTTCCCCAGAATTTCTCTTATTTTTGCCATGATAATTAATTTCATGCACCAGCTTGACTGGGCTAGGATGCCCAGATCACTGGTAAAACATTATTTCTGGATATGTCTAGGAGCATGTTTCCAGAAGAGATTAACAGTTGATTCTGGGCTGGCACTATCCAGTCTGCTGAAAGCCTGAATAGAACAAAAAGGCAGAGGAAGGCTGAATTTTCTTCTTGAGCTGGGATGTCCATCTTCTTCTGCCTTTGGACATTGGGTCTTGGGCCTTCAGCTTCTGGGACTTATGCTAGTACACCATCCCCACTCCCTACCCCAACTTCAGCCTTACTATGAGAGTCACAGCATCAGCTCCCTTGCATCTCAGGCCTCTGGACTCAGACTGAACTATACCACTGGCCTTCCTGGTTGCCCTGCTTGCAGATAGCACATTGCAGCATATCTTAGCCTCCATAATTTTATGAGCCAATTCTTATAATAGATCTTTCCTTATATGTCCTTCTATCTCTATATATCCTATCGGTTCTGTTTCTCTGCAGAACCCTGACTAGTACACTTACGTACTTTTCCTTAATTGTTTAGAGAAGCTTAAGGAACATATAATTCTTTTATTCATTTTCCCAACACATTTACAAATTCATTGAGGTAAGGGTTGGACTTTGTAATCCTGAAGCTCCTCTAGCATTTGGGACAGTTTCATGACCATCCAGAAGGTGCTTAATAAACACTTGGAAACCTTAGGAGGCAGTGGAAAGAGTGCTAGATGAGGTGTGATGAAAGTTGGATGCTGGTCTTGGCTAGCTGTGCAAGTTTGAAGTTATAAAAAGGAAGCAGTGGTCAAGCTGATCTCATAGGGACTTTCTAGACCTTTAGCAGAGAAACTCACCTCATGTCAATGGGACAGATTTCGTCCTGTTTGCTAACATACTTCTAGGTCAGAGGAAAGGGAGAACATGTTGACCTCTGTTAGATTTGTCAGTCATTTCAATTACTTTGAAGGTTAGTGGCAAATAACCTTTCTTGACCTTATAGACCTAGAGCAATGATCTTTGCCCTTTTCTGAGGCAAGGGTGTTTTGTGAATCAGATCAAGAACATGGTCCCTCTTCCCCTAAAGCTTTGTGTATGAATATAGGAGTTTCTCAGCCCCATGAAGCCCACCATAAGTCTTCTAGAGGTCCATGAGTGTAATATTCAATTAAAACCCTCTGGCTAAACTCTAAATGGCTGGCTTCTGCTGCTGACCTTGGACAAGCCGCTTCCCCACTGGGGGCCTCAGTGTGCGAATCTGGTTCAGTCACTCTTTAAGTTCTCTCCCAGCTCCAGTGAGTCCTTGATACCTGTGGGACACTCTCTAAGAAGTCATGATCCTGGATCCTAACTCTGGTCCATTCCTGCTACTGAGGATACTCCTGTCCAGGGAGGAATTTCTAGAGCATCCTGACTGAGAAGCCATTGGCTCCCCAGAGGCCTCCAGGGGGAGGGCAGGAACAGGGCTTTCTTTTTGGCTTTCTGCTCTTGGAAGAAACTTACTAAGAGCCATGTCAGAGGGCAGATGCCCACTGACACATGCGTATCCAAATGAAACCCACACCCAGAGGACCAGAAAAGGCAAGCCAGCATCAGGGATTCAGCCGTGCCCTGAACAATACAAAATCTCCACTCTCAGGCGTTCTCCCACTTTCGTGACTCACCTCCTCTCATTCCAGAAAGTCATGCCCAGGAATTAATTTATGGGTCCTGTTCAGAGGTCTTTAGGTAAACAGCTCTACCAATCCTTTCAGCTTCCCAGACAGCTTGATTTCTGGCCCCAGGGAGGAAGCTAATGACTTGTAGTTACTTTGCTATTGTTTTTCCGAAAACAATTTGACTTCCTTTCTGATAGTCTCAGAATTCCTACTTTACAAATGAAGTCGCTACAGCCCAGGAAGGGCTGAGCTCACCAGGTCGCTTGCACAATGCTCCTTGCTCAGTAGCAAGATCTCCTTTGGGTGAAAAGTCCCAGAGGCTCCAGAAAGAAGGGTGGGCAGGCAATTCTGGGGATGTAAGATCTGTCTGGGGATGGAAGGCACCTTGGTGCCTCTGACTCTCTTCTGAGATCTCACCTCCATCCCAGAGCTTGCAAGAGTAACAAAGGTGTATTGGTGTCCAAAGAATAAACTTGTGAAGATGGTGTTATTATGACCATTTTATAGACCAAGACGTTGAGGCTCAGTAGTTTGCCCATACCCTCTGTCCATGGGATTTTCCAGGCAAGAATATTGGGGTGGGTTGACATTCCCATCTCCAGGGGATCTTCCTGACCCAGGGATTGAACCCAGGTCTCTCACACTGGGTGAAGATTCTTTACCATCTGAGCCACCAGGGAAGCCCAGTTGTCCTACATATGTCCACTTTAGCACTAATTACACTGCATTCAGCTTACTGGTACACAGGGCTCTCTCCAGTCATGGGGAGCATCAGGGCAGATTTTATCTCTCATATATCTTTGTATGCCCTGTCCTCACACATAGTAGGTCCTCAATATACCTTCACTGAATTAAAGATAAGTGAATAAATGACTCTACAGAACAGTGATGTTCCTCAGACTCTGGGAGGAGGATGCCGTGAGGCAAGTACAGGTCTGCTGGAAAAGTACATGTCATGTGTTCCCGAGTACAAAGGGACAGTTTTAAGTGTATGGTAACTTTGGATGTGTGCAATGCATATCTGCGTGGCTGTATCTGGTGGCCTTGCTTACAGGAGGCAATAATGGTGGCCATAATAGTTATAGCTACTATAATGGTGATAACACCATGTTCCATTGTTAATTTTTTTCTCTTTCCATAGTATTCTCCCATCTATAATTTAATTTTGATCTTCAGAACAGATCTCTATGTATTTTACACATGAGAGAGAATATTTATTTAACACTCACTATAAGCCAAACATGATATACATCTCATTCAATCTTCATAAATAATCTACAGGTTTGATAGGTACTATCATTGTCTTTATTTTAAAAGTGGACCAGATGTGGCTTTCAGGGAGAAAAAAATTGTCCTCTGTCCTTTTGGTTCAGTACTTGGGCTGGGGGAGTCGGGGTGGGTAGAGTGGCCCATGAATTGAACTCACGAAAGAGATTAATAGCACAAAAAGAGATTTTTTTTCCCAAATGCATAGGGGAGCTAACAAAAGTAGTTAGCTCACTAAATGGTTAAAGTTAGAGGCTTATATATTTAATTTAGAGAAGAGATGGGGTGGGGTGGTGGCGGGGAGGAGGGTAGAAAAGACTTCTATGGGAGGAATAAATAGGTTTCCTTAGAAAAGACAAACAGGTATTTAGGAGAACAAATAGGAGACAAGAAAGTTGTGATAATGTTTGTTTATGCAAGTAGAGTGATCATTCTGTCTTCTTCATGGCCATGAAATTTCCCTGGAGAGGGGATTTATAGTAGTCTCATTTCCCAGAAGCTGCTGCTTCTAGTCAGATAAGGGAAACTCCGAGAAGCCTTCTTTCTGCCTGCTGCTGCTGCTAAGTCACTTCAGTCGTGTCCAACTCTGTGCGACCCCATAGACGGCAGCCCACCAGGCTCCCCCGTCCCTGGGGTTCTCCAGGCAAGAACACTGGAGTGGGTTGCCATTTCCTTCTCCAATGCATGAAAGTGAAAAGTGAAAGTGAAGTCGTTCAGTCGTGTCCGACTCTTAGCGACCCCCATGGACCGCAGCCTACCTGACTCCTCCATCCATGGGATTCTCCAGGCAAGAGTACTGGAGTGGGGTGCCATTGCCTTCTCCGTCTTTCTGCCTAGTGAATCTCAAATGTCTTCAACTTACTCTTCATACCAACTCTGATGCTCCAAATGGGACCCCACATGGCAAAAGAGGACCCACGTCTGCTGAATGGAGTCAAGATCTGGACCCAAGCACTCTAACCACAAGTTTATTTGCTCTGAGTCCTGTGTTTTCTACCTTGAATATTTAGCTATCTGAACATGAGATTAACCTTTGGGGATGGGGGGCAGGGGGGTTGGAGAGAAAGAAAATTAAAACAGAAAACAGGGAAGAGTCTTAGTCTTCTAAATGCCTCTGCTGCTGCTAAGTCACTTCAGTCGTGTCCGACTCTGTGCAACCCCATAGACAGCAGCCCACCAGGCTCCCCCGTCCCTGGGATTCTTCAGGCAAGAACACTGGAGTGGGTTGCCATTTCCTTCTCCAATACATGAAAGTGAAAAGTGAAAGTGAGGTCATTCAATCGTGTCTGACTCCTAGCAACTTCATGGACTGCAGCCTACCAGGCTCCTCCACCCATGGGATTTTCCAGGCAAGAGTACTGGAATGGGTTGCCATTGCCCTCTCCGTCTAAATGCCTCTAATCTTGCATAATAACTTGACTCCAGGAGAACACTAATTTGGGAGGAGATATAACACTTTTGCTCATGAGTTTGCTTTTTATTATTATTGGCTGGATTATTAAGACAGGCCTGGGGTGTTATAGCTATTTCACATGCAAGGAAATGACTCTCCTTTGAGTGATGTGTCTGCAGGCACTTGCATTAATGGCATATTTGACGGAAAGTTTCTTGACCTTGTGTTTTAAGATGCTTGCCAATAGATCACCTAGATACCATGGACTTGACTGAAAACATCTTTCAGAATAAAGGAGAAGCAAGCCCTTTTTAGTCCTTGTGAGGTGGGTAGGTGTGGATAGACCAAGAATGCATAATTTATTATAAGAGAGAGGTGTGCTCCGGATATGCACTGCACACTCTAGACACTGCTGATGATTCAACCAAAATAAAATTCCCAGCCTTCTTGCTTTCAAGGACTTCCATTCAGATCTAGAGGACAAAGCCCATTCTAAAGTTTCCCAGAAGAAGGTCCCAATCTTTGTGGATGCAATGCGTGGACCTGGGACTCACAGAAGCCCAGTGATGCTGCATCCAGCTGTTGTCTTCATGCCCTGGCTTCAGTGGGAGAGCATCAGGCTTGGCTGATCCTGGATTCCTCCTCCTCCTCTTCTCATTTCCGTGGAGGCTGCAGGTACAAGCCCACCACAGAGTTCTTAATTTTGGAATCAGAAAAAAAATCTCACCTGCCTTAAGCCCAAGAAAAAGCTTGGTTGTGACTCAGGCCTTTTCTTGGGGACTAAAACTTGAGATGTGTTGAGAGTAGATTCATAGACCAGAGTACCAGGGGCAAGGAAGTCTGTGTTTCTTTTGCTTTCTGCTTCTTGGAACAGGATGTTCTTGCTCATTTTAACCACTGGAAAGTATGTCTTTAAGGGGACAGCTTACGACTATGGTGTCTGAATCTCCACTGGCAGAAAAGTGTGTGACCTCAGCCCACAAACCAGGGCTCCAGTGACCCATTAACACCCTCCAATGAGGCAAGAGGGACTCATCACTCTTGAAAGGAAATGCTGACAGAACTTATTTGCATGTGTTACCCTTATAGGCTCTAAGGAGAGTGGCTGTTTAAACATCTGGACCCCAGCGTCTTGGGAAGGAAACTGATGGAGTCAGAGACACATTGAGTAGAGGAGACATTGAAAGGTCTATTCATTTGCCCTCTTGCCCATCAGGAGAAGCAAAAAAGAAGCACTTTTCAAAATACCACCTTAAAAGACTCATAGAGAAGATGATTGGTCTCTTCCTGGAAACCTCAGATGGTGCTGGACCCGCTGGACTCACAGTCATGGTCAAAGACAACCTCTCCTGCAAGGGCTGGAGCCCATCCTTCTTGTGGCATCTGCAGGTCTGTTTGCTTCCAGCTGGAGGGCCCTGTGCCCCACTTCTCTGACCAGGTAAACAGGCTTCATGAGAATTTCCTCTACAGCCATGGGGAGAAAGTGCCTGGCCTTTAGCATCAGGCAGACATTTCCTCCCCCTATTAACTGAATAATCTTGGGCAAGTCACTAAACTTCTCTGAGTCTGAATTTTCTTTTCTATAAAATGGAAATAATAACAGAGCATCTACCCTGCAGTGTTGTGAGGTGAGAATGCCTGGTACTTAGAAGGCCTTCAGTAAATATGCCTTTCCCTGCCCCCTTCACCATTATCAGACATCACTCTAATGAACATGTTGTCCAAATGGTGTTTTCCCCACCCAATTTAACACTTCATTATATCATTATGCATTGACGATAAATACATATAGATACTGCCTTTATACTAACTGCTTTATCTGAATAGCTCTTTTCTGCAACTAGAATATCAGCCTCTTGCGGACAAGGAACAATCTTTTCTCCCACTTAGCATAGGCTGGCCCTATTGTTATTCAGTTGCTAAGTCCTGTCCGATTCTTTGCGACCCCATGGACTACAGCGCCCCAGGTTTCCCTGTCTTTCACTATCTCCTGGAGTTTGCTCAGATTCATGTCCATTGAGTCAGTGATGTCATCCAACCATCTCATTCTCTGTTACCCCCTTTTCCTCCTGCCTTCAATCTTACCCAGCATCAGGGTCTTCTCTAATGAGTCAGCTCTTTGTATCAAGTGGCCAAAGTATTGGAGCTTCAGCTTCAGCGTCAGTCCTTCCAATGAATATTCAGGATTGATTTCCTTTAGGATTGACTGGTTTGATCTCCTTGCAGTCCAAGGGACTCTCAAAAGTCTTCTCCAACGCCACCAGTTCAAAAGCATCTATTCTTTGGCACTCAGGTTTCTTTATAGTCCAACTCTCACCTCCATATATGACTACTGGAAAAACCATAGCTTTGATTAGATGGACCTTTGTCTGAAAAGTGATGTCTCTGCCTTTTAATACACTGTCTGGGTTTGTTATATCTTTCCTTCCAAGAAGCAAGCATCTTTTAATTTCATGGCTGCAGTCACCATCTGCAGTGATTTTGGAGCCCAAGAAAATAAAGTCTGTTACTGTTTCCATTGTTTCACCATCTATCTGCCATGAAGTGATGGGACTGTATGCCATGATCTTAGATTTTTGAATGTTGAGTTTTAAGCCAGTTTTTTTCACTCTCCTCTTTCATCCTCATCGAGAGGCTCTTTAGTTCCTCTTCACTTTCTGCCTTTAGAGAGGTATCATCTGCCTATCTGAGGCTGTTGATATTTTCCCCCAAAATTTTGATTCCAGCTTGTAATATTATGTCTATATCCATATCTATATCCATATCTATCTCACCCCATCCCGGTGCCTGACACATAAAAGTATTCTCTTTGCATTAGAGAAGGAGAGAGTGGTCCTGGGCAGTGGAGATGCCCTCTCCCCGCCCTTTGGAGCTTTCAGGTGACCCCTGGTGTCTATTCTGGGTGCTGGTGTTTGTGATTTGTGAGAGCATGTTTTCTGTGTTCAGCTCACTGATGTGGGCATAGTAGACATCCCCGAAAAACCTGCTCTGTGAATGCGCAGTCCATTTTTCTGACAACAGGAAAAGGATGGGGAAGAGGGATCTCTGGGGTAGTACCGGTTTTCCCATTGATGCCCAGGAAAGCAGCTCAGCAGCGGGTGGGCAGGCAAAGACTAGCACCATTGCACAACCAGCCTGAAGGAGAGAGGGCTAGCTCGAGGACTGTGGCAACAATGACAGGGGGGGGGGCCGGGGGGAGGGGGAGGGCTCAGTCTCCTTCTGGGGAGAACGCCGTGTGGAAAGGCTGCAAGCAGGTCAAGGGGAGAAAACTTTTTAAACAAGCAAAGATCCTAGGAGCACAAAAGGGAGAGGGGAGGGAGAGATCCTGAGGGGGAAGTGGGAGGAGAGAGAAAGAGTAGGAAGAAGTGGGCGGAGGGAGGGTGACAGATAGCGATTAAAAAGAGGGTGGGAGAGGAGCGACTGACAGGCTGGAGAGCGAGGAAGAGTGGGCAGCGGAGGACAGGCGGCCAGAGAACCAAGAAGCCTACGGGAATTCCAGACAGAAGGAGGAGGAGAAGAAGGTAAGAGTAAACTTGGATTTTAAGAGCTAAAACTACCAATTGATGGGAAAGAGCCATAGAGAAAGTCTTGAATTACAGGCTGGTCACAACAAAGCTCTTTCTCTGCACCTGTGGGTTTCTCTCCTACCTCTCTCACCACCAGCCCCTGTGATGGTCAGCTCTGGGTATATTAAAGAGGATGGCTTAGGAAGCAGTAGATAAATCACGTACTCGATTTAGAAGGAGCTGTAGAAACGCAAGTGGAGGGCCTCTGCCATCTGTCTACCTCTCACAGAGTCTCCATGCTCCAGGGGCATCTTCTAAGCAGGACACCAGGCCATTTCCAGGAACTTTTGTGAAGACTGGAATTGGCCCTTTAAAAACTCAAACGATCACTATTTTACGATGCTTCCTCTAGGCTTGGAATCTTTTGAAATGTTTCCACAGCATCTAGAAGAGTGTTTTGATTTTTTTTCCCCCCTAAGGCATGTTGGATGGTTTAAAAATATTCCCTGCCTGGTTTCTTGTGGAGTATCATGTCCCTGCTGTACATTGTGAGCAATCTGGCCCCTCGTGCTGGAGGAAAGAAGCTGGTGAGACCCAGAGAGAAAGCCCCAGAGAAGCACCCATGGGCGGTCTCCTTTCCTCCTGGGCACAGGGCAGGAAGGTTTCTGTTGGCCCCTTCATCTCCCTTTCAAGCATGTGGTAAAGGAACTGGGGCTCAGGGGGCCAAGAGACCTGGTTTCTACTGCACTGAGGGGCTTGTGATCTTGGACCAGACAATTCCCCTTCTGGGCCTCACTTTCCTCAGCTATAAGATGGAAGGTTTGAAGTAACAGGACCCCTCTCATTACCGTCAGCAGTAACATTGTCCAAGGCTGAGATTCCTAAGCTCAAATGCACCTCAGAAACACCACAGAAGGGAAGCCCGACAAAGGATTTGACATCCTTACTGCACCTTGGCTCAGTTTTTCCTTCATTCCTTCTCTCAATATCCCACCATAATGGAGGACTTCCTGGTTCTGACTCCTCAGCATCCCACCGAGCTGTTTTCTGAACACAGCTCTGGCACACAGAGTCTGACTGGCCTGAGACAAGAAAGGACACCAGGCAGGGAGTCAGGCGACCTGGGAGAGATCCAGTGACATTGGACAGAGAAGAGACCAAGGCCACCTCCATCTGCCTGGGGTGGTAGGCTCATGGCTAGGGACATAAGCTGGTATTTAGAAGCATCCCAGCCTGACTTTTACATCATCAGGCCAAGTGGCCTCTATCTCTTCCACCCACTGACCTGAGAGTCATAGCCCAGCCCAGCCCCTGACTTGCCGTTCACCAGGGACAGCTCTGAACCTGCCACCCTTCAGCCAGGGTCCCTAGGGCACCATTGCTGTTCAGAGCCTGCTCCCCCTGCTGTCTCTCCAAGCCTTTTCCTCCCTTGCTGGCGGTCAAGGAGCAGCCCCAGAGACCACTGGCATACAGTAAACCATACCAGGACATGAGTTTCCTGGCTTCCAAACTGGCATCCTGGGGCGTCCCCTCCCCAGACACATGACGTTCACAGAGCCATGGCAGTAACACAACCGTGTTCCCTGCTTGGCCACTGCCTGGAATTCCAGAGATGTTCTCGCTGCGTTGTTGAAACCGGTTATTGTTCTTGTCTATTACCTGCCTCACTCCTGTCCCTGACTCCAGATACTGCCCTGAAGTCCTAGGCCTTTAGAATTGGAAGTGGTCTCTTAGGTTTCCTTTGGCAAGTGAGGAAAACAAGGCTCAGAAAAGGGAAATGATTGTTGGAAACAAGAGAGAGCCAGGGCCAGTGTAGTTGGGAGAACACCATACTCAGCTCACTCACACCACGGGCTCTTCTGCCTCCCATCCTTGGCTGTGTTTTCTGAGTTTCCATTTCCCCCCAAACCTCCCTGCTTCTTGCATGTAAGTATCTGTACAGTCCTGTTGCCTGGCAGTGGCACCACTGTCCACCTGCTCCTCTTCATCTCCGCCAGCTGGTTGGGGGCACCCGCAGTGGAGGCTTCTGGGCTCTCACAGCCAGCAGGGCTACCACAGGGCAGCCTGGCCTCATGAGTCCTGGCTGATCTCGCCTCTGGGACCAGCTGGTCAAAACAGAGCAGGGAGCCTGTCGGTGTGGATCAATCAGACAGGAACTAGAAGACTCACAGTCCTCAGGGTTAGGGAGACCCAAGGCCCAGGCTTTGTCATCTGTCCCAGGAAAGATCTCACCCACCTTGGAGTCCAGCAGTTCTCTGTGTCTGGGCTCCAGGACTGAATTGACTGAAGGGGAGAGATGCCCACTTTTTCAGGAAAGCTTCAGGGCTCATAGGAAATAAGCTGACTTCCCTTTCAATAGCCAGAAGTTTCTGGTTCCTGGCAAGGGACAGCTTGATGCCACTGTGTGAATCAATTGTTTCTGACATATTAGCAAACAATGGGCAAGAAAAATTCAGCCTTTAGTAATCAACTCACCTTCATAAGGAAAGGGAGTCAGGAGGCCTCAGAATCAGAGGTACTGAAATAACACAGAAAGATCTTAGATTTTCTCTAATTCAGGGGCAGGGCAAAAGGAACCACATTTGGATTAGAATTTCAACTGTGTAAACCTTGGGGAAATGATTTAATGTCTTTGAGCCTCAGTTTCTTTATCTGTCAAAGTGAATACATACTTTCCTTGTAAAGTTTTATGTAGAGTAAATAAAACGATGTATTTTAAATGGCTACCATGCAGTAACTGCTCAGTGAATGATAGAACAACAGAGGAGAATACAGGTCACCTGGTGCTCAGTCCAAGTCTCTTGAATTGAGTCTCGTTTTAAGCAAAGGTCTTTCCATAGTGAAGGCTCACCATGACTTGAAATTCTGAAGGTACTGCCTGGTTTTTATGACCACAGATTTTTTTTTTTTTTTTCTGGGTCTACTTTTGCTGACCTCTAAGTTGGGAATTAGAAAATCTGGATTTGCCTCTTGACTTTCCACTAATTTGCCAGATGATCACAACTGGGCAAGTCACAAATTCCCCTGATGTTCTAACAGACCTGGAAGGGCCTAAACAATCATCCAGCTCAACCTCTTTGTTTTACCTATGAGTGAACTGAGGCTCAGGGAGAGGGAAGATCTTGTCTGGAGTCACAACCAAATAGCTGGAACCAGAAAAACCTGTCTTCTGAGGCTCTTGTCCACAGAGGACTTCTAGAAGCTGAATCCAACCTCGCATCTCCGTGATTCAGAACTTTAGGAAGTGCAGGTGTAGTTAGGGGTCAGGATGCCTCTTCCCCTCAGATCACAGAGTACACAACCTCCTATTTCTCTTTCATGGAAAACTGAGTCACCTTCAAAGCTATCCTTGTGGATGTGCCTTCGGATTGGTGATTAGATTCCTAAGTGCTGCAGCTCCTCAGAAAGAAGGAATTACATGAAGCACACATTGTAATATCGACTCATGAGTCCATCTCCAGACCCAAAATCTTGAGTTAAAGGAAAGTTGGGAGGCAGGCTGGACCAATGATGAGTATAAATGGAGCGTGATTGGAGTGGATCTCTACACGTCTCTTCCTCTCCTCCTACCACTCTTCTTTAAACCGAATGACATAACTGATGTAGAGTTAAATTAATATCCTTCCCATTGCCCATGTTTTCCTCACCTCTGACAGTCATCCTCCCCCACGTGGTAGCACATGGGGGCGGTCCTTGCTGAGGCCCTCTAGCCGGCCTGCTCATGTCAAATGCTGAGTCAAGGTGGCTCGCTGGGTCTTATTTGAGAGGAGTTTTTACTGGAAATGGCAGAAAACAAGGAACTACATCACTGAGTGGCTACTATGTGCCTATTATGGTTCTAGATGTTTCCACTTATTCACACACTGTTTAATCCCCATGAGGAAACATGCCCTCTTTACAAATGAGGAAGAAATTGAGAGGTTATGTGACTTGCCAGAGGTCACACTACTAGACAGTGATGGAGGCAGGCTCGAATCCCACTCTTCCGAGGAAGCATGAGTCCTACCACCTAACTATTTCTGTTCCCATTGCTCTTGTTGCAATCTGACATCAATGGAACTCCAGCGCCTGCTGTTTGGCCAGCTGAGAACCCAGCGGTAGACAGTGTCTCAGCCAAGGGCATTTACTGGCTAAAAAAGGAAATAACTTTCTATATGTGATTTCTGGCCAAACGGTGGCAGATGCTGAGGAGTCTGGGAATCCTGACCACTGTGGGCTGAGGGCTCCATGTGATCATCAATTCTAGGAACAGCATATGCAAGGGATGGCCAGCCAATGAACCAGAGGCTAAAAGGAAAAACCCTGGGCCTCTTATGGGAAAGTGGGGAAAGCCCTGCTTGTGGAGTTAAGACACTGGAGCTCCAGTCATGGCTTTGTCACCAGCTGTCAGTCCTGTCAGTCCTAAGGCCTCTTTGCTTTTCTTTCCCTTTTAGAGGCACAGAGAGAAAGGCAGGCTTTGAAGTCAGGTAGACCAAGTTCAAGTCTCCTACACAGCATTTGCTACTTGTGTGACTCTGTACAAGTTCTTTAAACTCTGAGTCTCAGTTTTCTCAGCTCTAAAATGGGATAATACTGCTTTCCTAGCAGGGCTAATGTAAGAGTTAGAAAGTGGACTTGTAAAATGCTTCACACGTGGAAAACACTCAGATAGTGGTTTCTGTTATTACTACCACTTAACTTCCCTGGACCCTGGTCTTCATCTTGGGTTGAGACATAAGGGGTTGATTTTGATTGATCCCTAGATTCCTAGATTCCTTTTAGCTCTACTGTACTATGAATTGATGACAAGATGTTGGAAATAATAAAGCATTTCATAAATGTATTTTTCATTAATAGCCACATAAGTATCAATCAACCCCTTCTGGGATAATAAAGATCTCCCAATATTTCCTTGTAATTCAATATCTCCATTTGCCATTCCCTCCCATCCATTCCTTGTAAATACATCTTCTAACATTTTAAGAAGATTACTTATCCTAGCATAATGCTCTTTCTCTACTTTGCCTGCTCCCTTCTACCTCCTTGGCTTTGAAACAACTGTCAGCCAGCAGGATCTCTGAATGGCCCACTCTGTCCTTGCCAGAATCAAATAATTAAATTTAAAGAGGAGTTAATTATCTGCCCTTGGCCGGAGTAAAAGGAAAACTAAAGTGATACTTAATCTCGTCCATCTGTCTCCTTCTCCCTCTCTCTCATCTCTAACTCCTCCTCCCCTCTCTAGAGATTAAGATTCAGGGGTGCAGGCCCCCTGGACTTCTCATTCTGAGAAAGTTGCCCACACTGCCCAACTCAATGCTGCTGCTACTGCTGCCAAGTCGCTTCAGTTGTGTCCAACTCTGTGCGACCCCATGGATGGCAGCCCACCAGGCTCCCCGTCCCTGGGATTCTCCAGGCAAGAACACTGGAGTGGGTTGCCATTTCCTTCTCCAATGCATGAAAGTGAAAAGTAAAAGTGAAGTCGCTCAGTCATGCCTGACTCTTAGCGACCCCATGGACGGCAGCCTACCGGATTCCTCCATCTATGGGGTTTTCCAGGCAAGAGTACTGGAGTGGGTTGCCATTGCCTTCTCCGCCCAACTCAATAGCCATAGGTATATCATAAATCTAGCTAGTTGCTTTCCCTGAGGCTGAAGTAGCTACCACAAACCTAAATCAAGAAAAGAATGAAAGTTCTAAATGTAAGAATTACCCTCAACCACGTACAAATAGTCTCCCTAGTCTCATAGTTATTTCACAAACATCCCTGTGGCAGTTATCTTATGTTAAAGAGGCCACTCTTCGACCAGTAAGGATTTTCAAAGAAAGGAACTTCAGGTGATTTAGAATCTAGCATGATTCTTAAGGCAGGAGCACTGCTGTCAGAAAAGACAAGAGTTGGCTTTGATGCCAATTTCATCGCTTACCAGCAAGTCACCCTCAAGTGATCTTGCTCAAGTCTACCCCCACTGAGGCCTGTAAGAAGGGAACAGGGTCAGTCCCTACTTTCTCTGGTTGCTGTGAGAATCAAATGAGAAAATATATATCAAGAAACTTGCAGAGTATCTGGCACATAGAAGGGTCTCATAGAGTGTTAGATTCTCTTTTTATTCTCACCTTTTTGTGTAACTCTGGGTAAACTAGCAAATGGAACTGAGAATCTGCGAGGATAATAAAGATTAATGAGGTGGCTGAGGATCAAGAGCACTCTCTCCCGTAATTCTCCCTACAAGTCTATTTTAGGGAGAAACTATTGGGGGTGAAGGAAAATTAGAAAAATGTACAATCATAAGTAAGCTTCACAAGAGCTCTGAGATGATGGTTACAGCTGACACTTCACTTTATAAAGCCACCTTTGATATCTGGCATAGCACTGAGGCTCATGGACACTTTCTGAACTGAGCTGCACTGACATGAGACTGCATCTAAGGCATCCTGTAAGTGACACCCTTTGGGTCTTTTTACAACAGAATTCTCTTCATTGGGAAGCAAGTCAACCCTGCCCTTGCCGCATTCCACTGCATGGTGAGCGAAATTATAACATGGGCCCAGGGGATTGTTATTATTACTATGAATAACAATCTTTATTGAGAACCAGAGGTCTGGTAGATACTATCCAGAACATGTGTCATTGTCCAGAATTAGACACAGACTCTGCAGAGTGATCTTAAAATCTAATTTTGACAAACTTGGATGAGTTTCCCAGTAATCTGTGGGGAGGGGGCAGAGAAGGAATAGTCCGTGGTGACCAAGTCTCTTGCTGTAGACACACTCAGTCCTGTTCAGTTAAGTGGAGGGCTCCCTCATGCGCAGAAGGAAGGCTCATGGCTCTTCTTTCCCTGGTATCCCGGTCACCATAGTAACTGTGCAGGTGACCCTAGGTTGGCTTCCCAGGGAGCTGCCTCTACTGGCATTAGGTGTTTTGAGTGACCTGAATGCTGTCATTCATCCACCGTTGTTTCTAAAAAGTACACAAATCTGCCTATCAACTTCAGGGCACAATATTAAGCTCTAAGGGAAAAGAGAGAATAGAGAGATTTCAGGGGGAGGATCCAATGATGAATCATTATGGGGTTTATCTTCAAGGACAACTCAACTCAGGGTTGAGTTGGAGAGATGATACAGAGTCAGCAGAGCAAATAATTCTCATTACGTGTGCGAAACTCAAGGTTTTACAATTAAACCCAAGCCCCAGCCCCTGAGGTGGGGACACAAATTTGTTGTTAAGTAAAATACTATAGTGGAGAAGACAATGGCACCCCACTCCAGTACTCTTGCCTGGAAAATCCCAGGGATGGAGGAGCCTGGTAGGCTGCCGTCCACAGGGTCGATAAGAGTCGGACACTACTGAGCGACTTCACTTTCACTTTTCACTTTCATGCATTGGAGACGGCAATGGCAACCCACTCCAGTGTTCTTGCCTGGAGAATCCCAGGGACGGGGGAGCCTGGTGGGCTGCCATCTATGGGGTCGCACAGAGTCGGACACGACTGAATCGACTTAGCAGCAGTAGCAGCAGCAGCAGTATACTATAGACTTCCCTGGTGGTACTGTCAATAAGAATCTGCCTGCCAATGCAGGGGATTTGAGTTCGATACCTGCTCTGGAAGGATTCCACATGCTGCAGAGCAACTGAGCCCGTGCACCACACCATTGAACCCACGCTCTAGAGCCTGTACTCCACAATGAGAAAAGCCACCGCAATAAGAAGCCTTTGCACCCCAGCTAGACAATAGCCCCCATTCTCCACAACTAGAGAAAGCCCATATGCAGCAACAAAGACCCAAAACAACCAAAAAGAAATTAATTAATTAATTAAAAAATAACATATTGTAAGGACTGATATGTTTGTTCCAGAGGACAGAACTAGAATCAACAAAAGAAAGAGAATTTTCAAGGCCTCCTCACAGTAGCTTCTAACTCACTTGCAACACACCTTCTGAGCAGGAGAGACGAAGGTGCAGTTTCTGCTATGTGCTGGGTGGCACTTGTCACCTGCAGCTTGCCTAGTTCATGCTGCAGTCATGACTAAAGGACTGCAGTGAGCAGGATGACTACCAACGGAAGGGTCTCACGTCCCCCACTCCATTTGGGGGCTGTGTCAGAGGTAATGCAACTTTATTACTAGATCAAACATTCTTCCCCCAATCATTAAGAAAACATTTATTATGCACCGAATAAGAAAACCTAATGCAATAAAAATACTAAGTATTCACTTTGGGAAGTCTACTACCCATCTTATAGGGGAAGCTGTTAAATCCTTGAGGGCAGGAATCATGTCTAATCTGGGTTTTTGCTTGTTTGGCTAGCTGGGCTGTGCAGCATGTGGAATCTTAGTTCTCTAACCAGGGAGCAAACCTGTGCCCCTTACGATGGGAGCGTGGAGTTGTAACCACCAGACCACCAGGGAAGTCCCCTGATCTGTTTATTAATTCAACAGATATTGACTGCCTAGTCTTTGCCAGGCCTGGTACCTCTGAGGTATTATTTCAGTGCCGAGAATAATAGCAGACACATAGTGCAAGTTAGCTGAAAGACAAGAAGTTTTTGGAGAACAAGGATAAGGCAGCATATAGGCCAGTGTGGGAGTATATCCCGACTGCTAGTTGGTAATTTAGCATCTTCAGAGTTCAGGAGATATCAAAGAGGGCTGAGGTCAATTTGAGACAATGTCTCCATTTCCACTCAGAATGGTGGGGCAGAGAAAGAGGTGCTGACTATGAGTTTAGGTTAATTTGGGCTGCTCTAAATTGGTTTTCTTTAAAAACATTGGCTGTGTAGGGCGGCCTAGGTGCCAACATAAGGAGGAGCGCTGGATTGGGAACTAGACACTGAATTTTATTCCTAATCATATAATACATGAAGTGAAGGAGTAAAATGATGCTCACTTTGCACAGAAACCTTCCTTTGGCCCTTTCCATCTTATCCAAGCACCACATTACTATTACCAAACAAGTTCCCTAATTACTTCTCCAAAAGTTTTGCTTTGTCCCACGATGTGACACATTGAAAGAGGACATGGAAATTCTTGGAATAAAGAATGTTTGGGGTTGGGATGTTCTTGTCCAGGTTCTAGGGACTATCTCTTTTTGCCTTGGGGGCTTCAGAACTCATATCAGTTGCAAAGGGCTGTAGAATTCAACTATCCAGGGCTCTACGAAGGGCCCAGGCCCCACCTGAGCCGGAGTCAACCTCCCGTCTTATGTTTCCATCCCTGCTGTTGCTTAGTCTCTAAGTCATGTCCAACTCTTTGTGACTGTGGACTGTAGCCCACCAGGCTCCTCTGTCCACATGATTTCCCAAGCAAGAATACTGCTGTGGGTTGCCATTTCCTTCTCCAAGGGATCTTCCTGATCCAGGGATCAAACCCAAGTCTTCTGCTGTGGCAGGAGGGTTCTTCACCACTGAGCCCCAGGCCCCTGTATTTCCCTAATGTTAACACACATTGTGCTTTATTGCAATTATGCGTTTATTCTCTCTCCTTAATGAAGGAAAATAAAGGCAGTTCAGCTCAGTAAAGGCAGGGACGCTTGTCTTTTTAGTTGCTGTATCTTCAGTGTTGTCCTCACTGAATGATGCCTGATAACTGGTAAGCATTCAATAAATGTATTAAATGAATGACGGAAAGGGAAGGACATCATAGGCTAAGAGAACATGAGAAGCCAAGATAAAGAGGTGATTTTCCCATTTAGATCACCACAGAGCATTAAGTAGAGTTCTCTATGCCATACAGTAGATTGTCATTAGTTATCGATTTTATTTATAGTACCAATAGTGCATATGTGTCAGTCCCAATCTCCCAATTCACCCCACCCACACTTTCCCCCCTCTTGATGTCTTTATGTTTGTTCTCTACATCTGTGTCTCTATTTCTGCTTTGCAAATAGATTTGTCTGTACCGTTTTCCTAGATTCCACATATATGCATTAATATATGGCATTTGTTTTTCTCTTTCTGACTTTACTCTGTATGATAGCAGAGTCTAACACAACATTGTAGAGCAACTATACTCCAATAAAAATTAAAAATAAAACAATACCAGCTATATAGGAAAAAAGATAAAGAGATGAGAAATTGTGGGTCATGAATATGTGTGTGGGGAGTTGTGTAGCTTAAGTATTGAGTATGTGAGGGGAACAGCAGAAATAGATAGGATGGGGAGGGCTTCCCAGGTAGCGAAGTAGGTAAAGAATCCGCCTGCCAATGCAAGAGATGCAAGAGACACAAGAGACTCAGGTTCAACCCCTCAGTCGGAAAGATACCCTGGAGTAGGAAATGGCAACCCCCTCCAATATTCTTGCCTGGGAAATCCCATGGACAGAGGAACCTGGTGGGTTACAGTCCATGGGGTCGCAAAGAGTTGGACACGACTGAGCATACACACACTGTGGAGGGTCTCAAGAGCAAGTTAAATAGTTTGAACTTTATAAACAGCAGGAAGCTAGTGAAGATCACAGACAAAGCAGTGGCGTATACTACCATTTGTATTTGATAGGTTTATTCATGGCATGGGCAGCTTCCTTTGCCCTCCTAACACACTTCCTGCCAAGAAATAGATAATAATCTACAAAGTATATTGTGTGCTATTCACCCAGAAAACTCAATGAGTATCTCATCTACAAGTTTCTTTGGCTGAGGTTGTAAGGGGCCCAAAGACACCCAGAGGAGTCAGGAAATTGACTTTAGCCAGGGAACTTTCCTATTATAAGCTGAGCAGCTTGTACATAACAGCAATGTGAAGTTTCTCTGACCCTGTCTGAGTCATCCAAGAAGTTACAGATGAGAGGTGTTTCACCCTATATGCTGCCACCAGGGCTCCCGGTCTGCCTCAGTCCACACCTCCTCAGTTAGTTAGTTTCTGTTGTTCTCTCCCAATGAGGCTTCCCCAGAGGCTCAGGGGTAAAGAACCCACCTGCCAGTGCAGGAGACGTGGGTTTGATCCCTGGGTCACGAAGATCCCCTGGAGAAGGAAATGGCAACCCATTTCCTTATTCTTGCCTGGGAAATCCAGTGGACAGAGGAGCCTGACAGGCTACAGTCCATGGGGTTGCAAAAGAGTCGGACACGACTTAGTGACTAAACAACAACAGCAAAGATTGTCTTTCTGATATTCTATCAAGACTGCTTTCCTTTCTGGTACCTGTGCTTTACCTCTTCCAGGTGGGACCCCTTGGACCACAAGTGAGGGAGTCAGCAGGCAAGCCTCCTGGCAGACCAGACCAAAGCATCACATTCTTTGCCTTGAACTATTTTTATACATCCTTGGGGACTTGCAAGGAATGAATGACAGTGCCAGAAGATCAAGGGAAAAGTCTTCAGGGATGGAGGAGAGTTTGAAAAACTTGCCCTGGAAGAATATACATCTGTTCCGTTTCTTTTTCATTAACCTTTCTCTTTCTCTCTGGCTTTCTGCCCTTCTCCTCTGTTTCTCTCTTCTGCTTGATAATTCACATCTCTCCACCTTCCACTTTCTTTTATTTTTGTCTTTCCCCACCACTTTCCTTGCTAGAAATGGCTGCCTTTTATTTGGTTCTTATATTCTGAGTACTGTGTGAAGTGCTTTTTATGTATCCCCTCATAATACTTGATGAGCTAAATAACAGTATCCCATTTTGCATGGGAGGAAATTGAGACATAGATCCAGTAACTTCTCCAAGCTCAGCAGATACTCACAAGGATTTGAACTCCACTTAACTAACCCCCAAACGGACTTCCCTGAACTGTTACAGTCTCTTTCCCCCCATTTCCACCACTCCCTCGTCTTTTCCCTCTTTTTAATCCTTCTCTTTCCCCTTCTCTCCCTCCCTTCTCTCTGACACTCGCCACATCCTGGCCTCTGCATGTGTGCTGATGACCCTGAAGGTGCTGAACACTGTGCACGCGCCCAGAAGGGATCGTAGACCATTCAAATTCTTATCTAATCAGCTATTTTCCTTTTGGAAAAACGCGCCACAATTTTCCACTTTGGGAGGGGGCCCTTAATCATGTGAGGAAAAGGGCAGATGTCTGGTCACAAACCAGAGGAGAGGTCTCAAGACTTGGAAGGGTCTTTGATATGAAGGCGAACACAGATAAGGTCCTTTCTGCTTACTCACGGACCCTTTCATTCCCAGGGACTCTGTGTACTCTCAGGGTTGGGGAGTGGAGTGCTGGGGGAAGACAGAGCCAAGAGGCTGGTCTCTGTCAAGATATCAACTCAGAAGCCAAAGCCTGGACCATGAAATATGGTCCTGTTCTTCCTTCCTCTTATGCATAACAACTGGAACTGGGATAGGATAGGGGGCATGCTGGCAACAAAGATGTGAAGGTTAAGGTTTGAACTTGACAACCTCTAAAGTCCCATCAGAGTCTGAGGTTTTAAGATTCCAAGAAGGGAATATTTATCTTCAACTCCCTCCTTTTTTTTTTTTTTTTTTTTTCATTAGGACTGGTTGATTAAAGGCTTAAGCCATACGAACATTTATTGCTCATCAAGTAAAAATTCTGGACATAGAAGAGTCAAGAGTTGATTCAGAAGCCTTGGGGCACTGGTTGCAT
The DNA here is from genome assembly GCF_003369695.1 of Bos indicus x Bos taurus. Classification (NCBI taxonomy): domain Eukaryota; kingdom Metazoa; phylum Chordata; class Mammalia; order Artiodactyla; family Bovidae; genus Bos; species Bos indicus x Bos taurus. The sequence goes on from NC_040078.1 coordinate 21,757,570, forward strand.
TTCTGAGATTCCCTGGGCAGCTTCAGGCATCTTGACTCACACAACCTGTCCACAGGCAGTCGTGGGGGTGAAGAGGACTTCAAGGGAGGCTCTCTCTGTTTACTGGGGGATGGAAAACATTTTCTAGAGCACTCCCTCCACATTAGACCCTCCCCACCTCACCTCACAGAGCAAAACTAACTGCAGTGAAGGCTGAGAAAGTGATAGCTGACCTTCTTATCCTGCTAATGGACACAGGCAAAGAATAGGGGATTGGTTTGCCATGAGTAGGAAACATCAGTGCCTGCCACCCGCTCCTTCATTCATTCAACTAAGATTTACTAAGCCCCCACTCTGGGCTAGGTGATGATGGTACAGAGGAAAAGGCAAGTCTTGTTCTCAAGGAGCTCCTACTGGAAGAACATAGACAGAAAGAGGATCACAAGATGTTAGGAGAGGACTGAGTATCCCCAGGGTCACTGCAGAGCTGAAGATATTCAGCGTGAAGAACCCAGGGAGGGCTGGAGAAGCAATGACTGGGTTCAGTTTTGAAGAGTATATAGGATTCAGCTAGGGGTGAGGAAACATGTAGGAGGCGGTTGGGAGGAAGGCATTCAAGAATCTTTCAGGAACTGTCATGCTGGGGACCAGCAGGAAATGAGGCTGATGAAATATGCCAGGACCTATGAGGGAAGGTTCTAGGTGAGACTTAGAGGTTTGGGGCATTTATTCTGAATGTAAGGTAGTCAGGTCTGGGGGTGGATGCCTTCTGTATGCAGAAGGACAAGCTGAAAGGCACAGCTGGAATGGTTGCACTGCAGTGAGGAGTAGATCAGCACTAGCAGCTGCTCACCAGCTGGGGGAACCTGAGAAACCTCTGAATGTCTTCTTTGTGCTGCTGTGCTTAGTTGCCCAGTCAGGTCCAACTCTTTGAGACCCCATGGACTATAGCCGCCCCCCCCCACCCCCACCACCCCCAGGATCCTCTGTCCATGGGGATTCTCCAGGCAAGAGTACTGGAGTGGGATACCATTCTCTCCTCCAGGGGACCTTCCTAACTCTGGGATCAAATCCAGGTCTCCCACATTGCCAGCAGATTCTTTACCATCTGAGCCACCTTTGCCACCTCCCAGAAGATCTGACCCATGCTGCAAGGCTCCGATTGCTAGAAAATGCTTCCTGAGGAGCCAAATTTGCTACTCCCACCCTCTTTTTTCTCTACCACCTAATTCTACCTGTTGAAGTCAGAAAAATATTTTTTACCCAACAGCCACTCAACCATATGGAACATGTGAGCTATGATTTTCAGCATATCACATACCTCATCTCATTTAACCCTCAAATCCTCTGGTGTAGCTATTCCCATTTTACAGACAAGGAAACAGACTCAGTGAGGCAAAAGTCCAGAGTCACACTTGCAGATTCCTGTCCTACACTACTCCAATATTTCACAGGTGAGGTCCTTGAATATCTGCATCAGAATAACTGAGGCTGCTTGCTGCAAATCAAGATTCCCTCGGGGGCCAACCCAGACCTCCCAGAGTAGAATCTCTGGAGGTAAAAGCACAGGATCCACACACATTTTAACACACATCTCAGTTGATTTCTAGATCCATTAAAGTATGGGAATCATACTCTAATCTTGCAATCAGGAGTCCTTTGAGTCTTCTCTTTCATTTTTGCTGGGCATGGGGGAGAAGGAGAGCCTTTCAGGTGAATCTGATTTTTAAGTTGCCTTTCTTAAGGAACGCATTGGTTTGGGTCAGTGGAATCACAGGACATGATCGGACTTCTCAGACATCCGCAGAACCATCCCTCTGTTTTTCTCTCTGCCCCATTGGCAGGAGTCTTGGCGCCTGTCTTCTGCTGAGCCAAGATGGGTGACTGGAGCTTCCTGGGAGAGTTTCTGGAGGAAGTACACAAGCATTCCACGGTGATCGGCAAGGTCTGGCTCACAGTCCTCTTCATATTCCGCATGCTGGTGCTGGGCACGGCTGCCGAGTCATCCTGGGGCGATGAGCAGGCTGATTTCCTCTGTGATACGATGCAACCTGGTTGCGAGAACGTCTGCTATGACCAAGCCTTCCCCATCTCCCACATTCGATACTGGGTGCTGCAGGTCATCTTCGTCTCCACGCCCTCGCTGGTGTACCTGGGCCACGCCGTGCACATGGTGCGCGTGCAGGAGAAGCGGAAGCTGCTCCGGGAGGCGGAGAGGGCCAAAGAGGCTCGGGCCGCTGGCTCCTACGAGTACCCGGTGGCCGAGAAGACAGAGCTGTCCTGCTGGGAAGAAGTGAATGGAAGGATTGCCCTCCAGGGCAGTCTACTCAACACCTACGTCTGCAGCATCCTGATCCGCACCACCATGGAGGTGGCCTTCATTGTGGGCCAGTACCTCCTCTATGGGGTCTTCCTGGACACCCTGCATGTCTGCCGCAGGAGTCCCTGTCCCCACCCCGTCAACTGCTATGTGTCCCGGCCCACGGAAAAGAATGTCTTCATTGTCTTTATGCTGGCGGTGGCCGGACTGTCCCTTTTCCTCAGTCTTGCTGAACTTTACCACCTGGGCTGGAAAAAGATTAGGCAGCGATATGTCAAGTCCCAGCCAGGCGTAGGTGAGTGCCAGCTTCCTGGTCCCTCGGCCGGCAGAGTCCAGAGCTGCACACCACCCCCTGACTTCAATCAGTGCCTGGAGAATGGCCCTGGGGGGAAATTCTTCAGTCCATTCAGTAACAAGATGGCCTCCCAGCAGAACACAGATAACCTGGCCACGGAGCAGGTGCGAAGTCAGGAGCAGATTCCGAGAGAAGGCTTTATTCACATCCGTTATGCCCAGAAGCCCGAGGTACCCAATGAAGGCTCCCCAGGACCCAGCCTCCCCCACGGCTACCAGAGTGACAAGCGCCGTCTCAGCAAGGCCAGTAGCAAGGCCAGGTCAGATGACCTGTCGGTGTGACCTCCAGTGTGGGAGAACCAGATGGGAACAGAGGAACTCAGAGAGGGAAGGCATGTCCTTTCTGACCCCATCTCTTTCATTCTCACCACTGCTATGCTATTTTTGGACTCTGGGTCTCAATGGCATTGCTCATTCTTCCCAGAAGATGTTAGCAGGTCTTTGTGGATGCGGTCAGAGACATAGCTATCTGTCCAGGCTGCTGTCTCTTCCCCATCATCCACCCAGAATCCTCAATGAAGCCTTTCAGATTACTCTGTGAATGGGATGGAAGAAGGGAGGGGATCATAGCAAATCTGGCCTGGGAGGGATAGCCAGAGGGGTAAGATGACTCTACACAACAGCCACACAGCTGATGGATTCTCTAGGTCCTTCTGACTTCCTTGATCTGAACACCCTTCCTCTGGCAAGAAAGAGCCCAAAGTTCCCAATCCAACAATGAGCATGAGTCAGGAAACATGCCTCAGATGTGCTCTTGTGTGTTGTCTCCTTGGACCATACCTTGGAATGGTGGTGAGGTTGCCATGGTCTGCCCTCGGCTGCCCCTCCCTCTGCCCAGTCTTACTTAAAAAGAAGTCCTTGGAACTCAACCAGCAAGCTCAACTTTACAAGTGCCTTGGTATGCACCTCTGGCAAATGTCTCACCTTGGTGATATTGCAGCCTTTCCTTCTGCCAGGGTGTGCAACCAGCCCCTGGGGCTGGAAAGCTCTCCCGGGGAGTCACTGTACACACAATTCCACTGGAATTCCTGCCACCACCTGGCATCCTGCAGCTCTTTTACAGTTCAAGCTGATGATAGACACCATCCCTTCCATTCCCCCTTTGGCAGTCCCTCGAGTGCTCCCCTAAACACCTTATTGACCAGAATGCCCAAGAAGCCATTGTCCTCTCTTGAATCCTGACCAGTTCACCAGCCATGGAGGCCAGTGGAATTTCCCTAGGTCTTATGAAAACAAAGAGGACATTGTGCTTCTCAGATTCCCCTTGGGAAAAAGAATAATTCTGTTGTGAAGATAGAAAAAAAAAGGAGAGAAAATACTGGAAAACTATTTTCCCCTCCTGTTTGCTTCCCTTGCTGACTGCCAACTTCGAGTGCCAAGAGGAGGTGTGATGACAACTATGGAGGCCCCCAGATTTCCCTTTCCCTGGAGTATTTAACAGGGGCATGAAAGCAGTAAGGGAATCTCCAGTTCTCTTGGCAGGGCCCTGTTTAAGAGCACAGAGATGCCTGTGTCTTCCCAGTGCTCCCAAAGAAACTGCCAAAAGCAGTGCGGATGGCAGAAAAGCTGTGTCTCCCCAGGGACTGGCCAGGTTTCTCTCTTCAGTCCGTCCATAATGGGTGGTTGCCACTTTGGATGAAGATAAATGATGCTCAGAATTGGATGCTGAAACTTACAGGGAGATGATTACTTTTTAAAATGCATGTGTGTTTGTGTGTGTGTATGCTGATAAAGTGGATGAAGGGGAGGGGAGTCCAGAAATAAGGAAAGAATATCTTAGAGACACTTGGGTTTTCCTGCTTTCCTCTAGATGCCCGGCAGAGGGCTGAGACTCACTGTTTTCAGTGTCATCAACCTAAAGATATAGCCCTGAGAGGCCTGGATAGAGGAGGTTGAAGGCTTAGAAGGAGGCTCAGCCTCTGCCCCACCTGCCCATCTCTGGGCCCCTCTGCTGAGACTTGAATGCTATTGGTGGGGAGAGAGAAGGATGTGGGCAGAGGGGTGGAGGAAACTGACTGGGATGCCATTTAGGGAAGAATGATTGGTTATCCCAGATCCCTGGAGGGAACACCTTTTAATCTATTGTCTGGCACTGGCATTAAGACTCTCCAAAACAAAACAAGACTATCTTTCCCACTATCTCTCAAGGGTGTTTGTTTTATGCAATAAGTGTTCTTGGGTTAGAAATTCTATTAAATCAGTCCTTCATGAAGGGGCTTTCAGGAAGGAAAAAGGAAATAATATGTGTAGTTTGTCCAAATAAAGTCTGGCCCTCCATGTATCTCTTCTTTGTGTCCCTTTAATGGTATGACTATAAGATAGAGGTAGCAGCCTTGGTAGGGGAGGGGAGCACTTGATCAATATTGCAAAGGGCTTTGGAATCACACATGCTAGGGTGAAAATTGCAGCTGCTGATTTACAACTGGACTCCAGCAAGCTACTTAATCCCTGAAGCTTGGTTTCCTCATCTGTAAACTGAACCTAGTAATATCTACCTCACAGGTTGTTAAATGAGATAGTGTTTGTAAAGAGTTCAGCAGGGTGCCTGGGAAATCATAGTCTGTCATTAAATTACAATTATTGCTATTATCTTCATTATTTTTGCCATTATATTGACTACATAGAATTTGAAAACCTGGGATGTTCAGGAATGATTCCAGAACTTGCCATTATGGAGCTCACAGTCTGCTTAAGATGGTTAAACTAAATTACATAAAGGAAACAAAAGAGAATGAAATAGAAATTCATTAATGACCAATTCTAGGACCTATAAGGCTCTAAGAAGTGATCCACATGAAAAAAGCTACATTAGAGGAGGAGATACCTGACTTGGCCTTAAGGAGTGGCTAAGGTTTTAGGAAAGTGAAGACCTCAGAAATGACTCTGTGAAATAGGCCTGTGTGTGTAAGTCGCTCAGTCATGTCCGACTCTTTGCAACCCCATGGACTGTAGCCCACCAAGTTCTTCTGTCTATGAGATTCTCCAGGCAAGAATAACTAGAGTGGGTAGCCACTCCCTTCTCCAGGGAATCTTCCCAACCCAGCGATTGAACCCAGATTTCCTGCATTGCAGGTAGAGTCTTTACCATCTGAGCCACCAGGGAAGCCTGTGAAATGGGCCCAAGAACCCGAGTCTCCTACTTTGCAGGTGGATTCTTCACCACTGAGCCACCAGGGAAGCCCGAAAGTGAAATAGGCCTGATACTGGGCTTTCCAGGTGGCTCAGTGGTAAAGAATCCAGCTGCAAAGTAGGAGACTCGGGCTCAATCCCTGGGTTGGGAAAAATCCCCTGGAAAAGGAAATGGCAACCCACTCCAGCATCCTTGCCTGGGAAATCCCATGAACAGAGGAGCATGGTAGGCTACAGTCCATGGCGTCACAAGAGTTGGACATGACTTAACGACTAAACCACCACCACCATCCCCATTTTACACTTGGAAGCTGAGTTCCAGGAAGGTTCCCTGATAGTGTTCATCTTCTCACTGGCCTCTTTGATTGGGATCACATCTCTTTGGAAGAGGAAAATGCTTCATGCTAAAAAAAAAAAAAGAGTCCAGGGATCACCCAGTCCCTCACCAGCAAATGGGTGCCATTTCCTAGACAAAGAACCAAAGGCTGGGAAAAAGCAAACAAGTATTATCTGAACTACCAACTGGTCTATCAGGGCAGGGAAGCTCTTTTAAAGAGGGGTTGCAAAGAGCTCGTAGAACACATCTTGCAACACCACTGTTGAGAGTCAAGTGTGTACCTGGCACCTGTCCAAAGGTAAGGTGCTCAGCCCAGAAGTACCTGAGCAGTTCAGCTGGAAAAAGCACCTGGGATCCATTTTTTTCTCCTAGGGAAAAAAAAATAGTGAATCTCATGGTTTTATAAACATGGCTGTTAACATTTGACAGTTTATGTTACACCAAGACTTCAAAAGCCAAGGGACTTATTTTATAGGGAGTAGGATTTCAGCCTCACGTTTCTATTCTCATTTTACTTCCTTTCTGCCTCTAAATGTTCACCACTAAAGAGGTAAGCTGAGCATAATATAATGAACACACCTCGGTTGTAGGTCCCTCCAGGCCCCTTTCCTTACTTTCCTTCCTCCAGTGCCAGTTAAGACCACTAGTGTTTCATTCATATGGCTGAAGTATTGATGTGGTTAGTGCTAGTAACACTCTTATGAAGAATTGTAGTATGAATGAGTTTTTCCAGGTTTCTTCTTGATAGCAAACTTTGATAGCAGAGGGAAAAACAAAAGAGCACTAGGCACTTGGCAGATGTCTTGAAGATTGGCTTTCACGATGTGGAAATGAAGAGTGGAGCGAGGCTGGAGAAGGAAGCCAAAGATAAGCTGCCACTTCCCAGTCCCCAGTACATGCTGGAAGCCCCTGCCGCCCATCCATGTATTGGCCCTTACTGTCCATATGGTGAACAAACGAATTTACAAATGACAGCTTTTTAAATAGAATAGAATTGATGGTTTATCCTCAGTGGCCACGTGATGATCATCAGAGATGGGTATGGTCTATAGTTTTTTACTGTCATTTCAATTGGAAAAGAGGAAAACTTGAATTCAACAAATACTCATTGAGTATCTACTTTGAGCTGGCACTCTTTTGGGCTTTAGGAATACAGTTTTACAAAATAGACATGGTTCCCTCCTTTTGGAGCTTACAACCTAGTGGGGGAAGACTCCCTCAAATAAGCAAGTGAACAAAATAATTACAAATTGTGATAAGTGCCTAGAAATAAACAGACTGGGTGGGGGTGGGGGTGGGGAGCTAACAAAGGTGGGGAAGTTTCTAATTTCTAAGAAATTAGAAAACATAAACTAAATGAAATGGGAAGAGTGAATATGAAATAGAAAAAGTGAAACAAACTAGATACAAGTAAAAGATCCTCATATAGTCCATATAGCTATCAGATAGGATGGGCAGAAGGTCCTTTCTGAGGAGGTAATGTCGAGGCTGAGATCTGACAGCTGAGAAGAAGCCAGTCAGTGATGAGTAGGACAAGAACCCAGGTAGGGGAAACTAAATTACTTCCAGGAAACCCCAGAATCCAGCTGTCCCTGACCGCAATCTGATCCAACATTTTTGAAAGACACAGAATTCACACAGCAACTGGATAGCACCTAAAGCAAGACTATTCGGCACCAACTGCTGCAAAACACAACCAAGCCTCAAGGGACAGAGAAGTCTTTTTACTCAAAGAAGCAAAAGGAACATATAAAAGGTCTTAATTAAATATATGTTGTTAACATTCTAGAAAGCTCCGTTTGATGCTACAACTATTATTTCCACCAATATCAATTCTTGTAACACACTTGGGGCCTGCTAAACTAGGCCTGTTCCCTAGAGGCCACAGAAGCTGGTGGGCGCAAGACTGTGTTTGGAGGGGCTGGGAAGGAGCCAGCAAGGCGTGGTCCAGAGGAGCCTTGGCATCACAGGAATCAAAACAGCAAAACATCGAGTGCACAGAGAAGGGGAAGTGAGAGGGAGGGTAGCACATCTGCAGGGAAGCCAGGCTACAGGAGTCGTGCAAGACACCAGGCAGACAGGCATGCTGGGGACATCTCTCCACTGGATCTGGACTTGGAACTAGACCTCCAGACTCAGAGGAGGGAGTTGACATGGGCAAAGCAGAGCTTCATCCTCGGGGCTGGATGACTAGGCGGAGCACCAGGCCAGTGTCTTGGACAGAGTACAAGGTGGGTGCCCATTATCAGAATTACTAAGGTGTTGATAAAGTCATTGCCAGTAATATGTATGATTTAATAGATGCCTTTGAAATCTTAAACCGTAGGAATGACCGATTGAGACTTCCAGGTTCCCCATCAAGCATGGTGGTGGACGGGGAGATGATTTTTGGCACGGAACTTAGCACTGGTCTGAAATCGCCCCAAGTTGGCATCTACTTCCTTCACCTGCATGTAAGGCCAGCATAGCACTGGGGAAGTTGTGCCTGGACACAAGTCTTAAGTACCCTCTGTCCCTTCAACCCCGCTGACTTTTCCATTACCCTAATTCAAGACCCTTGTGTGACAGGGTAGGCACATTTACTTGCTAACAACAGTTTCCTCAGAGACAAGCTGAGAGCCATGCGTGAACGCATTCTGGAGACGGTATTGCCCTGGGCACTGTATCCTGGCCATTGCTCAACCATTCAGGCAATCGCTGCTGTTCCAGCAACAGGGGACATTCAGGGCTGGTGGAATTGTCTTATGCCTTCCTGGGACTCCTCTTCAAATGAGCTGAAATGTTAGAACCATATCTGGAGCCTTGGAGAAAAGAATTTCTCTCATTGTTTCTAATGAGTAGCCATGTTTAAAAACAACTGGATTATATGAGGCTCTTTTACTTGTATGTAGTTTGTTTTACCTTTTCTATTTCATATTCAATGTTCCCATTTCATTTAGTTTATGTTTTCTAATTTCTTCATCTCTTCTTTTTCTTTTGATATTTTTTCTCAAGCCTTTATCAAGCACAGTAGAAAAGCTTTTGTATACATACATATAAATAGTATGTATAACATATATATTTTAGAAAACTTATGAATTTTGCCTAACTAAAAGATTTATGACATTCTGACTCCACTTGTTTGACTTAGTATGAATAGAATGCTAGATTTTTAATTTTAAAAAACAGATATGCAACAAGCAACAAAAGTTTACTGTATAGCACAGGAAACTGGAGTCAATATCTTGTAATAACTTATAGTGGAAAATAATCTGAAAAATAATATACGTGCATGTGTATAACTGAATCACCTTACTGTACACCTGAAATATTGTAAGTCTTCTATACTTCAATAAAATATATGCATATTAGGAAAAAAATAAAGATTGGAGAAAGAAAAAAATTAAGCTGAAATATAACTTGGAGGGATTTAAACTTGCAAATATTTGAGGTAAAATTACGCATTTGAAACCCAGTGTAAAAAACTGTAGGGTGTCGTTGGCTAGGGACAAGTCAATTTAAAAAAAAAGAACCTCACATATTTTGGTAATAATCACATAACAAGTTTGCAGTTGTTGAACTCTAACTCTTTCATTGGCTCTGTGCTGAGATTTCATGAATGATCATTTTCCCCTTACAATAATCCTATGAGATCAGTTGACTCCACTTTACAGATAAGGAAACAGAAAGATGCAATAACCTGCACAGCTTGTAGGTGGCAGAACTCTGATACAAACACTCATCTCTCAGTCTACAGTGGGCTTCACTCAGTGTTAGTCGCTTAGTCATGTCCAACTCTTTACAACCTTAAGGACTGTAGCCCGTGAGGCTCTTCTGTCCATGGGATTCTCCAGACAAGAATACTGGAATGGGTTGCCATGCCCTTCTGCAGGGGATCTTCCTGACCCAGGAGTCGAACCCAGGTCTGCTACATTGCAGGCGGAATCTTTACCATCTGAGCCACCAGAGAAACCCAGCTTATCATATATATTTTTAGTACAAAGGCAACACACAAAATTGTACTTATGCTGTAACGTGAAAAATAGGTATTTATAAGAACAAAGGCCTGAAAAGAACAGAAATGAAAACAGTCATGCCGGTATGGTGGATCTGTAGGGGTGCTTTAATTCTCCTTATTTTCTAAAGTATTTTAACGTTATGTTATTTTTGTAATTAAAACATTTAAATTATATTTATATTCAACCTTTGGGCTAAATTTGGTGTCTCCCTGGGGCAGCTGCCAGGAGCTGCCTCTCTTCATTTCCGCAGTTCTCATGCCTGGGAACATTTTTCTTTGTTTGGGCTCTGACTGCCACCCTTAAATGGAATAAGACTAAGCAGGAGGCACCCACCCCAGGGTCTGGGCTGCCGACTACGTGACGGTGGATGGTCTGCCAGCTGTGTCTCTGGAAATTGCTGAGCTTCTGAGGGAGCGTGGGAGGCATGACCCGCACCCTCGGTGTGGTGGGTGTGGACAGTGCCCGCTCCACGTCAGGTCAGGGCCATGGACCACCAGACACTGTTTGGATGATTTAGAAGGTTATCAGTGGGAGAGAAGCCTGCCCTCAGATGCTCAGACCTAGTGGGAGAGGAGAATGATGCTAAAGCACAGGGCAGAAGCACAGTATGGTAAATGAGAGGAAAGCAGCAGTGTAGTTCTCAGAGAAAGGAGGGGACCTCGGGAGAGGAAGAGCTCAGGAAAAGAATCACCAAATAGGTGCCCCTTGAACTTGGGTGTGCAAGATGAATAAGATTTTACTATGTAGAGAAGACTTTCTAGTGGGAAGAAATAGAATGCAATGTTCCAGGAGCTGGGAGGGGCCCAGAAGGGAACTTTGAGGGGGAAGATGAGGGCAAGGCGTAAGAGGATTCTTGAAAGTGTGCCTTTCACCTTGTAGGTGATAAGGAGCTCTGAGTTTCTTTGGGCATCTGGGGAGCGGGGTGATCAATGCTGTTCTTGAAGTCAATTAAGGCCAGTGGGCTGTGGAGGGAAGAACATCGAGGCTGACCATCCATCCCCTTTTGATCTGGGGATGAAGTGAGGGGCCACAGACAGAGCCTCAACCAATGGGACTTGGTGGCTGGTGAGGAATGAAGTGGGAATAGTGGTAGGAGAAGGATGCCCGAGATAACTAAGAGGTTTCAGCTCTCTGTGAACATTTATTTATTTATTCAACAAAATTAATTCCAGGAGAGGGTAATGGGTATATTAGACCCCTTTTACGTATCAGTTCAGATCCTATCCGCCTTGGTGGTGGTGGTTTAGTCGCTAAGTCGTCTGACTCTCATGACCCCATGGACTGTGGCCCACCAGGCTCCTGTGTCTGTGGTATTTCCCAAGCAAGAATACTGGAGTAGGTTGCCATTTCCTTCTCCAAGGGATCTTCCTGAGCCATGGACTAAATCCAGGTTTCCTGCAGGCAGTCTCCTGATTTGCGGGCAGATTCTTTACCAACTGAGCCACTATGGGAGCCCCTTGTCAGCCTTAACTGTCTCTTATTTCAGTTGCCAGTGGGTGCTGATCAGCCACCCAAGGTGCATCTGACCCCACTCCAGGGTGCCCTACCGACCCAGTGGTAGAGCTCTGCTCAGCACCTACACTGGTGCATGGACAACTGGAAGTGGGGGGTCATCAGTGCAAACACAGGGTACACCTCTGAATAGTGGAGACAGAAGCCCCTCCTCTGCCCCTGCCACCTCGCCCCTGATGGTTCAAGGCCTGGTCACTGAGCAGCCCACTGCACTTACCAATGCACAGTTTGATGATGTGTCTTCCTATTTTGAGTCCTTCCCTGTTTCTCTCTCCTTGCTTCCCACTCTTGCTCCTGGAAATGTACACCCTGATAAAGTACTGATAATGTACATCAGTCTCTGCCTCGGGCTCTGCTCCCTGGGGAATCCAGACTGAACCAATGATTCCAGTTTGAAATCTGGAAATTTCAAATCTGAAATCTAGCTTTTATCACTCTACCCAGAACTGTAGAGCATTCAGTCCAAGCCAAGGTTGGCAGTTCACTCTTAGGATAATTATAAGTGTGCAGGTCACAAATCCTGACATTGACAGCTTTCAGAAGTCCAGCAGGTATAGGCATTCTCATAGTTTCTTCTGTGTCAGTCTTATCTGCCTGTATGGATCTTTACCTCCAAGACCCTGTGCCTCAGGCATTTAGGACAATGTGGGGCAGGCAGAAGATGCCAGAAAACATCTGCCAAGTTGAACTGAAGCTGTTCTCTTTTGTTTCCCTAAATTCCACATCATCTTCGGTGGCCTCACTTAATCTAGAGACTAGTTTCCAAAAGGGCATGTCCTTCTGCTTGTACTGTTTGTGCGCAGCGAAGTGGCACCGATGGAAACTTCCACTGAGCATGGCGGTGCCACGGCACTCCAGCAGATACTGGGCCATTATACAGTGCTTTATCCCAAGAGCTCGCCTCCCTCCGGCAGTGCATCTGGAGCTCCAGCCTTGGAAATATTCAGGCTGCTTGCTGCTCTTATGCCCCTGTGTCCCTCTATCCACAACATCCCTGCTCCCCTGTTCCCCCACCCACCCACCACTGACAACCATGACAACTCCCTATTTCTGTTCAAGTTTTCAGTGGGAAAGGAATTAAAAGTGTGGAAAGAAATTATTCTCCCCTCCCCAGTTAACCAAGGACTTCACTGCCACTAACTTGCCTCTCCTTCCCCATTCCTCAAATAGTCTAAAGATTTGGGGAAAATTAAAAGTTGCTACAGATGCACACACATATGCATGCATGCATACACACACACACACACACACACACACACACACACACAGGGGCCTCTATCTTCACATTTATAGCTGCCCTTAAGCCAAAGGGCTTTCTGGGTGAGGGAGGCAGCCCAAGTGATGCTGGCTTTTCTCTGAGCCTCCCGTGCCGGGTTCATGCAGGAGACCACGAGCGTGGAGGTGTTGAGTTCGGACCGCCAGGGCACTTCAGCTGGTAGAGAGAATGAAAGGCGCCCTCTGACAGCTGGGCTGGGAGCTGTCAGGGCGTGGAGAGAGCAGCTCAGGTGGCAGCTAAGCTTTCAAAGGAAAACACCTCTGGCTTTTCCAATGTGCACTCTTCTGCTTCCTTTTCCTGGCACCCACTTACACTCTGCCATCCCGAGCCCCCTGATCACTCCTTCCAACACTTTCTGTCCATCCTGCTGACCTTCTCTCCCCACCCATCAGAGCCCAGGGTCACTGGCAGATGGATGCATGTGTATATGACTCGTCTTCCCAAATAAACCCCTGAACGTCAGAGTACATCTGACTTTTCTGTTGTCCTCTGTCCCTCTCATATGAATCACAGGATTTTTAAATAGGGAGAGGCCTCTAGCAACAAATTTAACTCGCTTTTTCCAGGAAACTGAATCCTGGAGGATCAAGAATTCTGGAACCTCAGTGCTGAGCAGTCGTTTAGGCCAACCTCCTAATTGCTGCTCTCTGCCAGTGGTTGCCCAGCTTCTCCTGACACTTCCAGTGACAAAGCCCCCTGGAACTTTAATTTGCCTGGTTTCTCAGACCCAGAGTCAGAACCTAGCTTTCTACTTATAAAACCTCTTTGAGCTCTTGTTTCTCCTCTAGGAAATAGTATAATAGTATCTAACTCATAGGCTTGTTGTGAAGAATAAATTAAGGAAATAATACCTAGTACCAAATGATTACTTAATAAGTATTAGTTATCATTATGCCTTTTTCCAAGACAGCCCAGCCAATCTTCAGATGGATCTGTTGGAAACTTAGTTTTCTTTTTTAGATAAAATTGTTTTCCTGTAGTTTCCATCTTGTGTGTGCTGCCCAGAGTCACTCAGTGAGTTATGGCAGAACTGAGACCAGAACCCAGATCTCTCCATGGGCCAGGCTGTCTCTGAAATACTCGCTGCATAACTGAAAAAGAAGGCAATTTGCCACAATAAAACACTGTTGTGTTTATTCCCATTTTAGAAGGTGAGATAAGAGAGTGAGTTTTCGCTAGCCTCAGAGCTAGTTAGGTTCAGAATCGGTTCCAATCACGTCTTTTCTCCAGGCCTGTGCTCTGTCCCACTACATGTGCGGCTTTAATGGTGTTTTCTCTCTCCCGTTTCCGTCTTAGCAGATCAGAGAGGGTGGTATTTGTAGATATAGATAAATTGTAGCCTGCCCTGAGATCCCACTCATCTCCTCTGTTCATCTTTCTAATGCTAATGGGTTGGTTAAAATATAGGAATAGTTCTGGCCTGCAAGTATATTGGAGAGACAAGATTAGTCCTTCAGTTCTATAAGGGGTCACAAATAACATTCTGCTTACACCTCTATTTAAGGGTGGCCCTAAAGGACAATATAGGAGAGAAATCCTACCATGGTGCAGAGCTCTGATTGGTTCTTGTCATGATGCACTTTGTCTGGAAGAGGAAATGACCTGACCTCTGGATTGAAGCCAATTCAGAGACAATGACTAATGATTTGGAAAAATAGGGAATTTGAAGAGATAAGACAGAAAGATGTGTGACAAAGAATTTTGGGAAAGAAGTATATGAATGGACCAGTCATAATGGGCCCAGGAAGTGAAATAGATTCGTTCCATGAGAATGTTCTTCCAAAGGTGTGCACAGTGCAAGAGGCTCTCAAACAGTATACAAGATATCTTGCCCTTTGTATGTTAGCCTCTTTCCCAAGTCACCCCAGTATTTGCTCAGTGAGGTTAGGAACCTCATCCTGGTGGCAGGGTTAAGATTATTGAAAGTCTACAACATGCAATAGACTTTACCTAGGCTGACCTGGCCACCATCACTGCTGAGTATCTAACTTCCCAGAAGCTTGAACCCTCAAGATGGTACCATGACCTAGAGGTGCCTATCAACCACTTGCCTGGAAGACTGACTACATTATATCCTCTTATCATGAAGGGGGCAGAAATTTGCTTCTCCTTGAAATAGTAAGTGTGTTAGTTGCTAGTTATGTTCGACTCTTTGTGATCCCATGGACTGTAGCCCGCCAGGCTCCTCTATTCATGGGATTCCCCAGGCAAGAATACTAGAGTGGGTTGCCATTCCCTTCTCCAAAGGATCTTCCCAACCCAGGGACTGAACCCAGGTCTCCTGCATTGCAGGCAGACTGAAGACTCTTTACCAACTGAGTTACAGGGAAGTCCCACTGAAATAGATATTTCTGCATTTGCTATCTCTGCCTACCATGCTTCTGTCAGGAATATTACTTACAGCGTGCCTGCCACGCTCCTCTGTCCATGGGATTCTCCAGACAAGAATACTGGAATGGGTTGCTGTTTCCCTCTCCAGGAAGATGCCCTGACCAGAGATCAGACCCGTATCTCCTGCATTGGCAGGTGGATTCTTTACCACTGAGCCACCAGGAAAGCCCCATAGTAAATGAATGAAACACATTTAGTATTCTCCTTAAGAGATATTCTGAGGAGGGTTGAGAGAGAGGTATGAGAGAGGGGACATATGTATTTTTATGGTTGATTCACTTGTTGTAAGGCAGAAACCAACACAACATGGTAAAGCAAATATCCTCTAATTTAAAAACAAAAGAGATATTCTGATAAACACATTTCTTTCATTTCATTATATTCAGGGATGGTTAACAACCTGGTCATGTTTCCGTAATTCTTGTAAATGGAACTTTGGGAACCTGCCTGGTTGGCCCATGCCCAGCCCTCATTGAAAGAATGAACATTCTTTCATTCTAGGACTGGGAAGAGCAGAGCATACACAATGCGGGGAAATGAGGTCAAGTAGAGCTCGCCCACTAGGTGCCGTCCGGTTGGGGTAACTCCACCATTGACAGCCTGTGCATAGAGAGAACTCTGCAGCTGCTCACCCCTCAACACAGGAGCCTCACTTCCTTTTGACCCAAGGCAGGTTTTCCTGAGAGGTGAAGTGAAGGGAATATGGTGGTTCTAGATGTTTCCCTCTGATAAGGTAAACCCAATGCCTGGTCCCACTTTAATCCATAGCTTCTTCAGAACTTTGCAGAAGGCGGATGTAGCTAACATTGAGTAAAAATAAACCCTGAAACAGACATTGTTAGGAACAGGTGCTTCAGAGAAGTAGGATTTGATTCCTGCAAACAAGTACCTTTGAGGGCCTTTTTGCCAGGAGGCGGGACGCCTGATGGTGGCAGTGAAGTTGGCTTTCTTGCCCAAGACTTCCACCTACCCTCCACCTCTAACACCACCACATACCACAGCCCCATCATTCTCTCCTCACATTGCTTCCCCACCTCCTGCCCAATATAGATTCCTGAAGCCACCACCTTCTGACTCAAGGATTATAGTTTCTCAAAATAAGTTGTACTGAACAACTGCTGTCCCCGGAAAGAGATCGAGTGGAAATTCCAAGGCCCTGGGACAGGGTCTCCCCCTCCCTCATGCTTAAGCCCCTGCCTCTGTGCCCCTGTAGGTGCCTGTGATGTGTTGTTCTGAGTCACTTGGTCATGGCAAGTGGTCCACCCACTATTCATAGAGTATGGAACTGACAATAGGGTAGATTCCATTCCCCAGCATTCCCTGTATCTATGTAACTATCACCCATGGAATATGAGTAGAAATGATGTCATTTCCAGGCTGAGGGAAATCCACATTTTCTTCTCCTGTCTGCCATATGAATGTTAAGAACTCTGAGTTTCTAGGAAAGAGTGGAGCCACAAGACAGCTCCTAAGTACTACATGAAGGAATGCTGCAACCTACCAATGAGAAACATGCACACTGGACAATTACATAATCAAGAAATCAATATTTATTTGTGTTAAACCACCATTTTTTGTTATAGAAACTAGCACTATCATAATGCTGTGCTCAGTTGCTTCAATCATATCCAACTCTTTGTGACCCCATGGACTGTAACTTGACAGGCTCCTCTGTCCTTCAGATTTTCCTGGCAAGAATACTGGAGTAGGTTGCCATTTCCTCCTCCAGGGGATCTTCTCGACCCAGGGGTTGAACCCATGTCTCCTGCATCTCCTGTGCTGCAGGTGGATTCTTTACCGCTGATCAGAGGAAGCCCTGTAGGTGCCTAACCAAGAAGCAAATGGAAAGAGCAAGTCTTTCCAACCCTGTACTCCATTTTTACATCAAAAAGAGGCTGGTCAGGTCTAGGTCAATGTATTGAAAGTCCTTTTGTATTGTGCAACTCTTTGAATACAACGTCCTGTAAGCTCATACAGGCAACTGGCCCACCTGAGCAGCCCTGATCAAATTGTGAGGCAGGGAACGATATGTGGCTGGGCTTTACCCACTTTGCTCCATGTCAATCCTTCCCTCCTGTGGGCCTGGATGAGCTATTAGGATCCCTTCCGTCATAGCTCAGGGAGGACGAATGTGAGGCCCAGATTGCCCTAGCAGGAAGGGACATGCTGAATGGAGCAGGAACTGGAACTAAATTATATGTGAGCCAATCTTTTCAAGCCTATGTTGGAGATACAGATGGGATGTTATATGGCCTTGCTGGAGAGGAGAGAGGCCTGCTGGGCCAGGAACCCTGGCAGGACCAGAGAAGGCTCTCCTGGTCCAAAGAGAACTACCGTGGGGAGGAAGCCATGCAGGATCGAGTTAATCGGCAATTCTGAAGGTTAGTGGGGAAAACCTGGATTTGGTCCTATAGGCAATAGGGAACTGCTGTAACTTTCTGAGCAGAGGAACATCTCATGAAAGGGTTACCAGAAGAACAGTGGCTGTGCTCATGTAAAATCATCTCTAAAAACGCACGTGTCTGAACTACAACAACCTTTAACAAGCACTTCATGGTGTCTCTTCCTCTCATCCAACATTTCTGCCCATCTAATTTTAGATGCCCAAACATGCTGCCCAGGCTTCTGCTCAGGTGTCCAGGTTCCATCACCCAGCATGAACCCATCCTCCATCCTGAAGCTGCAGTGACTCCCTGGAACACAAATGCGGCACGGCATGGCACTCCCGCCTTCAGCGCCTTCAGTGGACCCTCACTGATTCAGGTCCAACTCCTCCACAGATTCACTGCAACCTTCTCCAATTACACTACAGCCTCCTCCAGTTATACTATGGCCTCATCCCCAGTTACACTACAGCCTCCTTCAGTTACATTATAGCCCTCTCTCCAGTTACACTATAGCCACCCTTTCTGGCTTTCTCCTCAGGACACCTACCCACACCAGCCGGTCAGCATTTCCCCTGTCTCTCCCCACCTTCCTGCCTGACTCACGCCTTCCTCTCTGCTTATTCTCCTTCCCCTCTGCAACCTCCCTTACCTTCTCTCAAGCCTACCATTGAAAATCTGTTTTTCTCTGATGCCTAGGTCTAACCTCATGTCTCTTGGAAATCCTTTTAAGATCCTCTAGTCTAAAATAGTCTCTCAAGACACCGCATTTGTATCTCCAGTGTATCTGGTTTAGCACTTATCTGTCTGCCTAGTATCAGAGTTATTTATAAATGCCTGTTCCTCCCGTTGTGTTGTGCACTCTTAGCAAGCACAGAGTTGAAATACATACTTGACCATCTTGTGTTGGCAAGCAGAGTTTATAAACTTTCATGGGGAACAGTTCTATAGATATTTGAAAAGTAAGAGTAGTCATTCTGAGCTCAGGACACTCTGAACTTTTAAGCCCCAAACACTTCCTACCCCCTTGTTTTGTGGTTGGTGAGACCTGCACTAGATAAGAAATGCTACCAAGAAGGCCAAGAGTCTCCTGCACCCCTCCCAGTCCAGGGCTGTGTCTAACTGGAGCCAGGACGGCAATTTGCAGACAGGCACAGCATCAGTATCCAAATGCTAGGACGTGATCCACTGCACGGCTCGAGTCCCTTTCCTCCCATTGTGCGTCTATAACCTGAGGCTGCTTAGTCTTATAAAGACTTTGGGGGAATGCTGCCACTCAGCAATGAGGAGAATGGTTATTTAAGAGAACGGCAGCCATCTGAGGTCACTTATTGAGCATGCTTATATGCTGGGCTCTGAACCCGAGACTGGGAAAACACAATCCTGAAAGGTTAAGAATGATGGTGAGGGGACTTCCCTGTGGTCCAGGGGTTAGAAAAATCAGCTTTCCAATGCAGGAGACTTAGGTTCAATCCCTGGTTGGGGAACTAAGATCCCAAAGGCTGCGTCCAAAGCAACTAAGCCTGAGCGCTGCAACTATTGAACGCATGCCATAATGAAGATCCTGCATGCTGCAACTAAGACCCAATGCAGCCATAAATAAATATTAAAAAAGAAAAAAGAATGATGGTGAAGTTACTAGTCAGGACAGTGTGCCACCTACAGATAGGTTGTGTTCCTGAACCACATGCGTTGCAACTTAGCATGCTTGCTTCAGAGAAACAATGAACAGGAGGGTGAGGCTTCCGGGTTATCACACAAGAGTCCACTGAACTCACAATGCAGTTAACTGTAGTATCTGAACAGTACAGAATTCAAGCAACCTTTAAAGTCTGATTCCAACAGAAGTCATTCTGCCTTCCAATATGGGATGCCATCTTCACCAAGTGCAGCCTCAGCACAGGCCTGGAGGTCCTTTCCTCTGCACCACCACAGTGGGCAGAACCCACTTTCCTTGGGGCCCCCTTCTTTGGGGCCACCACAGTGGCAGAAGCTAAGTGCCTTGGCTCCTCAGTAAGTATAAATGGAAGGGAGGAAAAGTCTCTGAAGCTTCTAGTGTTTAAGTGGGTGCCTAAGTGTCCCTAGCAGCACACAGGAGAGGGGAACTCAAATGTTTCTATCTGAGGTGGGAGTCCTTGGCTGGAATGGCCATCTGTACAGAATGGACATTCACTGACCATGGTTTGTAAGCTGAGAAGAGGAGTTGGAGAACATTAGAACTGAACGGATCTTTAAGATCAGCTAATCCAACCCCCATATTTTATAGAGGAAACTGACACTAAAGAAGTTAAACAGGGACTTCCCTGGTGGTCCAGTGGTTAAGAATCCACCTTTCCAGGCAGGGTACTTGGGTTTGATCCCTGGTGGGGGAACTAAGATTCCACAAGCCATAGGGCAACTAAGCCAGCACGTTCCAGGGCCTATGTACAACTACTGAGCCCTCGTGCCACAACTAGAGAGCTGTGTGCCATAACAAAAGATCTTGCATGATGCAATTAAGACCCGATGCAGCCAAAGAAAGAATTAGATAATTTTTGAAAAGAAGTTAAATGACTTGCCTCTGCTTACACAAAAAGAGTGGCACGACCAGCCCGTGAACCCAGAGCTTCTAAAGGTGAGCAAGTCAAGTTTAGTTCCGTCATCTGCTAGATGGGACAATGATCCTTCCTCATCTCAGGGTTATTGGGAGGTGCTCATGAAGACATCCTTAAGAAATCTTTGTAAACTGCAAAAGGCCACGTGAATGGAAGCTACTTTTCTTTCCACTACTCCTAACTGCTGCTCATTCCTCTCTTCAAACTTAGTGGTGCAGTGAGGTGATACAGAAGCCAGGATGTGCAGAGTTAGGATACCCAAAGGCAGCCCCCAATCCTGTTGGTCTACTAGCCTAAGAGGTGTGGCTTGTTAACTTCCATACTTTTATCCCAAAGCTGACATTTCTCTTTGGACAAGCTGTTAAAAAAAAAAAAAAATGCTCACTCTTCTAATCCAAACAAGAGAAGCCTAGTCTCCTGGAAAAGTTTCCAAGCTTTAAATAAGAGGCATGCTTCATCTTATTTGGGACAACACTAGAAGCACCTCCAGGTGCCTGTCAGAATGGCACCCAAAGCCCCTTGGTATTTCCCAGAAGAAGGCACTAGAAAGCAGGGAGTCCTCAGAAGAAGGCCCTTGGGAAAGAAACCATTTTCCCCTGGTGCCCACTTTGCCCTTTTGAACAAGCTGGTTTAGAATCTGCCCATGTTCCATCCCCTCCCACTTGCAGATATTCTTGCAATAAGTTAAACATTTTGTAATTGCTTGCCATTGATGGGTCACTTGTTTTTTCAATTGCTCTATGCTACCTTCAAGAGTATTCCATTCACCACCACTGCTCAGTTATGGGGTTCTGATAGCTGGTGGGAGCCCACCCATCTGGGTGCACTTGCCTTATAAGGAAGTCCTTGCTGAGTTCTGATTGGCTGATTTTCCTAGCGGTCCAGTTGATCCCAACATCTCTCTGAAGGTGGGTAGTAGTGATTTCTTGGTGAAATCTCATGGCTAATGTGTTATCTCTTGTGAAGCATGGAACAGAGGTAAGTAACAATCATAGTGAGAGCTAACATTTATGGCTCAGTGAATATCCCAGGCTCTGTGATGAGCTTGTTACTTGGGGGAACTCATTTAATCCTTATAATAACCCTCCGAGGTG
Source organism: Bos indicus x Bos taurus (assembly GCF_003369695.1). Classification (NCBI taxonomy): domain Eukaryota; kingdom Metazoa; phylum Chordata; class Mammalia; order Artiodactyla; family Bovidae; genus Bos; species Bos indicus x Bos taurus. The sequence goes on from NC_040078.1 coordinate 21,778,938, forward strand.
GGTTGGCGGTTTTTACTCACATTTTACAAAGGAGGAAACTGAGGCTCAAATAACTTGCCCAGGGTCCCACAGCCAATAGACAGAGGAAGTAGGATCTGCTAATGTTAATCCAGGTCAATGGATTTGGTCTATGAAATTCTCAGAAACTGACTTAAAAACAAATGTATACTACTTTGTTTATGAGAAGTGCTCTTGTGCACATAAAATGGGAAAATAGTCACCCTTCACAGTTCTGTGCTCTTGTTTCAGGTCAGGACAGAGCTTACTGTGGTCTGACATGGGCTGTGTAATCTGGGAAGGACCTTGCACGCAGCAGCTGTAGATGGTCACCAAGTTCTGATGACAGAGGGGTCACCTCTGTACACCAGTCTGAAGTGCCCCCAGAGGGCTGAGCTGGACCCCTGCCCGAGTTCACATGACCCTGAACAACAATAAGAAATTATAGAAGAGTTCACCAAGGAGTGTCATTCTGCCCAAGTCACCCCACCGTAAAACTCCTGGGTGCCCATCCAGCCTCGGGGCGGGAGCTGCGTGTACTCCTGCAGGAATGGGGCTTGAGCCTCACTGGACATCGCAGATGCAAACCCACCTCACCCCCTGCTCACCCTCTGCTGTGGGCTCCACCACCTCCCTCGCCTCCTGCAGGAGGCCACTGGGTGGGATCTTTTGTTGGCACGCTCACTGAGTAGGGAAGAGTAAGCAGAGGGAGGTGGCAGCGACTGCGGCTGTGTCCTTGTCACCACAGGCACAGCTGAGACTGGGCCCCATCCAGCCACACTCTTAACTCCAGCTGTCACGGCAACCACACCCTCAGCTCAGTTTGCAAGAGTCAAAGTAGCTGTCCCCAGTGACCTCTTGGGGGCCGATAGAACTGAAAACTGAGACCAAAAGTGACTCGACAGAAAATAGACTGAGTCAGGGCTTAAAAACAATGCCTTCCTCAGCCCCCCCTTCCCCATTTGGCTTTTGTCTCTGTCCCTTATCTCGTAGGTGTGCAAGCTGTTCCATGCAGTGGGAGGAGACCGTTACATACGATGTGAAAATGTTATGATGGTCCTTTAGAACTGCCCTGGAGGGGATCTCAGGAAATATGCTGCTGACACACAGGAAAGCCCAGGAGGCTGTAGGCCCGTGTCACACAGATCATGGGGCGTCACATGGCCTCTGCCAAGCTTTCAGTCTCTGCTAAATATTAATCCACTAAAGCTCATTTCCTCTTCTTCAATAGGGGAATAGCATGAAAAAAATCTCCAAATATCTAAGACATCTGGGAAGAAGAATATTATTGCCAAACAGAAACCTTGCCCTTTGAGGAGAAACTCCATCCCACTCTCTCACCCCAACCAGCCCCACCCCAGCTCTGTTATAGGTCATCGTAGAGTCTGGGCTGAGATGCCTGAAGCAACCTCATCCCTAACCTTGGTCGTGATCCTCCAGGCCAAAAAGGGGCAAAAGGCAGTGTGCCCCCAATTCTGCCTTCCTGTGATCTGGAGAATTCCTCAGTCTTCAGGAGATGCTGAGACCACTGAGCTTCACAGGCAAGTCTCTGTGACGAGAACAAGGCAGGAACCAGGGAGCCACTCAGCCCACATTTTCTTCCTCCGATGAGTACCTTCTTCAGTGCTTTGCCCATTTCCTGATTTGTCAGTAAAACGAGGTCAGAGTAACCAGTTCAGTTGCCATTCTGGTGAGTCCTCTAACCTAGACCTAATAAACGAAGAAAAATCAAATAGAAAGGATAGATATTAAAAAAAAAAAAAAGAGCATGATGTGCACTAATGTGTAAAACAGGTAGCTGGTGGGGGCCTACTGTATCTCACAGGGAGCTCAGCTTGGTGCTTTGTGGTGACCTAGATGAGTAGGGAGGGAGTTCCCAGAGGGACGGGATATATGTACACATGTGGCTGATTCATTTGGTTGTACAGCAAAAACTAGCACAACATTATAAAAGTAACTATATCCCAATTAAAAAACAAACAGGAGGAGGGACTCATGGGGCAGAGGCAAAGAATAGAGAGGAGATGAAAGGGCGGGGAGGGGAATAGAAAAGTTCTAAAAGTCCTTGAGTAAACAAGTGATGAGGAGCCAGGCACTGTGGAGTGTGACCAATTCAGTTCATTGCACCTGAGGTCTAATAGAAAATGAATGAACGAATAAGGAAAGCGGTGTGTCTCAGAAACTAAGTCCTGAGAGAGTGCTTTGGACTGAGACGAAAAAAAATGGCACCACTCATTCACAAAAGAGACAGCCCATTGGTTATTTTAAAACTCACCCATATTCACACCCTGGCTCTGACATAATGTATTTTAAAATGTAAAAAAAAAAATTCTCCTTGCAATTCTAATACGGTGGGGAAAAATTCAAGTTATTGTAGAAAATTCTACAGTGTTTCTTCTGTTAAATGCATAAAGTAAAAATGCCAAGAAAGGAAGAAATAACCATATACGTGCCTGGGACATAGCAAGTGCTTAAATATTTATTGCGTAGTGCACAAATTCAGTAATGCAGTGTCTAACCTACTGTATGTACTATGAACACAGACTCTTTGGCATGCTTTATGTATATTTACTTGTATTTTCTTAAACTGCTCAGAATTTTCCTTTCTTTTCTTCATTGTATAATTCATGCATTCTTCCCTCTCTGGGTCTTTTCTTGCTTTTGTTTTTTCTCCTCCCCATCCCCCACCCTGGCACCACATAGCCTGTGGGATCTTAGTTCCTGGACCAGGGATGAAACCCTCGCCCCCTACAGTGGAAGTGCAGTGTCTTAATCATTGGACAGCCGGGGAAGTACCCTCTTGCTTTAGTTTTTCAACTGGCATTTGCTTTCACAAAATAACCTCAAGGAGCTTCCTTAGTTCCCAAGCCTCTCTTCTCAGTGTATTACTATTCTGTTTTCTCCTCACACACACACTCACACAGCACATCCCACAATCTGGATGCCTTTATTTAACTTCCTATAGACAGCTCAACATATACCTCTTTCAGCAGAATTTAATGCTTACCATAAAACATTAATAATATTGTATTTATTCATGTAATTATTACAAATACAGTTAATTTATACTTAGTAAGCCCAATGGTAAAACTCTTAAGAGAGCAACATATGGTTATTAATGAACACATTAATAACTATGTTTTTGATGGTATAAGTTGTTTCTATAAAGTGACTATTCCTATGACAGACTTGCTCAATTATTTAAATGCTTAAATAAAATATGTGATTTTAATACATTATATTACACAAAATGAGTAATTTATAGGGATTCTAAGATTATTTTCAAGAAGACAAAGTAAAAATGCTTCTAAATAGAATTCATTACCTATTACTTGTCAACATCTAAAATACGGTTTTCATAACTACTGAATATCTGTCTATTCATTGGCTTGGCTAGTCACCTGAGAACCATACCCTATTGAATTCTGGGGGAAATATACTTAAATATTTTAAGTAAAGCCATGCCTTATAACAACACTTGATTCTCCTCAATATGGCCTAACGTGCTGGTCTCATCTTCAGTTTCTCACCTTTACCCTCCCTTCAAGCCCAGCTGACTATGAATGTTCACAGCCTGGAATGCCCTAAGTAATTTGGCTGAAACTTACTTCAAAGTCCAGCTCAATGTCACTTGCTCTATGGGGTGGCCTCAATAACCATGACAGAATTCATCATTCTCTTATGTGCTTCTGGGTGCTCCTGTGGCACTTTTCACCTGGAGATATGAAAGTCATGTCTTTCCCTGTGTGACTTCTCCCTGGGCTTCAGAATTCCTTAAAGACAAGGATGGGGACTTATTTGGGATTGTATTTTCACACAGGGTTTGGCATATGGTAGATAGGCAAGAACAGAGAAGGCGATGGCACCCCACTCCAGTACTCTTGCCTGGAAAATCCCATGGATGGAGGAGCCTGGTGGGCTGCAGTCCATGGGGTCGAGAAGAGTTGGACACGACTGAGCGACTTCACTTTCACTTTTCACTTTCATGCATTGGAGAAGGAAATGGCAACCCACTCCAGTGTTCTTGCCTGGAGAACCCCAAGGACGGGGGAGATTGGTAGGCTGAGTCTATGGGGTCACACAGAGTCGGACATGACTGAAGTGACTTAGCAGCAGCAGCAGATAGGCAAGAAATATTTCTTGTATAGACTTATTGAAGTATTTCTGGTCTGCATTCAACATCTCTTTTTATACTTCTACTAACAATGATGCCCAACAGGTGCAGTGGAGCTGACTCCAGCCTCAAGAAGCAAAAGTCAATTGTCCTAACTTCTTTGTTGGGTCGGCTCCCTTGGCAACAGTAAACAACCTCTAGCTCCCCTAGTTTGCTTTTCCAGTCTCTCTTTTCTACTCACTCTTCTGTGTTTCCCCATAAGTGAGAACAGGAACAAAATCTCTAATGCACACCATATGAAAAGGCTTGCGTTCATGTTAAGTCATTTCAGTCATGACCGACTTTTTGTGACCCTATGGACCATAGCACGCCAGGATCCTCCGTCCATGGGATTTTCCAAGCAAGAATACTGGAGTGGGTTGCCATGCCCTCCTCCAGGGGATCGTCCCAACCCAGGGATCGTCCCAACCCAGGGATCAAACCCGCATCTCCTGTTTTGGCTGTGTGTTCTTTACCACTTGCACCACCTGGAAAGCCCCATGAAAAGGCTTATCTGCTAAAAAACGTTTTTGTGGAAATGTAATTAAGCTACACTGTATATACTCCTGTAGACCATTCTGCAATGCCTAGCACAGTCCTTGGGTCAGAAAACATTTCATCAGTATGGCAGAAATCAAATCAATATTGTAAAGCAACTATCCTTCAATTAAAAATAAATAAATTTAAAGATATTTCATCAGTTAATACATGGTTTTATCAATGCTATAAAATACCAGAGAACTTTAGCTATTTACAATAGCAAAAATGATTCATTATTAGGGTATCCTTTTTGTGGGGTACATAAATAGGGTTAGAAGATTAAGAGACTAAAAACTCTGTGCCTGCCTTATTATTGCCCCCTTAAGCTACTGGGAGACTTGGCACATGCTATTGTGGTTAGTAAACTAATTTCATAAACTCAGTTAAGATAGACTCAATTCAACCTCTGAGAAAGTAACACCAATTTTGAAAGATGGCATCAAAGTGGCCAGAGGTGGATTGTACTGTACACAGAACTGCAGGCAGCCCCTACATGCCTCCTCTGGCTAGATCTCCAGCCTCCTGGCATCTCAACTCAGCTACCACCTAAAGTTGTCACAAGTTTATAACATCTGTGGAATAGAAGAGACTTTAGAGACCAAGTTCTTCCAGCCCAGAGACCTCACATTCTCAGGAATATACTAAAGGGACAATACTAAGAGAGCCAGAGTCATTTTCAATATTTCAAAAAGACCAGTGGAGATCATAGGCTTACCAAGAATCCTATGACAAAACTCTCTTTAAAAGTCTGATTTATGTACAGATGAATCTATTTGCAGGACAGGAATAGAGATGCAGATGTAGAGAATGGATGTGTGGGGTGGGGATGGAAGGAATGAATGAATTGGAGGGGGGAATGAATTGGGGAGATTGGGATTGACATATGTACATAACTATGTGTAAAATAGAAAACTAGTGGGAATCTGCTGTATAGTAAAGGGAGCTCAGCTCGGTGCTCTGTGATAACCTAGACGGGTGGGATGAGGAGGGAGGGAGGTCCAAGAGGGAGGGGATATATGTACACATATAGCTGATTCACTTTATTGTACAGCAGAAATTAACACATTGTAAAGCAACTATACCCCCAATTTTATTTTTAAAGTCTGATTTATTTATGTTTTCGTTAAGCTTTTGTCAATTCTGTGTTATCAAGCTCTCTCTCGCTGATCAAAGTCTCTGGTTAATTACATATGGAGAAATAAATTCTGTAAAACTTGGGGGTTAGGGGAAAAGGAGACCAAATCTTTCAAAACAACATTCATGCAGATAAAAACAATACAAGAGGTCCATGGTGGTGAAGAGTTTGCTGACCTCATCCAGCACTCTCCTTTTCCCACCCAGGAAAGGAAATTTGCCTGGGTCACACAGAAGGCTACAGGCAGAGTCGGGGTGACTCTCTCTTTCCTGGGCTGATGTCTTTAGTGTCTTTTGGGCTCCCACACTGTAGCATTCTCAGTTCCTTGCCCTGAATCTGTCTCTGCTTCCTGATTTTCCTGACATCACTGGCTGTTTCAGACAGACAGGAGCGCACTGCACCCAGAGGAAAGGAGACCAGGAAGTGCCCCAAGAGAGAAAAAAGCTGGAGACTAGCGACACCCACTGCTCAGACCGTGATGAGACATACAAGTGTTCTGGGCAAAGGACCTCAGTACAGGAACTCAAGGAAGGGGACAGTGAGGAAGACTGATGGAGTCGGCTGAAGGGAAGTACACAGGTCAAGAAGAAAAGATAAAGATGGCTCTGTTTCCTGGAGGCCAGGCCTCCTTATTAAAGGGGCATTGAGGATGTGAAACATTTACTCCATCAGCTCCTAATGGTTAATCAGTGGCCCTGTGCGGTGAGATGAGTAAGCACATGGTTTGGTAGAGACCCAAAAAAGACAAAGGGAAGTAAAAGCAAAGATGCAGAGTGACCACTGATTACGTAAGGGACGCACTTGCCTCTTGAGATTTCCCTGATCTCCTCTCCCACAGTCCCTATTGCCTGCCTCCAGAGCTCACTTGGTAATAACACACAGTTAGAGTCTGTTATAGCAATTCACTCAAGTCTCGTAACAACCCTACAGGTAGGTACTATTATGTCCCCATTTTATCAGTGAAGACATGGAAACAGAGAGAGGTTAAAAAATTTGCCCAAGTCTCACAACTAGTAAGGAGCGCAGCTGGGATTCAAATTCAAGCAGTCTGCGCTAAGTGAAAGTGAAAGTCGCTCAGTCAAGTCCGACTCTTTGCAACCCCATGGACTGGGGCCTGCCAGGCTCCTCTGTCCACGGAATTCTGCAGGAGTGGGTAGCCATTCCCTTCTCCAGGAGATCATCCCAACCCAGGGATCGAACCCAGATCTCCCGCACTGCAGGCAGATTCTTTGTCATCAGCCTGACTTGCTATATAATTAACATCTTCTGTTGAAATGTTGCTTTTCCCTCTCAGTCTCTGACTCTGAATTCCTAAAGGTCAGGGACTTGATTTTACTCATTATTGTATCTACTCTACTTAGCCAAGTGCCTGATATATGGTATATTCTCAACAAATGTTTGTTAAATGAACCAAAATCCCCCTCTTTGTCTCCAAATCCTCCAGATTTCTAAGATTCCAGTAGGTCTCCTAGCTGGCATAGATTTTATTCTACCATCTCCTCCCCAGTCCCTACTCTCCCAACAGGCTTGTTCTCATGAGACCTGCTTCCTACTTAGACAATATTTCTTTCCTTTCCCCTTATACCCCTGCATTCTATAGGGCCTCTCATTTGACAAGATCCTATTTTTAGCCATCAGAAATATGAATTTATGCTAATATTAATAGATTATCATTTGTTGTCTCTCTTAGTAGGATTTCCTAACCCAAATGGAAAAACACAAATTCATTCATTCAGACAATTCAACAATTCTTTAGTCTGATTCATGGAAGGTTAGGGCAAGGCAGGATCTTAAAAGTCATCATGTTCAATCTCTTCATCCTACAAAGGATGAATCTGAGTCTTGGAGAGGGAAGTGACGGATCCTTGATGATATTGCCAGTTAGGAGCACAGTCAGCTCTCTTAGGCCCTTATTGATGGATAGGAAATGGTCCTTCCCTTCAAGAAGTCTGTGATGGAAGAATTGCTGCAGGTGCTAGTAGGGGTGGTGTTGGAGTAGACAGACCTTCTGAAATCATTCCATATAGGTGGCCACCTACTTGATTGTCCCCTGCTTTGGGCATCTAACAGTGGTTCCTAGCAATCTGGGCCAGAGGTGGGGAGCCTGCAAAAGTAAGGAGGCTGTGATAACAACCAGAAGCCAACTATTAGAAGGACCTCACTTTAATGTGTGCTTATAGTTTCAGTACAAGTAGCACCAATCTTCTGCAAATTCATTTTAAGATCTTTGGATTGACAGAACAGATCAAGAAGACATTTTTTTTTTTTTTTTTGGTTTGTTTCAAGCCTTAAATTTGGGGGAACATTTCAGTTCAGGACAATTTCATTAGTCTTCTCTGTTGACTGCCTGTAAAATGCTGTTTTCCTTCATGGCTTCATTCCCATCTATTCATTTATACCCTTTTCCTGACTGATCTCATCCATTCTCGTGGCTTTTAACCTGACTCTCAAATTCTTATCAACTGGCAGTTCTCTCCCCTGAGCCCCAGTTGCTGTATTGAATGCCTTTTGGACATCTTTATCTGGGTGACCACAGTCTATTAGACTCCATAACTTTTAGGAAGGTTTCACCAATCCTTTTCTGCCTGGCCTACCTACCCCTGCAACTCCAGACTATCAGTATCCTGTGACAGACTCTAACTCTTTGTCTACAGTTTATTATTACTGATAATAGTTGTGATGGTTATGTTTCAACTTGACTGAGCTCTGATGTGCCCAGGTCTTTGGTCAAACATTCTGGGTATCTCTATGGATGCTTTGGGATGGGATTAACATTAAATCAGTGGACTGAGAAAAGCAGATTGCCATCTGTAATGTAAGTGGGCCCCATGCAATCAGTTGAAGTTCTGAATAGACAAAAGGCTGCCCTCCCTCAAGTAGGGGAGATTCTCCTGTTCGACGGCCTTTAAACTGGGACATCACTTTTCCTGGTTCCACAGCAGCCTGCTGGCTTTGGGACTTGAATTGGGACATCAAAGCTATAGTTTTGGGACTTGTCATCATCCATGGTCTTGTGAGCCATTCCTTATAATAAATCTCATATGTTCTATTGATTCTGTTTCTCTGAATAATTCTGACTAATACAATGTGCTAACTCACTTCAGTCATGTCTGATTCTTTGCAACTCTACGGACTGTAGGCTCCTCTGTCCATGGGATTCTCCAGGCAAAAATATTGGAGTGGGTTGCCATTTCCTACTCCAGGGAATCTTCCCAACCTAGGGATCAAACCTGTGTCTCTTACGTCTCCTGCATTGTCAGGCAGGCTTTTTACAACTAGCCCCACCTGGAAGTAAGCTGACTAATACAAAAGTAATAGCTATTTATTGCCTTGTTTTACTATACTTTATTTTTGGGGGCTCCAAAATCACTGCAGATGGTGATTGCAGCCATGAAATTAAAAGACGCTTACTCCTTGGAAGGAAAGTTATGACCAACCTAGATTGCATAATAAAAAGCAGAGATATTACCCTGCCAACAAAGGTCTGTCTAGTCGAGACTATGGTTTTTCCAGTGGTCATTATGGATGTGAGAGTTGGACTGTGAAGAAAGCTGAGCGCCGAAGAATTGATGCTTTTGAACTGTGGTGCTGGAGAAGATTCTTGCAAGTCCCTTGGACTGCAAGGAGATCCAACCAGTCCATCCTAAAGGAGATCAGCCCTAGGTGTTCATTGGAAGGACTGATGCTGAGGCTGAAATTCTAATACTTTGGCCACCTCATGCAACGAGTTGACTTATTGGAAAAGACCCTGACACTGGGAGGGATTGGGGGCAGGAGGAGAAGGGGACGACAGAGGATGAGATGGCTGGATGGCATCACTGACTCGATACACATGAGTTTGAGTAAACTCCGGCAGTTGGTGATAGACAGGGAGGCCTGGTGTGCTGCGATACATGGGGTCTCAAAGAGTTGGACACGACTGAGCAACTGAACTGAACTGAACTATGTGCTATAAGCAGAAACACATTAACTGCACTTAACTTCTTTACAACTCTACATGGTAGGTATTATCTCTATTTTATAGAAGAGGTATCAGGTTTAGCATGGGATAGTGATGTGTCCAATGTGCTCTCATTTCAAGGTCCAGATTTCTGGTCACCTGTGTGTCTCTCTCACTGAATTGGATATATTCCTATATCCAAAAAATATATTCCTATATTTTCTTTCCTCTCTCGGCATCACTCAGATTCATCATATCCAAAAAAAGAGTTATTTTACCTTTTCCTTGAAGTTTCTTAGTTAAGGAAAGGGGTGGAGAGCACTTAAGGCCCTAAATTTTGGATATGCTATAAAGTGTTACCACGGAACTCTAAAGAAAGTGATGGAAACTTCTCACCACCAACATTTGCAGCACAATGCCTCACGCCTGCCCACCCTGTGAATGTCTTCCTTGCCAAGAGTTTCAAGTCTGTCGGTAAATTAACTTTAAAAATTTAACCCCGAGAACACACTACAGTTTTATGATGAAAGTCAGTGGAAAATAGAATTTTATTCATTTATTTATTCATCAATTCATATCTATTGAGTCTCTACTATTTTTCAACTTCTGGGCTAGGCATTGAGATTGACAAATATTTCCAAATTATAGATACAGGTGGATCTGTTTTATTTATTTTTATTTTTTGCATGATAAACCAATGGATTTTAATGTAAGACATTGTAGAAAGTTTATTGATGTGATTTTGGATACCACATTGCAACTTAAGAAACTGCTCCTTGCTGAGTTTGTTATGATATCAAAGAAGAATATTCACAGTTATATGCAAAAGTTATTAAAATACTTCACCACAGGTCGATCTCTTTTAATGAGAAGTATACGTTCTTATTGGGGTTTCCCACGTGGCTCAGCAGTAAAGAATCTGCCTACAATGCAGGAGACTCTGGAGACACAAGTTTAATCCCTGGGTTGGGAAGATGCCTTGGAGGAGGGCATGGCAACCCATCCAGTATTCTTGCCTGGAGAATCCCATGGACAAAGGAGCCTGTCAGGCTACAGTACATAGGGTCACAAAGAGTCAGACACAACTGAAGTGACTGAGCATGCACACACACGTGTATATTTCTTTTCAGAAATAGAAATGATACACAGTGGGTTTCACAAAAACAAGCTATGTTTTTCAGAAAATTTGAAGACATTGAAGGTTTTTGAGCAGTATCTGAAGTCTGACAGCATTCTGCAGAATGAATTAGATGCAAAAAAGAGGGAAAGATTGATGGTCTGGACATAAATTAAGGAGTAATTGCAGTAAGTTGGAGAATGTTGTAATTAGGTATAAGTTTAAAATGTGCCAGACTCAGGTACTGAAAGCAGAAATGGAAAGGGGGTGGGGTGGGTGAAAATGTATTGCAAAGGAAGAATGGACAAGATGTGGGAACTAGCAGACATTAAGGGAAGGAAGAAAAAGTGACTCTAGGAATTTGAGTGTGAGTAACTGGAAGAATGAAACTTTGGAAGGAGGAAGTGGTTTGGAGGCTAAAGCCCTGTTTCAGATACACTAAGTGGGAATGTGGTGCCTCTGGGAGGCACCCCTAGTGGGAAGTTGGTGAAGTGAAATATAGGATTACCTAACCCATGTCTTCCATGGGTTCCAAATAGGAAAAGGAGTACATCAAGGCCGTATATTGTCACCCTGATTATTTAACTTATATGCAGAGTACATCATGAGAAATGCTGGGCTGGAGGAAGCACAAGCTGGAATCAAGGTTGCCGGGAGAAATATCAATAACCTCTGATATGCAGATGACACCACCCATATGGCAGAAAGTGAAGAACTAAAGAGCCTCTTGATGAAGTGAAAGAGGAGAGTGAAAAAGTTGGCTTAAAGCTCAACATTCAGAAAACTAAAATCATGGCATCCGGTCCCATCATTTCATGGCAAATAGATGGGGAAACAGGGGAAACAGTGGCTGACTATTTTTCTGGGCTCCAAAATCACTGCAGATGGTGATTGCAGCCATGAAATTAAAAGACACTTACTCCTTGGAAGGAAGGTTATGACCAACCTAGACAGCATATTCAAAAGCAGAGACATTACTTTGCCAACAAAGGTCCGTCTGATCAAGGCTATGGTTTTTCCAGTGGTCATGTATGGATGTGAGAGTTGGACTGTGAAGAAAGCTGAGTGCCGAAGAATTGATGCTTTTGAACTGTGGTGTTGGAGAAGACTCTTGAGAGTCCCTTGGACTGCAAGGAGACCCAACCAGTCCATCCTAAAGGAGGTAAGTCCTGGGTGTTCATTGGAAGGACTGATGTTGAAGCTGAAACTCCAATACTTTGGCCACCTAATGTGAAGAGCTGACTCATTGGAAAAGACCCTGATGCTGGGAAAGATTGAGGGCAGGAGGAGAAGGGGACGACAGAAGATGGGATGGTTGGATGGCATCACCAACTCAATGGACATGGGTTTGGGTGGACTCTGGGAGTTGGTGATGGACAGGGAGGCCTGGCGTGGTGCAGTTCATGGGGTTGCAAAGAATTGGACATGAATGAGTGACTGAACTGAACTGAACTGAACCCATGTCTTCTGATTCCATGCAAATACTGCTTTAGTTGATTCACAAGAATGCTATACAATCACTTAAAGTGATGTACTTGAAAAGACATTTGTTCATTAACATGAAATGAAGTCTGCATATTAATTGGAAAAAAGTGAATAGAAAAATCTGGAAGGACTTACCCCAAATGTTAACAGTGGTTACTTCTGGGTGATACGATTATGGTGATTTTTCCCTCTTCTTTATGAATGGCATTTTTAAACCTTTGGCATAATTGTGTTATCTTGCCCTCATCTGAGACCAGTCCCAGATCAATGACTGAATGAGATCTGCTGTTTCCTTCAGTCAGGGTGGCTCACAGTCTCCTGGGCTAGTGACTGGGAGCTTCCCACAACTCTCCTCCCACCCTGCTCACAGGACAGCCAGCAAAACCACAGTGGCCACAGCTCAGCCATCCTTGGCAGTCTTAGTGCCTTCTCTGGTGGCAGAGCTCCCCACGTGTAATGTGTGCCTGGGACATCGTGGGGGTTGTCGGAAGGAAAGGTCCATCCTAGGAGGCAGCCTTCTTTTTGAAGAAATCAGGCTCAGAATCCACGTGGAAGGAAGTGGTGCGGGGAGCTTTGACCCTGTCAGAACACAGAAAGCTCAGAGCCTGTTTCTCCTGAATAAGCCACGAGGCCTCTCAGTAGCCTTAGGTGGCCCTGCCCAAGCTTTCCTCTCTCTCCATCACCCAAGAACTGTGTGTGGAAAGCTTTCCCCAGGCCTTCCAGGTGCAATAACATGAGCATGGGATTGGCACCAAGGCAGGAGAATTTGCATTCTCATTCCACCACCTCCTAATCAAATGTGTGCCAAGCATTGTCACTCTGTGTATTAACTCATTGAATCCTTACACCAACTCTAAGAAGCTGGTGACAATGACAGTCTTTCCCAGCCCCAGAGAATTGCAGAGTTCTCACTCTGACCTCTCTGATTGCTACCCTACAATGTTCCTGCACCTCCGCTAAGCTCCAGCCACAACCATCTCTATCTTCTCATTCCTATTTGCTTCTCATCCCTCTGTGATCCTCTTTATTCCAATTGCATCAGTGAAGTCCCTCAGTAATCTTCAGGCTGCCAACTCCTATGTATATTTTCCCTCATTTTGTATCACCTCTTTGTGCATTTGATTAAGTTGACCAGTATCTCTCATTTAGCTTCCAAGATACTCTCTCCCACCCCCTAGCCCTATTTTCACCTGTCTTTCAAAATCTCATTCGGATGCCATCTCAGAGTCCTGCCTACCTTCTGTTGTGCCAAGGACACTTCTTCCTCTGGGTCTTGCTCATGTCCTCTTTGTTATACTTAGCACATTACATTATCCTTTGTTTACCTGCATCCCCTATTGGCCATCCCTTGAGGGCAGAAATCATACTCCATTTCTCTATTCTAAGTATTTGATACATAAAAGTTCAGTTCAGTCTCTCAGTCGTGTCCAACTCTTTGTGACCCCATGGACTGCAGCATGCCAGGCTTCCCTGTCCATCACCAACTCCCGGAGCTTGCTCAAACTCATGTCCATTGAGTTGGTGATGCTACCCAACCATCTCATCCTCTGTCGTTCCCTTCTCTTCCTGCCTTCAATCTTTCCCAGCATCAGGGTTTTTTCAAAGGAGTCAGCTCTTCACATCAGGTGGCCAAAGTATTGGAGTTTCAGCTTCAGCATCAGTCCTTCATCAGTTCGATAGTCCAACTCCCTCATCCATACATGACTACTGGAAAAACCATAGCTTTGACTAGATGAACCTTTTTTGGCAAAGTAATGTCTCTGCTTTTTAATACACTGTCTAGAGTGGTCATAGCTTTTCTCCCAAGGAGCAAGCATTTTTAAATTTTATGGCTGCACTCACCATCTGCAGTGATTTTGGAGCCCCCCAAAATAAAGTCTTTCATTGTTTCCCCATCTATTTGCCATGAAGTGATGGGACCAGATGCCATGATCTTTGTTTTTTGAATGTTGAGTTTAAAGCCAACTTTTTCACTCTCCTCTTTCACTTTCATCAAGAGGCTTTTTAGTTCTTCTTCAATTTCTGCCATAAGGGTTGTGTCATCTGCATATCTGAGGTTATTGCTATTTCTCCTGGGAATCTTGATTCCAGCTTGTGCTTCATCCAACCTGGCATTTCTCATGATGTACTCTGCATAGAAGTTAAATGAGCAGGGTGACAATGTACAGCCTTGACATACTCCTTTCCCAATTTGGAACCAGTCTGTTGTTCCATGTTCAGTTGTAACTGTTGCTTCTTGACCTGCATACAGGTTTCTCAGGAGGCAGGTAAGGTGGTCTGGTATTCCCATCTCTTGAAGAATTTTCCACAGTTTGTTGTAATCCACACAGTCAAAGGCTTTGGCGTAGTCAATAAAGCAGATGTAGATGTTTTACTGGAACTCTCTTGCTTTTTGATGATCCAATGGATGTTGGCTATTTGATCTCTAGTTCCTTTGCCTTTTCTAAATCCAGCTTGAACATGTGGAAGTTCACGGTTCATGTACTGTTGAAGCCTGGCTTGGAGAATTTTGAGCATTACTTTACTAGCATGGGAGATGAGTGCAATTATGCGGTAATTTGAGCATTCTTTGGCATTGCCTTTCTTTGGGATGGGCTTCCCTGATAGCTCAGTTGGTAAAAAAAAATCTGCCTGGAATGCAGGAGACCGCAGTTTGATTCCCGGGTCGGGAAGATCCGCTGGAGAAGGGATAGGCTACCTACCCGAGTATTCTTGGGCTTCCTTTGTGGTTCAGCTGGTAAAGAATCCACCTACAGTGTGGGAGACCTGGGTTAGATCCCTGGGTTGGGAAGACCCTCTGGAGAAGGGAAAGGCTACCAACTCCAGTATTCTGGCCTAGAGAATTCCACAGACTGTATAGTCCATGGGGTCGCAAAGAGTCGGACATGACTGAGGGACTTTCACTTTTCTTTGGGATTGGAATGAAAACTGACCTTTTCCGGTCCTGTGGCCACTGCTGGGTTTTCCAAATTTGCTGGTATATTGAGTGCAGCACTTTAACAGCATCATCTTTTAGGATTTGAAATAGCTCAACTGGAATTCCATCACCTCCACTAGCTTTGTTCATAGTGATTCTTCCTAAGGCCCACTTGACTTTGAATTCCAGAATGTCTGGCTCTAGGTAAGTGGTCACATCATCGTGGTTATCTGGGTCATTCCCTAGGTTGGGAAGATCCTCTGGAGAAGAGGGGAAAAAAATACATAATAGGTCCTCCTCAATAAATTGCTTATTAAATAAATTAAAAACTGAGTAAATTGATGAGGACAATCAGGCATGCAAATAGTTCATTTAATAAATTTGCTAAGGACATAGGAAAGGTAGTTGGAAAACATGACCAAATGGTAGAGAAATGTGGTTTTGTGTGTGTGTTCATTTTATTTAGGGAATGGCTAAGACCTGAGACAAAGTAGTCCCTGAAGAGAGAAGAGGTTTTTAGCATAAGGAAGAGCATAGGGCTTCTTCGGTGGCTCAGAGGTAAAGAATCTGCCTGCAATGTAGGAGACAGAGGAGATGTAGGTTCGAAAGAAATACAAACCCACCCCAATATTCTTGCCTGGGAAAAACCATGGACAGAGGAGTCTGGAGGTCTATAGTCCATGAGGTTGCAAAGAGTTGGACACGACTGGGTACACACTCACAGTTCACTTCATAATTCGCACAGTTAGGTTTGCACGAGGTGGAAAGCCCGTGGTAAAGGAAGTAGGAAGGAATGAGTGTGGGGAAATACCTGAACCAGAGCCTGTGAGGAAAGTCAGGAATGGCCCTAAAGCACAGGTGGAGGGATTAGCCACGGACAGAGGAGGAGCCAGGGCCATACCCTCACCAGCTCGGCCCTGCCCTTCTCAGCAGCTTGTTACCACCCCCCTCAGCTGTGGCTTCCCCAACCCCAGCTGCCCACACCACCAAGACCTGGCAGGCAGGAAATAGGTGCTGCTCCTCCACTTGGTCATTCCTGAGCTCTGGTGGCATGGTCACCATCAGATGCTAATAACTCCTCTCTTCAGCCACAGAACAGGGCCTTCATTCTATTACAGTCACCCTAACCCCAGAATACTTTTTTTTAACTTCCTCCTTCTATTTATTATCATTCCCTCCTTAGCTCTTAGGCCTGACAGTCAGAAAACATTGTGGGGGACACTATATTCCCATTATATATACTGAGCATGAAATGGTCGAAGAAAAACTTAGTGTGTGTATGTGTGTGCGTGTGTGAGAGAGAGAGAGAGGGAGGGAGGGAGGGAGGGAAATGAGGGTGTTGGAGGAGATGTTCCAATGGCTTTGTTTTTAGCTCAGATCTCAATCAGGAAGTCATTCACTCTGGCACTAAATAGATTGGGTCAGAAAGCAAAGATGGGCCACTGAATGCTCAGAGAAGTGTAAAGAGCCAGCTGGAGCTGGAGCTTCTTGCAATTTAAGAGTGAGAAGCTGCTCTAGAATAATAATCAGGGTGGGCAGACAGGATTTTACAGAGTTTTATATCCAATTAGTCATTTGACAAATATTTTGAGTGCTTACTATATGCCTGGCACAGTGCTAGCCCCTTAGGGGTATGCTGCTACTGCTAAGTCGCTTCAGTCGTGTCCAACTCTGTGCGACCCCATAGATGGCAGCCCACCAGGCTCCCCCGTCCCTGGGATTCTCCAGACAAGAACACTGGAGTGGGTTGCCATTTCCTTCTCCAATGCATGAAAGTGAAAAATGAAAATGAAGTCGCTCAGTCGTGTCCAACTCTTCGCGACCCCATGGACTGCAGCCTACCAGGCTCCTCCATCCATGGGATTTTCCAGGCAAGAGTACTGGAGTGGATTGCCATTTCCTTCTCCAACTTAGAGGTATAACATTCAACAAAAGAGATCAAAATTACTACCATCAAGAAATTTTCATCTAGTGTGACCTGTGTGCTCAGTCCTGTCTGACTCTTTGTGATCCCATGGACTGTAGCCCACCAGGCTCCTCTGCCTGGGATTCTTTAGGCAAGAAGACTGGAGCAGGTTGCCATTCCTACTCCAGTGGATCTTCCCAACCCAGAGATTGAACCCAAGACTCTTGCATCTCCTACACTGGCACGTGGATTCTTTACCACTGCGCCATCTGGGAAACCACGTTCATCTACTGTGGGGAGGAGACCAAAAACAAACATCTGGACTAGGTAAATGATATGGTGTGTACAAAGGGATGAGTACTATGGAAAACAATAGACTTCAACATGGACCCCAGTGATCCCACCTCATGGGAACACACCTAGTGTTTTCTCCCACACTGAATATGTCTGGCCTGTGAGACTGACTGGATAAGTAGAAGAGATGGTGAGTGACTTCCAAGGCTAGGTTATAAAAGACATTGCAGCTCCTGTTATCTCTTGGATTGCTTGTTCTAGGGGGAGCCAGTTGCCATGTGGGAGAGGTCCATGTGGGAAGAAACTGAGGCTTCCTGCCAAGAGTCTCACTACAAAGGAGACACTTGAGCGGAGATTTGTAAAGAAGTCTGGGAAATAGAGGGGCAGATATCTGGGGATTTCTGCTTGGAGGAGAAAAGCATGCTTGGAGGATTTGAGAAGCAGTAAGGACTGTGTGGCTGGAGTAGAGAGATGGGGAGAGAAGTTAGTGATAAGGTCAGAGAAGTAATGGGAGGAGGGACAGTGGCTGGTCCAGAGAAATGAAAAATGATTATTGGATTTAGCTCCATAGCAGTCATTGTTGACCTTGATAAAAGTTGCTTCAGTGAACTAATAGAGATGAACACCTGCTTGGTTTGGGTTTACAAGATAATGGGAGAACAGAATTGGAGGCAGCAACTCTTTCAAGGAGTTTTTCTGTGAAGGGGAAAAGAGAAATAGAATGTAGCTGCAGAAGAAAGTGGGGTCAAGAGAAGATATATATTTTTAGATGGGAGAAATGACAGCATATGGGCATGCTAATGAGAAGGAACCAGTGACAATGGATGATGGGGAGAAATGCTGGAGGGATATGCTTGAGTAGGTGAAAGGGGATCAGATTGAAGGCATGAGTGGAGGAGCTGGATTAAAGAGGAGATGGAAGTTTCATCTAAGGAAAGGTCAGGAAGACAGAGAATATGGAACAGTTACTGGGGAGGGCAGATGTCACGGTAGGAGGCTGTGGTAGCTCTTGTCTGATTATTTCTCTTTGCTCACTAGAGGAAGTCAAAGATTTTCTCAGCCATACAATGACAAAAACTGTGTATAAAATGAGCCAGTATATAACAAAGACAGAATAAAAACCCCAGCAGAAGAAAAACACATCTCGATATAGCCTGTTGTTTAGAAAAAAGTGGCATGGAACATAGAAGAGAACTATAGAATTGAACTACCTAAGACTTCATCAAAAACCCAGGTAATTCAGCCAGACCTGGGGACTTTTGAGTCTACTTCATAGTTTTCTACTTCAAACTACTTCTACTTCTATACTACTTCTACTTCAAACTATAAATCCTTCATAGTTTTCATGTGCACTTATGTGTGAGTTTGCCATATGGCAAAGTGTATAAAGTTTTAATTGCAGAATGTAAGTTTTATCATTCTTAATTTTCATATCTTCATCAAGTCCTAAGGTATAAAGATATTTTTAAAGCTCTTATTATAGAGAGATCTCTATCTATATATATATATATGAAAATTAAGAATATATATAGATATATAGATATCTATATCTATATACCAGGGTTTCTCTGGTAGCTTAGCTGGTAAAGAATCCACCTGCAATGCAGGAGACCCTGATTTGATTTCTGGGTCAGGAAGATCCCCTGGAGAAGGGATAGGCTGCCCACTCCAGTCTTCTTGGTCTTTCCTGGTGGCTCATACCGTAAAGAATCTGCCTGCAATGTGGGAGACCTGTGTTTAATCCCTGGGATGGGAAGATTCCCTGAAGGAGGGCATGGCAACTCACTCCAGTATTCTTGCCTGGAGAATCCCCATGGACAGAGGAGCCTGGTGGGCTACAGTCCATAGTGTTGCAAAGAGTCAGACATGACTGAGCTACTAAGCACAGCACAGAGAGAGATATCTGGATTGGCTGGATCTTACTTGACTTTTGAAATTAGTATGTGGTGTCCCAAGTTTTTGTCCTGAGGTTTTAGCAAGAGAGTATTCCATACTCTATATCATCATATAACATTATATTCAAAATCATCTCTCCATTCACCCAAACAGTATCTTGGATTGAATTGGTACCCTCATCTGTCTCTTTCCTCCAGGTAAAATGTTTTAGTTTGGGACATTCAAAGGTATCCCTCTTACGGGCTGTAATTATTAAAATGAGGACCAATCATTATCTCTGACTTGTCCTGGTCCCCTCCCTCTTTAGGTTCATTAAGCCTGCATTCAAACAGAACCAGTGGCCAGCTACTCTAAGTGCTCAGATTTGCTTTGATATGCTTGAGCTCCCTAAATAGGCAAACGACTCAGCTCACCCGCCCTGGACCCTCCTACATCCCCTTTGTTCCATAAACTGAGGGGAGGATAATTCTTTTTTATTAAGACCCATCTAGGATAAGTTAAATAGCCTGCTGATTTCCCCTGAACTACCATGAGTTATTTTCAAGTCTCTTTAGATAGCACTGGGGGAGGTTGGTGGAAAAGGAACGGGGAGGGTGTTTGACTCATGTTTGAGAATTGTTCTACAATAAAGATATTAAAAAAAAAAAAGATTCCTTCTGTATAGACTTTCATTCAAACACAAAGCTTCTCTTTATTTGAGTAACAAAAAAATCCTATTTATGCTTACAATTGTGCATTAACCAAAAGCCTCAAATTAAATTGCAAGAGAATTGAGAAAATAGGGCTATTAAAATATTTGAGTTATTTACTGAAGTTGAGGAGGAAAAAAAAGACTGTTCTAGCTTCCTCCTACCTTTTATCCCTCTGCCTTTTCCCCTCCCTCGCCAATTCCCCTCTCTTCCTCAGTCTGTCTGTCTGTTTTTCACACTTTGTCACAGGAAATAACTTTAGAGGGGTCTTACAAAACATGATCCTGCCGTGGCTTTAATTGGCTGCCATATTGACCCTCAGATGGAGTGGAGAGTTTGTCCTCTATCCTGCTCTACTCCTGCTTTTCATATCATTCCAGTTGGAATCATTCATTCCACATGCGTTGAGTTCTCTCCATGTCTAAAGCACTATGATCTATAATTTGGGGGAAGAACAGGCTTAAAGAATTGAATGATGTAGTCTCCTTAGGATTTTTATCATTGAGATGTAATCATACATACATATTGTTGAATCATACATATATATTGCTGTAGTTTAGTCAATAAAATCTGTCAATGGAATTCTCCAGGCAAGAATACTAGAGTGGGTTGCCATAGCCTCCTCCAGGAGATCTTCCCGACCCAGGGATCAGACCAGTGTCTCTTACATCTCCTGCATTGGCAGGTGAGTTCTTTATCAGTAGTGCCAACTGGGAAGCCAGCTGTTCAGAATGCTAAGTCACTTCAGTCGTGTCCGACTCTGTTCGACCCCATAGACAGCAGCCCACCAGGCTCCCCCGTCCCTGGGATTCTCCAGGCAAGAACACTGGAGTGGGTTGCCATTTCCTTCTCCAATGCATGAAAGTGAAAAGTGAAAGTGAAGTCGCTCAGTCGTGTCCAACTCTTAGCGACCCCATGGATTGCAGCCTAACAGGCTCCTCCGTCCATGGGATTTTCCAAGCAAGAGTACTGGAGTGGGGTGCCAGCACAGCTCAAATGATGGCATAGAAGAAAACGTCCTAATACAGCAGGTAATAGATCACACTCCAGATAACAGATCCAAACAGCATGCTTAACATGTCTGCTGCAGCAGTCTTCCCCAGGGACAGTGAATGGATATTTGCCTTACACCTACCTGACCAAATTGATCACTAAGAGGACACTCTCAGGACAAGAGTGGGTTTTCTCAAACACACTCAGACTTCACCACCCAAGAGGCAGAAGCTGCTGCCAGTCCTCAGCTGGCAGTTTAACCAGCTCCATCAGGGTTAAAATCCATTTTCTACCTGGCAACCTATTACCCTTTTATGAATCCTTCATTGTGTCTATTTCTGATTCTGGTTCTAACTTTTTTTTAAGGCAGCAAAAGATCTCCCATGACAAACTTGAATATCTAAAAATGTGTAAACCTTTCAGTAAACTAAATCTTTAGTGTCATAAGCAATAGAGTGGTACTTGTAATATGTTGCTACTTAGGCTTTTTTAAAATGTGAACCTGATCATTTTAGTTTAAGGCTGTGACTCCATATACATCCAGTTGAATACGAAAATAAGTAATCATTTTCTAACCTTCATAATATTTAGTGACTGACTAATGGATCAGTCTCTGAGTGAGTCTCTTTGAGTCACTTTGAGTCAGTTATCTTCATGACTACAATAACTATATGAGTTTTGTAGACCTGAGTCAGCCTACTAGCTCAGACACTCCTGGAGTACTGATAAAATAGGCCCCTTGAAACTGAAATTGTTGTTCAGTCGCTAAGTTGTGTCCAGCCCTTTGTGCCCCCATGGACTGCGGTCGAATATCAGGCTTCCCTGTCCTTCACTATGTCCCAGAGTTCGCTCAAACTCACATCCACTGAGTCGGTGATGCTATCTAACCATCTCATCCTCTGCTGCCCCCTTCTACTTTTGCCTTCAGTCTTTCCCAGCATCAGGGTCTTTTCCAATGAAACTGAAGAACACACCTCAATTTCATAACAAGCTCCCCAGGTGCAGCCATGGTCTGAGAACCTTCCTGAGCCATCAGTCACATCTCTCTCTGACATCTCTTTAACAATAGCAGCTCTCAGGTCCAGGAAAAAACACTTTTCACTGAATAACAAGGACTTTCATCAGATGTGATTTGCCTAGATAGTACTCTCACCCACAGAACATCCTTAGGTTTCTTTTCAGGTCTTAACCACTGGCTCTCATTATTGAGTTGCTACTACATGCCAAACTCTGTGAAAAGCTTTTATGTATATCATCTATAATCTTAAAGAATCTTAAAGAAATTCCTGTGAGGTGGAGCATCATTTTCCTGTTTTCACAGATAACAAGCAATTCTATATGCCTTGCCTAAGGGCATGTAGAAGTGAGTGTTGAAACCAGGATCCAAATGCAAATTTGCCTGGATCCAAAGCTTTTCCTTTTTCTTATTTCTGTTCTGGATATTTCCTGCTGGCTTATTGGAGAATAAGTATTAGTGGCCACCTGTATAAGCCAGTGTACAATAATGAGAGATACCACACAGTAATTTGAACAAATGAAGTTTAGCATAAAACATTATTAACTACATCAGGGGATTGGAATAATGACAAATTGTCTTGTAAAAGGTAAAGAAGAACTTTTACATCTCAATGATAAGAAGACAGACTACTCATTTTTTTTTAATAGACAAAAATTTGAATAGATATGTCACCAAAGAACATGTATGAGTGGCTGATAAACACATGGAAAGATACTCCACATCATTAGTCATTAGGGAAATGAATATTAAAACCACAATAAGATGCCACTCACATCACTAGAATGTTTATGATAAAAAAAGACAATACCAAGTATTGGCAAGGATGTAGGGAAAGTGGAACTCTCACAAATTGCTGTTGGGAATGCAAAACGGTACAGCTGCCTTAGAAAGCAGAGTGGTAGAGTTTCTTAAAAAGTGAAACAAGCTGATTCACTTTGCTGTACAGCAGAAACAAACACGACATTGTAAAACAATGTTTATTTTTTTTTAATAAAAATTTTTTTTAAATGTGAAAACCCGTGCAGCCCAGTGATTCTGCTCTGAGGTATTTACATAAGAGAAATGAAACATAAGTCCACACAAAGGCATGAACATAACTATACAGAGCAACATTATTCATAATAGCCAAAGCCTTAAAACAAATCAAATGTCCATTAACTAAATAATGAATAAATAAGTAAATGGGATCTAAGCATATGGTCCAGATAATAGTCTATATTATCCAGCCATTAAATCCAGCCATTTAAAGGTTCAATATGGATGAACCTTTAAAACATGCTGAGTCAAAGGAGCAAGAGACAAAAGATCATGTATTACATGATTCCATTTATATGAAAAGTCCAGAATAGACAAATCCATAGAGATAAGTAGATTAATGGTTAGCTGGGGTAGAGAATGGCAATTGACAAAAAAATGGGTATGATGAATTTTTATGGGGTGATGGACATGCTGATAAAATTAGATTGTGATGACAGTTGTACTATAAATATACTAAAAGTTATTGAATTTTTACACTTTGAGTAATATTTTTTCAAAAAATGTAAAGACAACTTCAAAGAATTCAAGAAAAGCAGATATAAGGAGCAGCCACTACCACAAGGGCTTGGAGCAGCCCCAGAGGAGCACACCCCACACCATCAACTCCACACGCCCAACACTCTTCCAGTCACCTGCCTTGTCTCCAACGTCAAAGAAACTTGAAGCAGTCAGCCATGAATTCCAACTTCCCACCTCTTTACCTGCAACTGCCTTTTCCTGTTTTCTCCAGACCCAGAGGGCAAAGGGTCCCTTTTCCCAATCTCCTCTGGCCACGTGCTCCTCATCCCTTCATGCATTGTCCTCCTAGGCTCTGCTCCACACTTAATCCCCTTTCTTTAAAGTCTGCCTCTCCTTCTCCTCTGCCCTCTGCTGCCACATATCAAAATGTGCACACCTCCTCCATCCAAAGAAAAAGAAAACTTCTCCAATTCTGCCACTTCTTCAACTGCTTCTTTATCTTCTTAAATTCTCAAAAGAATGATTGGCAACTTGTTTCTCCCATTTGTGCATCAATCCACAGAAATAAGGCTTCCGCCACTTACCCTTTAGCTATTGTGCTCTGAAAACAGAACAATGACCTCCTCCCAAGTTCCCAATCAAAAAGATTCTTTTTCCAGACCTCATTTGACTTGCCCTCTCTGATTGCTCCCCTTGAAAAACTCTTTGCTCGCAGTGTCTCTCCTGCTACCTGCCACTGTGTTGACTCCCCTTCTACCTGATGCTCCCTAGTATTCTGACCTTGGCCGCATTCTTTTCTCAGACCACAACTCTCTCCTCGGCCATCTCTTCGCTCTCACAGCTTCAACCACCTTAGGGCTTGTTCTCTGCAAACTCTCTCCAGACCAGGCCTCCCCACTGAGCCTGAGAGTCAGAGATCCATCTGCCTTCTGCATCTCTCCATCTGCCCAAAACCACTTCTCCTCCAGGGCTCCCTGTGCCAGTAAATGTCACCACCATCTACCTAGTTTTTCAGCCAGAAACCATGGGGCCATCCTAGTCTTCTTTTGCTCCCTCATTCCCCATAATCAAATCACTAGTCTGTATTGCTTTTATTTTTTTTTTTAATTGATGTGGACCATTTTAAAAGTATTGATTTTGTTACAATATTGTTTGTTTCATGTTTTGGTTTTTTGGCTGACAGGCATGTGGAATCTTACCTCCCCAAAAAGGGATGGAACCACCTCTCCTGCATTGGAAAGGGAAATCCCAACACTGGATTGTCAGGGAAGTCCCCTGTATCGCTTTTACAATACAATTCAAAACTGTCTATAACTGATCCTTCCTGTCTATCCTCAGTGCCTCTGCCTGGATGAGGAGCAATATCACTTGTCGTGTGCTTGTTTTTCTAAACCCAGACATGGAATTATCATCACTTGGCACAGAAGCTTCCACAGTGGCTCAGCCGTAAAGAATCTGCCTGCAATGCAGGAGACACAGGAGATGCGGATTCAATTCCTGGGTCAGGAAGATAGCCTGGAGGAGGAAATGGCTACCCACTCCTGTATTTTTGCCTGGGAAATCCAATGGACAGAAGAGCCTGATGGGCTGCAATCCAAAGGGTCGCAAAGAGTTGGACACGACTGAGCATGTAGGCATGCACAACAACTGCACAGAATTTATCACCTCTGAAGCATCACCCCTTCAGTAATGCTGATGGGGAGACTATTTGAACCCTCTGTGCTGGGTCAGGGTTTGTCATAGAACAAGAGTCTTAAACCCAATCTAGAGGATCCAGGTAGGTCTGTATCTCTATAAACAGTCAGTTGAATATGAAAATAAGTAACTTAACTGGGGCGGGGTAAAGCTGGCAGTGGGGGGCATGTAGACAGCGGAGAGGAAGGGACTGAGCTGAACTAAAAGACACCGTGCTCCATCTGAAGGCAGTGACGCTCCGCTGCACCCATCAATCGCAATGTGGAAATGCAGGCCTCGAGTTGCCAAATAATCTAATTCCCCACCCCACCCCCTAAAAAGCTAGAAATTCCAATTTTTATCTAAAAATCTTCCTTTTATAATGTTGGAGATGAATTCAAAATATTTTTTAAAGTATCAGGTAGTCAAACAAAGCATAATCTATAGGACTGAGAGGACTTGTTCAGGACTTCCACATTTAAGGTTTTTTATCTGTGGAGGGGCATGGTAGAAACAATGTTCTGGGAAAATGTTTCTAGAAGCAGCGTGCATGGTCTCGGCTGTGAGGAGAAGGTGAAGGCAGGGAAAACTAGTATCGAGCCCAGGTGTGGAGAGGAGAGGCCCTGGATGGGTGGATAGCAGTGGAGCCAGCATGTCATGGATGTCCCCCACACCACACACCAGCTGAACAAGACACAACCAGAGATGAGGTCTTCGTGGCAAAATTCTCCAAAGGAACCCATTGAGGTCTGAGTCGCTGCCTCCACTCACCTACCGACATTAACCTGCGCTCCTCAGCCCCACCCCCATTCTCTTAAGGAACCTGAGGGACCCTGGTGACGTCCATATGGCTCTGATGAGGAAGCCGCCGGCTACTTTCAGAACTGCCATTGTCTCACTCTGTTGCCTTATGCAAATGGCAGGCCCGCCGAGCCTGTTTCTCCATCTGGATCCCCAAAGGAAAGCCTTCTGGACAACCTGACCTTCCTCTTGGAGACAGTAAAAGGAGCAATGAGGAAGCGTTTGCAAAGCCCCCCCCACACCCACTTGTTTGTCGAGGGAAGGAGAGCTGCTCTCTAAATTATTAAGGAGACCGATCTGAGCCCGGAGGGAGTCTTGGAAACTTCATTATTATGCGTGGTGTGTGGCTGTCTTTTGAATATTCTGCTTGCTTGGTTTCTAATTTCCTTTTCCTACGCAAGTCTTTCTCCCTCATAAATCTTTGCATCTCAATGTGCTGTTCTTTCTTCCTTTGTGTTCTGAACTGGGAGTTCTCACAACCCCTCCATAGTTAACCTGATCCTCCAAAGTCGGGCTCTGAGCAGCCCTGGGTGAAATTGGGATGAGTCCTGGAGAGGAGAGGAGAAGAGAGGGGGCGTTGAGGAGAGTGAAGTGGGTCAGGAACCCTCCCATCGCGCCTACCTCTCCCAGCTGGCCAAGGGAACACTCTCCAGACCAGTTCTCTAGAACAAACAAACAAACAAACAAGCACCACAAGCTGATAGTACAAGCAGGACTTCCAATTTCCCTGGGGTAGCACCTCACCCAGAATCAGCAGCAAGTGCACCCTAGTGGGAATCAGAGGCACCCTATGTGAGAGGCAAATCAAGCCTCCCTGAAATGGGCACTCCTTGGCATATGATACAACAAACAAACCCCTCAAATTGGTGTCTTCGTCACTAAAAGACAGAAAGGAAAGTGTCCTTTGGTATAAAGAGGAATCTCATGTCTGAGAAAATGAGTGCTGATCTAATTAGGCTACATTCTCTGGCAGAAGCAGTAGGCAGGGGAGGGACCAGTGGTGATCCTTGGCTGGGGTGACTGTGTGGCCCCTCTACTGGCTCACTCTTGGGACCGGCCCCCAGCCACAGGGTTCCTAGCCAGAACCTGCTACCCCTTCGTTAGGGGAAGCACACTGACTGAAACCCTGGCCAGGCACCAGAGTAACTATTTGCATGAGTTGTTTTACGACAGGAGATCCTGGTAAGGTACATGGAACTAATAAGCCACCACCAACCAATAAGCCACCAGCAACCAGGAGAGTTCAAGAAAGGTCAAAAGGTGACACCACATGCCCAACCACCTCCCTGAATCCTTCTCGCTGGTGTCCATCTTGGCTGAACAAGGTATGCACCACCAGGAAAGACTCCGAGTTAGAATGATTGGCTAAAGACAACCCAGAAACGAAGCCCATCATCATAAAACCTGAGACTGCAAGCCACATGGCAGAGCGGTTCTCCTGGGTTCCCTTACCCTACTGCTCTCCGCCTGGGCGCCCTTTCCCAACAAAATCTCTTGCTTTGTCAGCACATGTGTCTCCTGGACAATTCATTTCCAAGTGTTAGACAAGAGTCCACTTCTGGGCCCTGGAAGGTGTCGCCCTTTCTGCAACCTTCACCCTTGCTTTTGAAATGTGTTGAAGCAGGCCCAGCTGTTTAAACTATGGCATCCCTGTTTATCTTTGTGTTCTCAGTGCTTAATATCAATAGTTAAGTGCTTGAATGGAATTTAAATTGCTGTAAGCTTGTTCATTACAAAATAACAGAAAATTTTCAGAGGGATGGTGGTTGGGGCTGCATTTCTACTGTTACCGAGTCCAAGCTCCCTCTGCTCACCACATGACAGGCCAATGAATCTGAGAGATGAGGTGTTGAGGCAAGGAATACGACTTTATTCAGAAAGATTGCTGACCGAGAAGATGGCATCTCGAAGTAACCATCTTGTCCATGTCTGGAAACTAGGTTCTCTTACAGAGCCAGAGAGAGCCAACGAGAAACTGAAGTCAAAAGGCAGAACAGAGAGGGAGAGGTAAAGGGGAAGTAAAGTGAAAGGGTCTTCAGTCCTGCAAAACATCTCCCGGAAGGGCCAGTCTTCGGAAAGGGTGTGTTAATCTCTTCTATTCACAGGTGGGCAGGGTCAGATGATCTCTCTATGAGCTAAACAAAAGCACTTTGGTCAGGCAGGGGTAGGGTCCTTTGAGGCAAGACATTACATATGATTTCCTTGGAAGAAAAGCTATGACCAACCTATATAGTGTATTAAAAAGCAGAGAGATTACTTTGCCAAAAAAGGTCCATCTAGTCAAAGCTATGGTTTTTCCAGTAGTCACTTATGGATGTGAGAGTTGGACTATAAAGAAAGCTGAGCACTGAAGAATTGATGCTTTCGAACTGTGGTGTTGGAGAGGACTCTTGAGAGTTCCTTGGACTGCAAGGAGATCAAACCAGTCAATCTTAAAGGAAATCAGTCCTGACTATTCATGGAAGGACTGATGCTGAAGCTGAAACTACAATACTTTGGCCACATGATGTGAAGAACTGACTATTGGAAAAGAACCTGATGCTGGGAAATATTGAAGGCAGGAGGAGATGAGATGGTTGGATAGCATCACCGACTCAATGGACATGAGTTAGAGTAGGCTCCAGGAGTTGGTGGACAGGGAAGCCTGGCATGCTGTAGTCCATGGGGTCGCAGAGTCAGACATGACTGAGCAACTGAACTGAACTGATTATGTATGATTATAATAACAAAAGCAAGGAAAAGCAAGTCAAAGAAGCAGTTTCCAACATAGAGTCAGAATTGCCTTCCTCTCTGCAAGAGTTGGTGTCTGGCTTAACTTTTTATGTCTGGAGGGTCAACATGGTATAATGGGAAAATCTTGGGTCTTGGAGTTAGTATGATTAGATTTCAACAGGAGTTCCTCCACTTACTAGATGCGGGACCTATAAAAGTTTTAAAAACTTTCTGCGCCTCAGTTTCTTCATCTTTAAAATGAAAACCTATTTCAGAATCTAGTTCATTTAGCATAATGCAAACTCTTAAACCAGACACACATTTAATGACATGGAAACTTTATGATATGTTAAATTTAAAAAGTAAAGTTATGAAAACTGTTATAGAATGTAACCAGTTTGTAAGATGACATAACACTGGATGTCCCAAGTTTTCTTCTGTGTTTTGATCTATTGCTACCATATTTGCATGGCATCATTGTTACCAAGTCCACACGTGCTCCGTTTGCCGCACAACAGGCCAATAAAACCAAGAGATGAGGTGTTGAGGCAAGGAATACGACTTTATTCAGAAAGTCAGCAGACTGAAATATGATGGCAGATTAGTCAGTCAGTTCAGTCGCTCAGTAGTGTCCAACTCTTTGCGATCCCATGGACTGCAGCATTCCAGGCTTCCCTGTCCACCAACTCCTGGAGCCTACTCAAACTCATGTCCATTGAGTCAGTGATGCCATCCAACCATCTCATCCTCTGTTGTCCCCTTCTCCTCCTGCCTTCAATCTTTCCCAGCATCAGGATTTTTTCAAATGAGTCAGTTCTTCGCATCACGTGGCCAAAGTATTGGAGCTTCAGCTTCAATATCAGTCCTTCCAATAAATATTCAGGACTGATTTCCTTTAGGATTGACTGGTTTGATTTCCTTGCTATGCAAGGGACACTGAAGATTTTTCTCTAGCACCACATTTCTAAAGCATCAATTCTTCAGTGCTTAGCCTTCTTTATGGTCCAACTCTTGCATCTGTACATGACTATAGGAAACACCATAACTTTGACTATACAGACCTTTGTTGGCAAAGTAGTGTCTCTGATTTTAATACCTTGTCTAGGTTTGTAGCCCAAGCTCCTCTGTCCATGGAATTCTCCATGCAAAATACTGGAGTGGGTTGCCATTCCTTCTCCAGGGGATCTCCTGCAATACAGGCAGATTCTTTACTATCTGAGCCACCGGGGAAGCCCATCAGCTCCTTATCTCAAATCAAAGGACAGGACTTTGATGGAATCATCTGCAGAGTTTAATGTGTGCCTCCTACATTTGAAGAACACAGGTCTGCTGACTGGCTCACACTGCAGAAATTGATAAGTCGAGGACTGAAGTGTGGGAATTCTCAGAGTCTGCCTGGGCAAATGGTGTTTCCTATGGACAAGACAAAGTCCCTAAGGGAAAGGGAGTTGAGGTGGTTATGCTTTGCTCCTGATCAAAATGGCCTCCAGTGGAGGGGGGTGAAAGCTGGAGGTGAATTGCTGCTGGACACCTTGATGCTGCAGAAATGGGGAAATCGAAGTTCTCTGAGGAACCCATGAAAGTCCCTGGAGAAAGAAATCAGCTTCCAACATCTGCAAAGTCCAGAGACAGTGTGATCACTTGCAAAGCATCAAACAAAAATTTTATGAATCAACGAATTCCCCTCCTCAAGCTCCAGGTCCTGAAAGGATCAGAAACAAGTTAATAAGATGGGAGAAGAGAAGAAGGAATGTGAAAGGAGGAAAGAGAGATGAAGCCAAGAGCCCTTCTCTCCCTGGTCTTCAAATTTCAGACTTTTAATCTGTGGCCAGCCTGAGCTGGAGGAGAAGAGACATTTCAACTGTAAGTTAAAGTTGAAGTTACAAAAATTCTTATCTGGAACTGCCATTTAAATTCCTGATTGACATTTTGTGCCTTAAAAAGTGACGATACTGTTTTTACCTCTGAGGAACCACCTATGTCTCTTCTAAGAGTAAGAGAGAAACAGCCCCTTGGTGCAGACTTAAAGAGACAGTGGGAGACAAAAATGAATTGCTTTAAGATTGCATTCTACTGGTTGTCCTCATTCAATGTAACCTTTACAGGTAAAAATGGGAGAAGGCCTCAAGCAAAGGAATGGAGGTGAGCAGATCCAAGCTCTACTTGGAAAAGGAAACATAAACATATCTCTCCTTGGGGTGGGAAAGAGCAGGAGGGAGCTGGGACTGTAGACAGGGGGCTGACCGGAGGGGCCTCCAACGCCAAGCTCTAGTCATTTAAATATTGGATAAAATTTCAGGATATTTTGGTACTTATTTCACATAGTATATAAATACTCAAGATCAGTAGAATTAAGTATTTTTGTTTCTTTTTGTTTGTTTAGTTGCTAAGTCATGTCCAACTTTTTTGTGACCCCCATGGACATGCTTTTGATCCCTGGGTTGGGAAGATCCCTGGAGAAGGAAATGGCAACCCACTCCAGTACTCTTGCCTGGAGAATCCCGTGGACAGAGGAGCCTGGTGGGCTACAGTCCATGGGGTCGCAAAGAGTTGGACACGACTGAGTATACACACACTAGCATAAATGTAAACCTATGAAATATATTAAACATATTATTTTAATATAAAAATAAAATCCTGCTTAAAGTAAGTACTACATAAAATAGTTTAATTGGGGTTTAAAGTGAAGTAAAATTACAGTCTTTTAAATGATATTAGTCTATCAATGATATCATCATTGAGCTGTGAAAAGCTTTCCAGTTGCTGAAAACTTCTGAATGTATGCTGGTTAAGGGAATGATAAGGAGATAGCTATAAGATGTTCTTAAATATTTTCTCTAGTCCTGTATATTCAAACAACCCTATCTTTAGGTTAATAAGTTCGAGGAGATTTGGGTGAGGGGCAGTATTTTCTTTCTTTGCAGGGACAACTTTTTGTTTGTAACAATCTTTATTTTTTTTTTTGCTTCAAAAAAAGTATCTCTCACTTGTCTTCATCTTCCTAGCTCACCTTACATTAATGAAGATTCTCATGTGGGCACCATATTAATAACAATAGTGTTCTGGTCCTTCTCCTTCTGTTGGAAATCTTTGTAACAGATAAGAATTATTCTTGCATTAGAAGCTTTGCTTTAGTGGTTGTAATTTTCTTCTTTGGCTTAAGGATTATGGAAGTATAGAAGATAGCTTTCTAAACTAGCTCACTTATATTTGATTCAAAATTTTAATGAAGCATGTCTCTGATTTGCCTGAAGACATAAATGATTCAGATTTTTTAAACTCCAAAATAACCGTATCACACCAACAAGAATGCCAGTATTACAGGACTTTAAAACAGCATGGAAAACCAGAGCAGTGGACCACTGAACACTGATACTGTAAATCATTCTTCCATGGGCAATGTGGAGCCAATAGAAATGTTTAAACAAGGAAATGACAAAGATATATAGACGCAGACATAGACAGACCCGGTTAGAGTTGTAGAGAGTGTTAAGCCCACCCACCTCTGCTAAAAGGTCAGCAACTTCACTGTGAGTCACTGACAAATCACGTGGGAAGATGATTAATGAGGAGAAGAAAGCTGGGAGAAAGGCGTGGAAGCATCTGTTGTTTTCCCCTAATCATTCTGTCACTCGTTTCTAGTAAAAACAGTTCTAAGTCTCCTTTGAAGAACTGCCTGTACTCGTCTAGCTTATGTGTGTGGGTTTGACTTCCCCTTCAACTCCAGAGATGGTTGGAAGTGATTTGTCATGAATTAAACACGTGTCTCCAATCTTGCAAATGATTGCGGTCTAGGGTTTATTTATGTGGGGGAAATTCTTTTTTTCCGGATATACTGGATGCTCAAGAGATAGAACTGCTATAGCCATTGTGTGACCCAGGGGTGTGTTAGGAGTCACCAAATAAAGTTTCAGGAAAAAGGCAACAGAGTGAGAGAAAGATCTGGAGGCTTCAAAAGAACCAGAACCCATTATTATCTGAGCTTCTACACAGCCAAGCCTTCTGAAGTTTCCGATTATGCAACCTAATTAATTCCTTTTCTTTTTTCATATTAAGCGAACTTGAGTCAAATTTTCTACATTTACAACAGAAAGTTCTAAATGATATTTAAGAAAAAAATAAGAAAAACCCAGAAAGCCATCAATTAGGACTGAGGTGATAGTAGGAAGAAATACTTAGTGGCCCCAAGTCATGAAGGAAAAACCCTTTCAGTCTCCCAAGTTAGAGGGTATAGTGAATGCAAGTAAGTAAGTGCTGAGTCCTGTCCAACTGCAACCCAATGGACTGTAGCCCACCAGGCTCCTCTGTCCGTGGGATGTGCCAGGCAATAATACTGGAGTGGGTTGCCATTTCTTTCTCCAGGGGATCTTCCCAACCCAGGAATGGAACCCAAGTTTCTATGTCTCCTGCATTGGTAGGTGGGTTCTTTACCACTAGCGCCACCTGGGCTGAATCATGTATGCAAAATGGCACACAAATTACTATCCCTTCCCCAGTGAGTTCAGCAGTATAGTATCTGTGGCTCATAGTGTTGGCTCAGATGTCAGACAGACATGGGTTCAAATTCAGACCACCTAGACTCTTGGACAAGTTACTTGCATCCTTGGACAAGTTACTTGCATCCTTGGACAAGTTACTTAATTTTTGTTCTCTAACCTCAGTTTCCTTCTCTATGAAATGGTAATAGGACCTTCCATTTAACTTACTAGGAGGATTAAATGGCACATTGCATGTGAAAGGTTTAGCGTAAGGCCAGGTATTAATATTATTATTGATAGTTTCTCTTTTCCAAACTTGCTGGAGATTATCACTGGGGAAAATTTTTGTTGGAGGTAAAAATACCAATGTCAGTTACCTGCCTCCATGCTTATGTCTTTATCTCCTTTACCATCTTAATGGGAGAGGAAGCCCAATGGCACCCCACTCCAGTACTCTTGCCTGGAAAATCCCATGGATGGAGGAGCCTGGTAGGCTGCAGTCCATGGGGTCGCTAAGAGTCGGGCATGACTGAGCGACTTTACTTTCACTTTTCACTTTCATGCATTGGAGAAGGAAATGGCAACCCACTCCAGTGTTCTTGCCTGGAGAATCCCAGGGACAGAGGAGCCTAGTGGGCTGCCGTCTATGGGGTCGCACAGAGTTGGACATGACTGAAGTGACTTAGCAGCAGCAGCCCTTACTGAAAGAGGATTTAAGGCTCTTTCTGCCTAAGGCTGATCTAGAGAAGTTGATGCATCTCCTGTCCAAGACTGATCCTTCTTTCTTTCTTCTTTATCACAACTTCTTTATAGAGATTTTCCGTATCAATGATTCCTTTTTGTCTTCTTGTTTCTCCCCTCACTGGCAGTTTTCTTTCATTTTATTAAAAAAAAAAAAGCTCTCCCAGACTAAAATAATCCCTTCTTGGTACTTAGCTGGTAGTCCAGTAGTTAAGAATCTGCTTTGTAATGCAGGGGAAGGCAGGTTCGAACCCTGGTTGGAGAACTAAGAACCCCCACACACCACAGAGCAACTAAGCCTACAGACCACAACTACTGAGCCTGAGAACCACGACTAGGAAGTCTGTGCCACAAAGAGAGATTCCACATAACACACGGAAGATCCTGCGTGTCTCAACTAAGACCTGATGCATAAAAAAAAAAATCCCCTCCTGACCATCAGTAGTTCTCAAAGTGTAATCTGAAGAACTCCTATATCAGAATCACGTGGAGACCAGCAAGCCTCTGGCTACCTCGTCATCACCCTCTGTTGTGCTGCTGCTACTTCACTTTCCCACGTCCCTCAAATCTTCAAAAGTACCAAACCTACCCCTTCGAACTCAGGGGAAAAAAAGAATCATCCCCCTCCACCACACACACACAAAACCCCTCTAATTCCCATACTGTAAGTGGATCTTCACTTACGTCTACTTTTTCTTTTTTCCCATCTGTCAATGTTGACTATATGTACCTTCTTCTGAAGCTAAAAGTCTCCTAAATACTTCACTCAATTATCCTGTCTTTTGTATTTTCAGCCTCTCCCTATCTACAGCCTTCTTTCTATCAACATTTAAACACACATAGGAACATCTCTCATCTTCAAAATACAGTTAGTTCTCCCTTAATGTCCTGAATCAAACACCTCATGATACTGTACTTGTTCACCTCCTCTTCTCAGCTAAACTTCAGGAAGATGTCTACACTTTCTTCCTACTCACTACCCAGTTCTATGTGATTTTCATCCCACTCTTTCACTGAAACTGCTCTCCCTAACATGACCAGAGAATATTTTGTTAAATTCAGGAGACACTTGGTTCATCTATCATGACCTCTCAGCTCCATTTGACACTACTGTCCATTCTCTTCTTTTGGCTTTCTTTCTTCTCTTGTCTTTCATACCTAAGTCTTTTCTATCTCTGCCACACCTTAAATTTTTTTTTTTAATTTTTAAATAAAAAATTTATTTTTCCCAGTCCTTCTCAGGTTTCTCTTTCTCTGCCCTTCCCCTAAATAACGATGTTCCTTATGTTACTAATCAAGAGCTTCCTGCCTCACACGGAAGCCAGCACAGAAGCCAGTATTATAGCACTGGTTTTTGAGAAAAGAAAGCATTATTGTGAGGTCTACTTGATTTCGGACATGCACAGCAGTAAGCGGCAGTTTGCAACAGGCAGCAGCGAGCGGTAGCTGGAAGCAGGGTCTAAGTTTCCCAGACTGGGAGTCCTAACCACTGGACCACAGGGGCCAGCAGTTAGGGCTAAGTTCCATAGTCTTGCCTGCCTAATCAAGAATGAATTCAGGTGAGGAAGCAGAAGGTAAATGGTAAAGTAAAAAGTTCATTGAAAAGAAAAGTACATATGGAAAGGCACACAGGTGAGACCAGAGAGAAAGTTGCGCCTCTGGAAATTTAAATCCTTTATAAAGGGGCAGATTTCTGGGTCTTCATCTTCCCTTAGGCTAATCACCTTGCTTTATCTCCCTGCTGGTTAATTTATCTCAGGACCTTCCCCTGAGGTGCACATGCACACCCTAGCCAAGATGGATCTCAAAGTGAAGGCTTCTGAAGGAACAAGACTCATATGGCCTGGAATTATCCTCTGACTTTTGGCTCCAAGGAGCCTTTCTGCACATGTGTAGTGTCTACCTTATCAGACAGGGTTTTTTCCTTTCTTTGTCCTTGCCATGATTATTCCCTTGAGGTAAGAGACAAAAACTGGCTATTTACCCAGTTTTTGTTGGCTGCAAATTCCTCAACTGGAGCCCACCTATCTCATCTCAAGAAATGTAAGCAGAAGGGTGACTGATTATAAATTTCCAACCTGGAGCCCACCTATCTCCTACCTCATACTCACAAAGACACAGGAGGCAAAGCTCTCAAACCTCTCTCCTCAACCCAGAGTTTGGGGAGAAATTCAAGAGGTTAGAAGAAGGAAGTGGCAACACACTCCAGTATTCTTGCCTGGAGAATCCTGTGAACAGAGGAGCCTGCTGGGTTGCTGTCCGTGGGGTTGCACAGAGTCGTACACGACTGAAGTGACTTAGCATGCATGCATACATTGGAGAAGGCAATGGCACCCCACTCCAGTACTCCTGCCTGGAAAATCCCCTGGATGGAGGAGCCTGGTGGGCTGCAGTCCATGGGGTCACTAAGAGTCAGACATGACTGGGCGACTTCACTTTCACTTTTCACTTTCATGCATTGGAGAAGGAAATGGCAACCGACTCCAGTGTTCTTGCCTGGAGAATCCCAGGGACGGGGGAGCCTGGTGGGCTGCCATCTATGGGGTCGCACAGAGTTGGACACGATTGAAGCGACTTAGCAGCAGTAGCAGTAGCAGCAACAGCAGCAGCAGGGGAATTTCAAAACTGGAAGCTGATTGGTTAGTCTTGAATAGTCCATATGAGCTACTGGAAGCCAGATTTCCCTTATTGAAGGACTTGTCACTTTGTAAACGGCTCTGGTCGCAACATTTCTATTCTCTGAGTTCTATAGACTGAAGATTTTTGGTTCTAGGGTCATCCTGGAGACATGGGTTCCTGTCTGGCAAACGCACAGTGCTATCTCTAAAATAACTCCAGCTTTGATTAATCAACAACCTGTTTAAAGGAAGTAAAACCAGTTTAAGCTGGCGCTGTTTCAGTTTGATTAGTCAGCAACCTATTTAAGGAGGCAAAAGCAGTTGAAGCTGGTTTTATGTGCTATTTCAAAAAATCTTCCCTTTTTCTTCGTACATTCTTCAGTCTTGAGGGAAATAGGGCAATGACCATTCTAGGTGTTCCTTCTGATTGGAGTTGTGAATTTTTATAAGAGGAAGGAAATTGTTTTGCATTTAATCATAAATATTTGCAAATTCCACCTTGAACTCTTAAGTTGAGCAATCTCATGCAAATGGGGAAGGCCTTTTTAAATATACACGATGAACAATAAGTACAAAATCTGATGAATGATTGGATTAACCCTAAGATACAAAAAACTATGACTCCTAACTTTAAGAGTCCTTAAAAAAAAAACAACACACCTATTCCTTTGGGAATCCATGAAAACATGTTATAGTGTCTAATTGTTTTACAATATGAGCTACTCATGCTGCATGATCATTTTCAAAACTGTAATAATACCCAGTTTTAAGGAAGATTCTTTCATATAACATTTCATAAGGGCTCATTTGGAGCTTGTGGCTAAGGGTTATTCTTATCCCAAGCTAAGTTGGTTTCTTGACATATTTTGGTGATTGTCTTTCTAAAAGTATGATTCATCTTTTTAGTTTTTCCTGTAGACTGAGGTCTCCATGAAGCATATAACTTTCACTGTATTACGAGGGTCTAAGATACTCCTTCAGTTATCTTGGCTATGAAATCTCCATGTCACTTTGATAGAAAGAGGCAACTAAAAAAGAGGGAAACTTTCCTTTAGTAGGTCTTTGTTACCTCGGAAACTTTCTCTGTTCAGCATAGAAATGCTTCGACCCATCCTGTGAAGATGTCCACAAATACAAGCAAATATCTGTTATTTCCCCTGTTCTTGGCCTAACAGTAAAGTCTGTTTACCAATCACTTCCTGGTTTTGTCCCTCAGGTTTGCACCCTTTTACTATTCAGCATGGTCCAGTTTTAGGAGTGTTTCTGGTGCAGATGAGGCAATTTTGTACTACTTTTTGGATGATCCTTTGAATTTGCTAACCAACAATAAACTTCTGTAGCCAAAGATAGGTTGTATCCTTCCCATAATTGGCTCTTTGATGTAAATGAGTTATAGTTCTTTCCAGTAAACGTGCAGATGTAAGCAGTAGTCCCTATTCAAGTCCAACCTTATTTGGTTGTTTGGTACTGATTATCATCTAAGTCTTGAGTGTTAGCCACTCAGTCGTGTCTGATGCTCAGCCACCCTATGGACTGTAGCCTGCCAGCTCCTCTGGCCTTGGAATTCTCCAGTCAAGAATACTGGAGTAGGCTGCCATTCCCTTCTTCAGTGGACCTTCTAGACCCAAGGATCAAACCCAGGTCTTCTGCATTGCAGGTAGGTTCCTTACTGTCTGAGCCACCAGGGAAGCCTGAAGTCTTAAGAGTCATCAAAATCCCCATAAGTATCTTTTTTTTAGACCCATTTTTGAATACTGAGGCTTAAAAATTGATGAATCCACACTTGGAATTAGTGCAAGGGCCTTAGGATCCGGGGTTTTGGCTCTGGCTGCCTGTTTATAGCCCGATCCATCAAATTATTTCCTTCAGCTACATAACTATCATTCTTTTGGTGGCCAGGGCATTGTACTATGGCTATTTCTTTAAGCATTATAACAGAGTCTAATAAGGCCAGTATCTCCTCTCTGTGTTTAATTTCTTTCCTCTCTGATATCAGTAGACCTCTCTTTCCTTCTGGACCCCTGGGTATGCACAACAGAGAAGGCATATTTAGAATCAACATAAACAGTTAACTTTTTCTTAGCTCTAAGGTATAGGGCTCTCATGAGGGCTATGAATGCTGCCTTTTGGGCAGATGTACCTGGAAGAGGGCTTCTGCTTCTCGGACTTCCTCATGAATTACAATTGCACAAGTAGCCTTTTGAAGTCCCTGGTCCGTGAAACTGCTCCATCTATAAACATTTCCACATCTGGCTTTTCCAAAGGCTGATCAGTCAGGTCAGGTCTGCTAGAATAGACTTCTTCAGTTATTTCTATGGTATGCAATGCCTTAGGGCATTCCACAGCCCAGCTTAATGGTTCACTGTCATTTCTTCTAAGAGCCTCATATAAGGATTTAGCCATGAGTCCAGAGTTAGGAATCCAAATATGGCAAAACCCAGCCATTCCTAAGAATCCTTCCAGTTGCCTTCTGGTGGTGGCTACAACCATCATACCTAATGCTAATGCTTCCCTTAGATTTGTCTTTGTCCTTTTGGTAAATCAAATCCTAGACATTTTACAGTTGGTTGAGAAATTTGCACTTTTCCCTTGGACTTTATAACTCTGGTCTGCCAAAAAGTGAGGATTGTATTTTGGTCTGAAGCATCCTTAGTTTTACAAGTAATTAGTATAAGGGAATCTTTTAATTGGAGGTCCTTTGGCTAGATCAGATCAGATCAGTCACTCAGTCGTGTCCGAATCTTCGAGACCCCATGCATCGCAGCACGCCAGGCCTCCCTGTCCATCACAAATTCCCGGAGTTCACTCAGACTCACGTCCATCGAGTCAGTGATGCCATCCAGCCATCTCATCCTCTGTCGTCCCCTTCTCCTCTTGCCCCCAATCCCTCCCAGCATCAGAGTCTTTTCCAATGAGTCAACTCTTCTCATGAGGTGGCCAAAGTACTGGAGTTTCAGCTTTAGCATCATTTCTTCCAAAGAAATCCCAGGGCTGATCTCCTTCAGAATGGACTGGTTGGATCTCCTTGCAGTCCAAGGGACTCTCAAGAGTCTTCTCCAACATCACAGTTCAAAAGCATCAATTCTTCGGTGCTCAGCCTTCTTCACAGTCCAACTCTCACATCCATACATGACCACTGGAAAAACCATAGCTTTGACTAGACGGACCTTTGTTGGCAAAGTAACATCTCTGCTTTTGAATATGCTATCTAGGTTGGTCATAACTTTCCTTCCAAGGAGCAAGCATCTTTTAATTTCACAGCTGCAGTCACCATCTGCAGTGATTTTGGAGCCCAGAAAAATAAAGTCTGACACTGTTTCCACTGTTTCCCCATCTATTTCCCATGAAGTGGTGGGACCGGATGCCATGATCTTCGTTTTATGAATGTTGAGCTTTAAGCCAATTTTTTCACTCTCCACTTTCACTTTCATCAAGAGGCTTTTTAGTTCCTCTTCACTTTCTGCCATAAGGGTGGTGTCATCTGCATATCTGAGGTTATTGATATTTCCCCCAGCAATCTTGATTCCAGCCTGTGTTTCTTCCAGTCCAGCATTGCATAGAAGTTAAATAAGCAGGGTGACAATATACAGCCTTGACAAACTCCTTTTCCTATTTGGAACCAGTCTGTTGTTCCATGTCCAGTTCTAACTGTTGCTTCCTGACCTGCATACAAATTTCTCAAGAGGCAGATCAGGTGTTCTGGTATTCCCATCTCTTTCAGAATTTTCCACAGTTTATTGTGATCCACACAGTCAAAGGCTTTGGCATAGTCAATAAAGCAGAAATAGATGTTTTTCTGCAACTCTCTTGCTTTTTCCATGATCCAGCGGATGTTGGCAATTTGATCTCTGGTTCCTCTGCCTTTTCTAAAACCAGCTTGAACATCAGGAAGTTCACGGTTCACGTATTGCTGAAGCCTGGCTTGGAGAATTTTGAGCATTACTTTAGTAGCGTGTGAGATGAGTGCAATTGTGTGGTAGTTTGAGCATTCTTTGGCATTGCCTTTCTTTGGGACTGGAATGAAAACTGACCTTTTCCAGTCCTGTGGCCACTGCTGAGTTTTCCACATTTGCTGGCATATTGAGTGCAGCACTTTCACAACATCATCTTTCAGGATTTGGAATAGCTCAACTGGAATTCCATCACCTCCACTAGCTTTGTTCGTAGTGATGCTTTCTAAGGCCCACTTGACTTCACATTCCAGGATGTCTGGCTCTAGGTCAGTGATCACACCATCGTGATTATCTTGGTCGTGAAGATTTTTTTTGTACAGTTCTGTGTATTCTTGCCACCTCTTCTTAATATCTTCTGCTTCTGTTAGGTTTGGCTAAGGCTACCCTGAAGTCGATGGGAGCATTTTTAAATCCTTGTGTGAGTATATTAGTCACTGGATCATCCCATTCAAAGTCAAATGGTTCCTGGGACTCAGGATTTAGTGATTAAATGCATTAAAAGGCAACTTTTAAATCCAGAATTGTAAACAAGTAAGTCTCAGATAAAGTTGCATAACGATTTGGCACCACTGAATGTATGTCCTCCACAATTTGGTTAATGGCTCTCAAACCCTGCACAAAATGATGCTCTTTTGTCCCAGGTTTTTGTATGGGCAGGACTGGAGTGTCACATGGGGATTGACAAGGTCAGATTAATTGGAATTTAAGAGAGATGATTATCAGAGGCTTTACACCTTCCTTGGCATGCCTCTTTAAAGGGTATTGCTTTAAATTTGCAGCCTTGGCACCTGGACAGAGTTGGCTCCCCTCTTTGCTCTCCCTGTGCACCCATCAGCACAAATATCTGTTCTTACACTTTGTAGAATTTCTTCAGGGACTTCTAGTTGAGGCTTGTCTCCCAATTGTAATAGTGCAGCTTGGAGGGTGCAAGCTTGCTTTTTTTTGGTGATAAAGTCGTTTAATTTTGTTAGTAGATCTCACCTAAAAGGAGTAGAACATTCAGGCAAATGCAGAAAGCTGTGCTTTAAATATTTTTTCCCCCCAATTGTATCAGTCAGAGGTAGAAAAGCAGGAGGACACATATGCAAATCCCCTGAGCTGACCTTGGGCATCTAGACCTGTGGGACACTGTCTCCGTGGATATTACCCTGCCTGAAGAAAGGTATCCCTGGGCTGAATTGAGTACCTTCTTGGGTATGAGGGAGCTTCTCTGGTGGCTCAGACAGTAAAGAATATGCCTGCAATGCGGGAGACCCGAATTTGATCCCTGGGTCAGGAAGATCTCCTGGAGAAGGGAATGGTAACCCATT
Organism: Bos indicus x Bos taurus; assembly: GCF_003369695.1. Taxonomy (NCBI): domain Eukaryota; kingdom Metazoa; phylum Chordata; class Mammalia; order Artiodactyla; family Bovidae; genus Bos; species Bos indicus x Bos taurus. Next base: position 21,820,802 of record NC_040078.1, read on the forward strand.
CTAGGATTCTTGACTGGAGAATCTCATGGACAGAGGAGCCTGGCGGGCTACAGTCCATGGGGTCACAAAGAGTCAGACATGACAGCAACTAACGCTTTCCATTCCTTTTTGGGTATGGGGAGGGGAGACTGTTGATTGACTGGTGAGGAAGGTTACAGAGCTAGCGCTGGACCTGGGGCTCTAGGAGGATTGTTGGTAGAAGCCTCAGCACCACTCACAGAGATTTCCCCCTTCATAAGGTGGGGGAACAGTGGGAGGCACCAAAGGGGAGCCAGATGTAGTAAGTCAGGATCATCACTGGGCTCTGACTCAGGGAAGACAGACTGTTTGTGGGGGTCTTCCTCTGAACCATAACTTTACACATCTTCTTCAAATTCTTATTCTGATATAAAGACTCAGTTTGGACATGTTGCTGAAAAATGTACAAAATAACTTAGAAAAACCAGTTGAGGTCAAATGTTGTGAGGCCACTACTCATACCTGCCAACTCTTGATCTGAGGAAAGTTGATAACTGTCATGCAAGGCAGAGCTGATGGTAGGACAGCCAAGAGTTCTCCAGTTGGGAATTCCTTCTCTGAAGAAAAACAAGTCCTAGTCAAGTCTGAGGTTTGCAATTGGCTGACTGGATTTCCTTCATTACATTGCTCAAAATAGTGTATACATGTACATACACACTTAAAAGCAGTTCAGTGCTAACTCCTTGAGAGAGGAGTTGTACAAAAGAGGGTTAAAACTCTCAGTGAAGAAAGGCTAAAATGTGTCCTATTGTATAAAAGCTCTTCCCTTGCAAGAAATGGGAATAAAGCTGATTTTGTTCCATTTATCCTCTCTTTTTTTTTGCAAAACAAGTCTAATTGTAAGATAGTCTTACGATTCCTAAGTAACATTCTGATCTTGTGTTTCTTCCTCAGGATAACCAGAGCAAAATGACAAGAAGCAGATTCAATAAAGCTTTGCTGTGGCCATCCAGTGGTTAACCTTATTGTTATTCAATTTCTCAGTTGTGTACAACTCTTTGCAACCCCATGGACTGAAGCACTCCAGGCTTCCCTGTCCTTCACCATCTCCCAGAGCTTGCTCAAACTCATGTCCATTGAGTCGGTGATGCCATCCAGCCATCTCATCCTCTGTCGTTCCCTTCTCCTCCTGCCTTCAATCTTTCCCAGCATCAGAGTCTTTTCAAAGGAGTCAGCTCTTCACATCAGGTGGCCAAAGTACTGGAGTTTCAGCTTCAGCATCAGTCCTTCCAATGAATATTCATCCAACGATCTCATCCTCTGTTGTCCCCTTCTCCTCCTACCTTCAATCATTCCCAGCATCAGGAAATTTTCTAATGAGTCTAACTCATTACAGTCAGTCTAACGAGTCTAACTCTAATGAGTTAACCCTATTAGCCAATTCCTAACAGATAAAACAATCATAGACAAACATATACAAGCAGAGAAATCCAAAGACCTCAGCCTCTAACCCAAGGCTTTAGACTTTAATCCTCTTGAGCACTTTACTGGCTGTAACCTTTTATATTGGCTCTCTTAGGGAAGGACTCTAACCCACAAACTGGACTTGCCTCTAGAAATACTGCCACTAGAGCCCTTTAGTAAGTGAGAAGTCCTTCAATAAGGAAATTCTGGCTTCTAGCAGCACGAGTAGCTTATGGGAACTAATTCAAGACTAGCCAATCAGCTTTCACATTTGAAATTTCCCCAACCCCTTAAACTTTTCCCTTATACTGGGTCAAGGAGACAGGTTTGAGAGCCTTGCCTCCTCATCAGTCAACCCCAAGATAAAGTTCTTTCTTTTCTCAAAAGCCAGTGCCTTTTTATAGCTGAGTAATATTTCAAAGGGGTAAGATGGGGAGAGGGAAATAGCAGCCCACTCCAGTATTCTTGCCTGGAGAATCACATGGACAGAGGAGACTGGTGGGCTGCAGTCCATGGGGTCACAAAGAGTCAGACATGACTGAAGTGACTTAACAACAGCAAGATGGGGAGGGAGGTTTAAGAGGGAGAAGATGTGGTTATCGGAGAAGGCAAAGGCAACCCACTCCAGTACTCCTGCCGGGAAGGTCCCATGGATGGAGGAGCCTGGTAGGCTACAGTCCATGGGATCGCTAGGAGTCAGACACGACTGAGCAACTTCACTTTCACCTTTCACTTTCATGCATTGGAGAAGGAAATGGCAACCCACTCCAGTGTTCTTGCCTGGAGAATCCCAGGGATGGGGGAGCCTGGTGGGCTGCAGTCCATGGGGTCGCTAGGAGTCGGACACGACTGAGTGACTTCACTTTCACTTTTCACTTTCATGCATTGGAGAAGGAAATGGCAACCCACTCTAGTGTTCTTGCCTGGAGAATCCCAGGAACGTGAGAGCTGGGTAGGCTGCCGTCTATGGGGTCGCACAGAGTCGGACACGACTGAAGCGACTTAGCAGTAGCAGATGTGTTTATGCCTGTGGCTGATTCATGCCGATGTATGACAGAAACCATCTCAAAATTGTAATTACCCTCCAATTAAAAAAAGAGAAGCCACTGCTATAGTATTGGCTTCTATGTGCATTGTACAGTGAGCCCTTGCTTGGTAACACTCAGAGTCCTGTTTTAGCCTTCTGTTTTTCTCCTTCTACTCTATTTGCTCACCTGGGAATCTTATCTGCTCCTTTTGTTTCAATTAATAATTACGTGCAGAGGAGTTCCACCTACATTTTCCTAGTCCAAATTTATCCTGAGGGATATAATCTAGAGGGCATTTCTATTTAAATGCCTCACAGGTAACCTCATAATGTACATGTTCAAAATTAACTTGCTAATCTCTGCTCAATCTCCTTCCAAAAGTCATTCTCTGAAAGTTGTCCAACCCAGGAACTAAGAAGTCATCCTTGTCTCCTTCCTCCCCTCTCACTCTCTATTGTTAACTCTCTGTCTTAAAGATTTCACACCTGGAGTCCTGCAACACCCTCACTGACCTTTTTCCAGTTTTGCCCCCTTCCAATCCAAAGACAGCTGAGCACTGTAAGAATTTATGCTTTTGAACTGTGGTGTTGGAGAAGACTCTTGAGAGTCCCTTGGACTACAAGGAGATCCAACCAGTCTATCCTAAAGGAAAGCAGTCCTGAATATTCACTGGAAGGACTGATGCTGAAGCTGAAATTCCAATACTTTAGCCACCTGATGCAAAGAATTGACTCACTAGAAAAGACCCTGACGCTGGGAAAGATTGAAGGCGGGAGAAGGGGCCGACAGAGGATGAGAAGGTTGGATGGCATCACTGACTTGATGGACGTGAGTTTGAGTAAGCCCCGGGAGTTGGTGATGGACAGGGAAGCCTGGTGTGCTGCAGTCCATGGGGTCACAAAGAGTCGGACCTGACTGAGCCACTGAACTGAACTAATCTGGGGTGATTTTTCTGGAGGAAAAGATCACAGTTATACTAGCTATTAGATTCTAAATATTTACTGTGGTCAAGTTTAAAATTAAGCCCCAAACTTCCTGTCAGCCAAGGCGAAAACGAAGGAAAAGTAATCTTTATATGTTTTGCTGTTTGTTCTAATGCTACGACTAAAACAAGGTTCTCAAGAGGAGATTCATATAGGGAGCAATAAGTGATGTAATGAACAATGTCTTCAACACTATTCCTATGATATAACCTATAATTTCATCCCACAAGTATTTGTGGGGTACTTATGAGTCAAGCATTATGCTCACTATTGGAGATAAAGCAGTGAATGTGGTTGTTTCTTACCTAATCTCATAATTCAACCTGAGTTTGGACATAATACTAAAGCCAACCCTCTGAGGACAATTTGGGTGGAGGAGGGCTTATTTCCCAAGCCAAAGTTGTATGATGGTAAAGCCAAGGTCACAATATCAGTTGTTTAGTACCAACCCTTGCTGCTCTGCAGTCCCAGAGCATGATTTCAGGATTTCTAGTCTTTCTTTTATCTTTTTAAAAAAACTTTTAATTTTGTATTGGGGTATAGCCAATTAACAATGTTATGATAGTTTCAGGTGGACAGAAAAGGGACTCAGCCATACATATACATTATATCCATTCTCTCCCAAACTCCTCTCCTATCCAGTTTAGCCTTTCTTTTAAAATGCAATTTATTAACATGACCAGGGCCACTGCACACAACACACCAAATATTTGTAGGATTCCCCAAGTGTTGTCTCACATGTGCTGACAAACAGGGCTTTTATTAATAAACGACCTCAAGGAATCTATCTTTTCCCAACCTTACTCTCTCTGGCTTCTGGCAAAGATCTGCTGCTAAGACTGCTCCCCACGTCAACCACACACTTGCGTCCTGACAGCACGCGCTCCACCGGGTCAAAGGTGCTGCTCACGATGTCTGACAAGACTGTGCTGAGGCTGTCAGGGAACAGCATGTGGACTAGGCTGACCTGTCCATTATGCAGAAGGGAATGGAACCCGGATGCCAACATTACATTGCCCTGGAGCTGCTCTGACATCCTAGAACGGCCAGGACTCCTGTAGCTGCTCATATGCCAGGGCCCTTCTGTACTCAAGTCATACCACATTTTCGCTCAACTGCTGAGAACATTTTTCCCCACTGAGGTTACATTTCATCACTCAGTTTCCGAAGCAGTATTGTCTAGTGCTGCTGATACCTTACTTAGCCTAGAAAAACAGCTTTCAGTTTTTAATAATATCAGAACACACAATAAGACTCTAAGAAGTGAGTCCATGGGCTAGGCCAGGGAGAAAACTGTGACAACATGCAGTGTTCCAAAATGACCCCTCCCAAGGGTAGGACATTCAGAATTTTCTAGCCTGATGTAGAAGTTTAGACTCAGGTCAGGAGCCATACTCCATAAGTATGTTGCCTTTACATCTGACCAAGTTTGACACAATGATAGAATTCAGAATGGTAAAAGAACTGGTTGGATGTTGTTAAAAAGAAAACTACAAGCCCCAAATGGCATTGTTTGTGTTGCCAAAATCTTGGCTCTCTGTGTACCAATACCAGACAAATACAGAGACAGTTAAGGAGGAGAAGGAAAGTGAGGCTTTATTATTTTGCTGGGCAAAGGGGGAACACAATAGGCTAGTACCTCAAGAACTGTGCCACCCTCCCTGGTGAGTAGGGAGAGATTATATAGTCAGGCAGGATATGTGATAAGGCAGTAACAGTCTTCATTCTTTCTTCTTTAAAGTTTCAAAAGTGTGGGATTGCTGACAAGATTAGGGTGTGTGCAAGGTCTCAGGTGGCTCATCTCCTAATCCTGTCCTTAGGACAGTAAGGAGATCAAACCAGCCAATCCTAAAGGAAATCAACCCTGAGTATTCACTGGAAGGACTGATGCTGAAATTCCTATACTTTGGCCACCTGATGTGAAGACTCATTGGAAAAGACCCTGATGCTGGGAAAGATTGAGGGCAGGAGGAAAAGGGGGCAACAGTGGGTGAGATGATTGGATGGCATCACTGATTCAATAGACACGAATTTGAGGAACCTCTGGAAGATGGTGAAGGACAGGGAAACCTGGCAGTGCTGTAGTTCACAGGGTTGCAAAGAGTCAGACATGACTTAGCGACTGAACAACAACAACTGGTCCCTTTAATCTTGCTCAGGTGGTTTCATTACTCTTTCTCCTTTGATTAGTAACTGTTCTGCCCTTTGGAACTCAGAGAAGGTCATGGAGGCTGGAGTCTTGCCTACAAGGAATGACGGACAAAAAGGCCTCCAGGCCCAGGATCCAACAAGGCCTTGCTCAGCATCACTTGTACTAAAGTCCATGGTACCAAACCTAGATTTAGTATCTCTGTCAAATTGCAGTTTTAACCTCCCCTAGAAATGTAATGTTAATGGACCAGTCTGGAATTTTCTGGTTAAGCACCAGTAAATTAAGCTGTCACAGGGTCCCTCTCCATCAACTCCCCCATCCCCAGCTGCAGAAGAGGCAATCTGCATGATAAAACCCTTGCCTGTTCCCTTCTCCTCCCTCTTCCCACTAGGGGAATCCTTTTTTTCTTTTGTTACTACCATCTTTTCTTTTGTTAATACTTTCTTGCTCCACCCTATGAAAAACCTTCCATTTTGTACAACCCTATCCAGCATCCTTCTAGTTGCTAGATGGGGTGCTGCCCAATTCATGCATAGTTGAATAAAGACAATTAAATCTTCAAATTTACTCAGTTGAATTTTTTTTTTTAATGTTAATATACTCAGACTCTCTTCACAACTTGACCTTTGCCTTGAGGACACAGATGTGTCCTGTTGCAAAGACCTGGAACAGCAGTTTGGAGCCGCGGTATATTCATGAGAAACCAAACCAGCAGCTGGTTTAGGCTAGCAAGGTGCTTACTCACTGGGACATCTACAGACAAGGCCTGGATTTTTCCACAAGAAATATTCTGGATACAAGTAACGCATCAATGGGCTTGAACTTCTATACGTTTGCAATGATCTAAACCTCTTTAAACATAGAAGTGGGATATCAAATGATTAAATATAAAGCCCCCACTCCCTGTGTAGCCAAGAGTAATCATTCAGTAAGTGGTGTCTTGGCTCTTAACTCAGTAACTTCAACTTCAAGGAAGTCCTCTGTGCTCCCTAGACTCCAAATAGATGATCTACATCACCTAATTCTATCTACCCCTTTCTTCATGTCTCCTACCCAATTAGCCTGGCAAGCTCGCCAATTCATTCCCACACACTGGCCGCCCTGCCCCCGAGACTTACAACCTGCTAACCTACCAGGCTAGGCCCACTGCGGAGGGCGGGGTGATACCTCCAGCTAGGGCCCACGGCGCGCAGCCTTGTGGGAGTTGTAGTTCTCGAAACTTACAGTCCCCGGACAGGCGTCCCCACGGGACTCGTTTTCCCGTGCTCCTTTGCATGGGTCCACTTGGGGCAAGTCCCTGGGTAGATGAGAAAGTGGCCGGCAGCTTGCTTATAAAAAAGTGGAGTTCAGCGGTCTTTGTTAATGGAGCCACTGCTACGGAGGAAGTCAGGGCGTGTTTCTGTCCCGCCAAGAGTGCTGGAGGCCGAACCTGAAATATAAGTTTAATGTTCCCTAGAGGACGAAAGATCAGGAGCTGAGCTCCCGGCTCCGGGTATCCCCGCCCAGTCTGCTGCAGGAGCGGCCAACACCGACCCGGGTTAAAACTCCCGGGAAGTCTTCGCTGCGCCCAATCTGGGTCCCCTTCAAAGCTGGGAGTCGTAGCCGTCGCAGCCTGGGCGGCTGGATGTGTGCACCCTCCGGTTCCTGGGAACTTAGGGGAGGCTGCTGAGCCCCGTCGCGCGCGGGGGACTTGTATTCGCTTTCTGCACGCTCACCCCGAAGGGCAGACGAGGGGTTTCCACCATGATCTCCCGGGTCTTCAAGCTGCGCATGTGGGCCCCCGTGGGCGTCCTGACCTCGCTAACCTACTGCCTCCACCAGCGGCGGGTGGCCCTGGCCGAGCCTGGGGGTGCGGACCAGCAGAATCCTGTCGACCGAAACCTGTTGGAGTTGAAAATGGTGCAAGTCGTGTTTCGACACGGGGCGCGGAGCCCTCTCAAGCCGCTCCCTCAGGAGGACCAGGTGAGAGAGGCCGGCACGGTTGGGGAGCGAGAACTGTGTGGCCAGCTAGTGGCGGGCCAGGGTCTTTGCCCCAACGCACACCACCTTTGGAATTTAACTCTCACTGAGCGGGAATTCGGACTGGGTCCTGACGAAGGGAAAACAGTGTGAACAAAGGTGCTTATCATGTACCCCCAACCCCCCCCCCCCCACCAGCCCCCTCGGACACCCGGATTGTGGGACAGCCCGGAAACTTCCCATGGCTGTGATGTAGCCCAGCTAGTAGTAAGTAGTGTGCTTCCCTAGGTGCGTATAAATTGCCTAGGGATCTTGTTAAAATGTGGATTCAGTAGATATGGGAGCCTGAAACTCTGTATTTCTAGTGAATACTTGTGGGAACTTGAGTACAAGGGTGTAATGTAGTTCTGTGTGACCATTTTAATGGTTGTCAAAGAGTTGCAGGGACCTTTGTGACAGGAACCAACCTGATTAGGATCACAGTGGATAAGAGGTTAATAATGCCTTTGGGAAGGGACCTCCCTGGTGGCTTAATGGTGGCTCCTGCCAATGCAGGAGACAGGGATTCAATTCCCTGGGTGGGAAAGATCCGGGCAGAAGGAAATGGCAACCCACTCCAGTATTCTTGCCTGGAAAATCCCATTGACAGAGGAGCCTGGCAGGCTATAGTCCATGGGACTGTAAAAGAGTTGGAGTGACTTAGCGACTTTTGGGAACAGATTTTACCTCAACTTTCTCTCCGGGTTTGCTGGAGACCGTTTGAGATCCTGAAGATTTTTTGGGCAACAAGTGCTGTATCTTGGGGCTCTCCTTTTTCATTCTGGCATCCTAAACTTACTGTAGAAGGGATCTGAGGCAGGAAAAAACAAAATTAATTGACCAGTCTTAAAATCCCCCTGGTTTTGCTCAGGATAATTACGATTAAAGAACAAATAGCTGGTTTTGAAGATGATTACCCTTTCTGGATTTGATTCTTGGGAAGACCCAGTAAAGATCTCTGGCCTTTCATAGCAGGCAGGCCTGTGATTAAAGAATTGTCTTCCTAATGAAGATAAATAGGCAACCTGGAATTCCCAGGCATCCAGGTGGCAAACTTGCCTGTGGGATGCTTTTGCATTGTTGGTTCTCCAGGTTGATGTTGGAGCAGGTTCAGCAGGATGTCCAAATTGATATTAGGCATACTCATGACAGTTGCTTTTAAGAAGTCCTCAGGGTTCTACAACTCACGGTGTACAACTGAAAACCCAGTTTTTAAAGCTTGCCACACGTGAAATCAAACCTCAAAGCATTTCCCACATAATAAATCTTTGTAGGCACTTAAATTCTGTTATCAAGTTTCTAGTTAGCCTTTCTAGATGGCTATTCCACATTCTATCTGGAACCTGAACTTCACTCCTTTCCTTCTCTTTCTTTCCTTATTCGAATATTTGGATCTTTTCTCAGTCTCTTACTTTGCCTTTTTATATTAGGTCACTAAATTTTCCTTCTAGTTTTGTACATAGCCCATCTCTTATGTACTCCTCTTTCTTCTCCATTTATTCTTGGTACAGAATTGTTGTTCAGTCGCTCAGTTGTGTCCAGCTCTTTGCGACCCCATGGACTGCAGCATGCGAGGCTTCCCTGTCCTTCACTATCTCCTAGAGCTTGCTCAGACTCATGTCCATTGAGTCGGTGATGCCATCCAACGTTCTTATCCTCTGTCATCCCCTTCTCCTCTTGCTTTCAAACTTTCCCAACATCAGTGTCTTTTCTAATGAGTTGGCTCTTTGCATCAGGTGGCCAAAGTATTGGAGCTTCAGTATGAGTCCTTCCAGTGAATATTCAGGATTGATTTCCTTTAGGAGTGACTGGTTTGATCTCCTTGCAGTCCAAGGTACTCTGCAGAGTCTTCTCCAACACCACAGTTGAAAAGCATCAGTTCTTTGGTACTCAACCTTCTTTATGGTCCAACTCTCACATTCATACACGACTATTGGGAAAACCCATAGCTTTGACTAGACGGACCTTTGTGGCAAAGTAATGTCTCTGCTTTTTAATATGCTATCTAGCTAGGTTGGTCAGAGAAGGCAATGGCAACCCACTCCAGTATTCTTGCCTGCAGAATCCCAGGGACAGGGGAGCCTGGTGAGCTGCTGTCTATGGGGTCGCACAGAGTCGGACACGACTGAAGTGACTTAGCAGCAGCAGCAGCTAGGTTGGTCATAGCTTTTCTTACAAGGAGGAAGCGTCTTTTGATTTCATGGCTGCAGTCACCATCTGCAGTGATTTTGGAGCCCACGAATAAAAGTCTGAATGTGTAGGCCTGGACCTCTTTCAGACAGTATATGTGTTCCCTTAAGTAACCGGAAAAAGATTTAGATTCTTTTAGGGCTTTCTCCTGAGCCAGTGGGTGTGTGATGGGTATCTCTGCCTTTATGTTGGAAGGGGCAGAATGCCGGCTTCATTCATCTTCTATTTTTGTGGCCACGATATATGGTGCATTTGAATCCTTGGTCTCATTTTGCAATTGGCACCCCACTCCAGTACTCTTGCCTGGAAGATCTCATGGACGGAGGAGCCTGGTGGGCTCCAGTCCATGGGGTTGCTAAGAGTCGGGCATGACCGAGCGACTTCACTTTCACTTTTCACTTTCATGCATTGGAGAAGGAAATGGCAACCCACTCCAGTGTTCTTGCCTGGAGAATCCCAGGGATGGGGAAGCCTGGTGGGCTGCCATCTATGGGGTTGCACAGAGTCAGGCACAACTGAAGCGACTTAGCAGCAGCAGCAGCAAGGCACATTACCACTCAGGCCTGTTCACATTTTCAGATTTTATGTAGATGCACTGAACGCCTTTAGTTATTTTGTATAAAGCATAAAAGCAAGGGGTATAACCAACCTTTGTTCAATTTAGGCTATGAGTGGGTGTCATCAGCCTCCTGTGACTTGTTTCTGGCTATCAGGATTTTTTTCCCAAGCTCTAGTTTGATAGAGGTCGTTAATGGGATTTTCTAGTCTTCCTGGTTCTGCTATTAATTAGAGTCAGGAAGGACTATTTAACAGCTGTTCTAAAACTAAAATTGCCTTTGGTAGATGTTTCCAGACTTCTGACTGGTTTATAGATAAACACATGACAAATCAATGCATTCATTATCTCACAAATCCTTAGAAAATATCATTGTTTAAAACTAGATGTTTTATTGAGCTTTTTTTTTAATGATTGAATGACTGATGAATTAACCTGTCTTCCTAAAAGTATTGTATCTGTGCTCTGGAAATAAAACTCTGGAACTTGATTGGTCATTTTTTCTGATTGTTAGATTAGATCCAAGTATGCTTTCCAAAGATAATTTTGACCCTACTTTTGGAATTTTGTCAGCTTCTCTCTGTTTCATGGCAAGATAGCCCCCAACCCAGGAAGACTCCAGTTTTTAGAAAATAAAGTCCAATGCGTTCAAACTCCACAGTTCATGAAGACATTGCTGCTAAGTCACTTCAGTCATGTCCGACTCTGTGTGACCCCATAGACGGCAGCCTACCAGGCTCCTCCGTCCCTGGGATTCTCCAGGCAAGAATGCTGGAGTGGGTTGCCATTTCCTTCTCCAATGCATGAAAGTGAAAAGTGAAAGTGAAGTCACTGAGTCATGTCTGACTCTTCTCGACCTATGAACTGCAGCCTACCAGACTCCTGCGTCCATGGGAGTTTCCAGGCAAGAGTACTGGAGTGGGTTGATATTGCCTTCTCCATATGAAGACATTAGAGTCCATGTTTATTCTATAGTGTAAATGAGCCGGGAAGAATAATGTCAGGTGGGCTGGGAAAGATGATGTCAGTATCATTGTAGATTAACACTTATTCAAAGCTCAGCTAAGATAAGTGGTTTTCAGGAAGCATTACATAAAGGATGTGCCAGTCAGTCCATTAATTCCTGTGCAGTGGTGGTTCTTAACCTTGGGACATTGGATTCAACTGGGGAACTTTAAAAAATACTGAAGCCTAGGTCTGTCTCCCAGAGATTCTGATTTAATTGACTCAGAGCATCTAGTCATGATAAAAGCTTCTCTGGTGAAGCTTTATAATTATCTAGACTGAGTAGCATTCAAAAAACTGAGGCCCCATCCCTGGGAGATTTGGATGTGATTAACCCATGTGGGGCTCAGGCATCAGTAACTTTAAAAAATTTTTCCAGCTGTAGTAGTGTGGAGTGTGCAAGCTTTCAAATCATTAGTTTATTCTGAAAACTATACCTGGAAGTTTTTGTTTACTTTTATGTAGATTTTTTTTTTTCCTTTTACCTGGAATGTAACATATTGATCCCTGTATAGTATTGTCTTCATGGAAATGTGCTTTGGTGAGATGCTATCATTCTGTGTCAAGGGAACAATAAGAAACAATCCCACAAAACTCATTGCTGTGACTACTGAAAAGATGTTCATTATATTACTCTATCCTCTTTATGAGGACCCTTGGGAGGAATTTGTCTGTTCACTTGAGAAATGGTGTGCTTCTCCTGAACAGTTGGCTTGCTTTTATCTTTAAGCTTGTCTAGCTGATCAGGTTTCTCCTTTTACGTAAAAGCCAGAAAGCTTAGTGCTGAATCTTTTGGCCCACCTACAGTAAGTATATAGATCTTCACAGCATGTATGAATATTTTTTGAGAAACTTTATTGCTTTATCCATTTTTTTGATTACTTTTTTTGTCTTTCTTTTCGACTTTCTTTTCGACTTTTTGTCTTTCTTTTCGACTTTCTTTTCGACTTATCTTGGGAATTCTCTGTTGGTCCAGAGGTTAGGATTCCATGCTTTCACCACTAAGGGCACAGGTTCAATCCCTGGTCAGGGAACTAAGATCCCACAAGCTTTGTGGTGCAGCCAAAAAATAAATAAATAAATTGGTTACCTTGCTATATTTTAGGTATTGCTGCCACCTCCTTCAAGTTAGTTCTTGAAAATGGAGTATAAATAAATAAAATTATAAAGTTACTCTTTGCTACTGACTCTGGACGGAAAAACAGGAGCAAGAACGACAGTGTGTATGTGGGATGGACACTGTGTGTGGAACTGATGTATCATCCATTCTTGAGAGTCTGAAAATGGGTATTTTAGTCTTGATGTGACCTAGCCCTCAGGAGTCATCTCCTAGGAGAACCAGAGGTCCTCTCTTGGTGGGTACACCCAACCGGAGAAGACTTTTTAGTGTGGCTGAGCAGGCCTTATGGACCTGGTGTCAGGACCTGTGCTCAGACACTGGACTTACATGGGTGGATAATTCAGTCTCAGCTATAAAAAAGAAAAGAGTTTACAGTGTGATGAAGAAGAGAGACAAAACGGACTCCAGTTATGGGAATATGCTGGGAATGCTGGAAACGCAGAGGAAATATCCCAAACTTAAACTGTACAAAATTGAACTCAGTTTGTTAGCTGTTCTTCTGTCTTGGCCTCAGTTTTAGTCAAGAAGTACCTCCTTACCCCTTACCACCTCATGTACCTGGACTCCAAATCAAAGTAATTTTTTTCTTTATTCTTTCTTGTTCACCTACCAATATAGCCTCCAAAAAAAAAAAAAAGAAAAAAAAAGCTTTTATCTACTTACTTGCCAGGATTGACGCAATGTCTTGAATTCTGTTCTGTTGAATTCCCTTCTGTTCTGACTGCCTTAGATGAGCCCTTAGGCGCTCGCTGGCTCTAGTACAGACATCTTGAAATTGGCTTTTTCTGTGTTGAGTCTTTCCAATTCAGTTGTGATCTATCTGATAGCCTTCAAACCATTCTGTAGAGCTGTGGGCTAAAGAGATGCTGAGTGACTGGGGCTCTGAGTTCCCACTCCTGCTTCAGCTAGAGAAACTCCAGGCCTTTTTATGGCTGAGTAATATTCCATTGTATAAATGTACCACAACTTCTTTATCCATTCATCTGTTGATGGACATCGAGGTTGTTTACATGTCCTGGCTGTTGTAAATATTGCTGCTCTTTCCAATGGCTATTGTAAATATTGAGGTACATGTATCTTTTAGAATTGTGGTTTTCTCGGGGTATATGCCCACTAGTGGGATTGCTAGGTCACATGGTAGATTTATTCCTAGTTTTTTAAGGAATCTCCATACTGTTTTCTATAATGGCTGTATCAGTTTACATTACCCAGGAGTACAGGAGGGTTCTGTTTTCTCCACATCCTCCCCAGCATTTACTGTTTGTAGATTTTTTTTTTTATGATGGCTATTCTGACTGGTATGAAGTGATACTTCACTGTAGTTTTTATTTGCATTTCTCTAATAATGAGCAATGTTGAGCATCTTTTCATGTATTAGTAATAAGGTTTTATGAAGCTCCCCTGGTGGCTCAGTAGTTCCAATGCAGGAAAGATGGGTTCAATCCTTGGGTCAGGAAGATCCCCTGGAGGAGAAAATGACAACCCACTTCAGTATTCTTGCCTAGGAAATCCCATGGACAAAAGAGCCTGACAGGCTATAGTCCATGGGGTTGCAAAAGAGTCGCACATGACAGAGCGACTACAAACAACAACAATAAGGATTTATACTCTAATAATAAGATAAAAGAAGGACCAGTGGAAGTGACATTTTTTTTCTAGCCAGTGATCCACAGGGTTTGGGGTGGAAATGGGGGAGCAATGGGAAGAGTCAGGTTTGAGTTTTAGGGATTAGAATTGGGGTAGCCTTGAGAGTCATAATAAATTGGGAAGAGGAGCTGGCATATGGAATTAGAAGGAAAGACTTGTTTTTAAAATTGAGTCATCACATCCAACTCAATGAGTGTAAGAATTTTATGGGCTGTTGGAGCTAGGAGGCCTATAGCTACTTGTTATGTTTTGAAAACCAATACAGCTGGGGCAGGAGCCAGATTACGGGGAGTAAAGGAAGATGGTAAAAAGTGAAGGTTTCTTAGAGGGCAGCTACTTGTTTGAGAAATTGGATGAAAGGAAGAGATATATATAGTAGTTCAAGGGGCATTAAATAGAGTCTTTAACAAGGGGCCACAAAACCCTGCAGGTTAAACAAGTATATGGTCACTGAGATTGGATTATATTCATTCATTTGTTCATTCATTCATTCACCAAGTATTAGGTGCCAGGCCCTCTGGCCACTTCTCCCCTTTACTTCAGTCTGGGCTTGGTGCCAGAATAGACCCTCAGCAGTGAGTACTAGTGTGGCAATCACAGGACTTGGGCCGAGGACACCTGGAATAATCAATTGCAGTCATTTCTTCCCTTAATTGGAGCTGGAGTGGAAGTTTCTTTCCTTCTTCCCATCCTTCTTGGGAAGGTTGCTTGTCTAGCATCAGTGTGATTCTAGCTATGTGCTGCCAGATGTTAACACTCTTAAGTTTCTAGAACCTTTTTAAGCAATGTGTTGTTTTTTTGTGCTCACAGCAGGTAGAGTGGAAGTCCCAGCTATTAGAGGTCCCACCCCAAACTCAGCTTGAATACACAGTCACCAATCTCGCTGGTGGCCCGAAACCACACTCTCCTTTCGACTCTCAGTATCACGAGACCACGCTGAAGGTGAGCGATGCTTTCCTGCTCCCTGAAGCGCCTTGCAGAGCTGTGATGGTCTGCCCTGGGCTGAGGTTCTTTAGCAGGCTGTGAGATTTCTCCATTCTTCTCTCCCCTCCCACGCCTCAGGGGGGCATGTTTGCTGGACAGCTGACCAAGGTGGGCATGGAGCAGATGTTTGCCCTCGGGGAGAGGCTGAGGAAGAACTATGTGGAAGACATCCCCTTTCTTTCGCCAACCTTCAACCCACTGGAGGTCTTGTGAGTCACTTGAGAAAGGAATATAGCACCCAGTGTCAGGTCTTGAGTGTGAGAAAACCTGTCCTAACCCTCTGTGTGGTTCCCACTCTCATCCGAGGTAGTCTAGGTGGGACATGTGAGGGTGATCTGGCTGCAGCCTGTCGCCCCATTGATCGCCAGGGTTGATTTGGCTCATCTGGCTGGCTAGGCTGGTGTCCCCTTCCTCTCTCACTGCTCTGCGTGTATCCCTCCTGATGCTGCGTGCTTGGTCAAAGAGGACGACCTTCCCTGAGAGAGGAGAATCATTCTTCGATCAAGGGTATACAAGAAGCTGCATTCCCTTGCTAGAACCTCCTAGGCCATCTGGGGACAGTTACCCTAATATGATAGGATTCGGAGAACAAGTGGTCCCTGGAGGTCATGTTCACTGGCCCTCAGGTCCCTTGGGCAGCCATCCCACAGAGAGAGAAAGGGTATTTCCCAGCCCTGTAGCTCCCTTTTGGGGCTTCCCTGGTGGCTCAGATGGTAAAGAATCTGCCTGCCGTGCAGGAGACCCAGGTTCCTTCCCTGGGTTGGGAAGATCCCCTGGAAAAGGGAATGGATACCCAGTCCAGTATTCTGGCCTGGAGAATTCTATGGACAGAGGAGCCTGGCAAGCTATAGTCCATTGGGTCGCAAAGAATCAGGCACGACTGAGTGACTAACGCTGTAGTAGTAGTTTAGAAAGCCTGTGAGTGCTCTGTGGAATAAGGTAGTGTGCACATGTAAATCTTCCTTCTATGAGTTTCTCTATGTTTTTGTTTTGTTTCCAGCATCCGTTCCACTAACATCTATCGGAACCTGGAGTCTACCCGCTGTTTGCTGGCTGGACTTTTCCAGCGTCAAAAAGAAGGTTCGAGTTCAGGGTCTACAAGTCAGCCCCTGTCCCTGAGGTGCCTTTTCGTCTTGCTTCCAAAGCCCTGCTCTCTCTTTCTTGATGTCTGTCCCACCTGGGTCTCTCTCCTCCTGCTCCTGGGGCCTCTGGTGTACCAGCTGTGTGGTGGGCCCCTCCCTGTCTGGCCTGCCACTGCACCTGCCAGCCTGACCTCACCCCTACACCAACATGTCAGCTGCTCCGATGCACCTCTGGCTCCTGGCTTTTTCTCTCAAGTGTCTACACAAGCTGCATAAGGTAGCTGCAGCCAGAGTTTTTCAAACAATACTTGGGGCTTTTTGTTTAGTTGAGACACTGCTGGAAGGGAAAGAGAGTAAGAGGAACTCTTCACTGGGACCCGGGTCTGCTGCCACGGCCCTGGTCTTGGTGATAATCCACAGCATAACCCAGGTGGTGGTAACAGTGTCCCATATGGCCTCTCCCAGTTAAGGAAGTCTGTCGAGTTTGGGTTTTGACATATTCAGCCAGTGAATGATCACATTAGTGGGTTCTGCAACTTTCCACCCTGGAGGACTACGTTTATTATTTTCCCTGTATTTGAGGGCTTTTGACTATCCGGTGAAGCTGCATTTTGTCATTTGTAATAGATTCAAATTTACACTTAATTACTGGTCTGAGTTTCAGATCATGATGACCTTGCCAATATTAAAATACTCAAATGATGCCATAAGGCAAAGTTCTTGTTACTTTATTTAGCTTCTTTAGCAGTATCTCAAATCGAGGTAAAATTTCCATCAGGCTTTTAAAAAATGTGTAAGGTACAGAACTTCCAGACCAAAGGAGACTGGCCTTGCCCCTAGCTGGTTTGGGTATGGCTGCTAATTCTGGCTGACATTGGCTGAACACAAACAGCCTGAGTAACAGAGCACACAGGGTGGCCTGCTCCTTACCTTTTGGGAGCCCCTGAGCTTAGGAATAGTCTATGGTGCATGGCCTTCTGAAAACTGTTCACTTGCCCAGCTTCTGAAAGGCAAATGTCCTGTCCCCAGAACCACCTAAAGTAAAAGTAATGTAGAAAGGGTGTTTTTTGGTAGCAGCCTGGTCTACAGGCGGGCCTCAGACTCAGGCTGCCCCAGATTTCTTGCAAGGAAGGAAGTGGCATCATCACCAGCTGCTGGTGTGGCCGTCTGGTAGCCGCTCCCTGCGCTGGACTCAGACAGCCTCACACTCCAACTTGACTTGTGTCCTGACTACTTCCTTGCCTTAGCCAGTATCATGGGATTTGGATAGACCAAAGAACCCCGCAAGGTGCTAACATTGGTGGGAGTGGTTCAACTTTGGGATATTGTTTCAAGAGTAAAATCCTAGCAAAGTCCAAGAAGGTTTTGAGGAAGCTCCAGAGAATCAGGCTGGTGGGGAAGGGCTGGAGGGTGTTGTTCTGTATCATTTGGTCATTCATTCCTTCAACACATATCTGAGTGCCAGCTGAAGTATACCTTATTTATCATAAACTGAAGCTCTGTTATCCAGACAGTCATGGCAGGTACCAGGTAGGAATTACCATGTGTTAATCAGAGGCTTAAATCATAGTTACTATTATTCTCATATTTAAAGGACTTGCTATACATCAAACATGGTTCTAAGAGCTTTGCAGATACTGACTTAATTCTTGTGATGACCCTGTGAAGTAGGTAGCATCTCTATTTTACAGATAAGAGAACTAAGGCAGAGGATAATGGACTGTCTGAGGTACACAAAGCTAGTATATGGAGGAGCTGGGATTCAAATTCTGGCAGTCTGGTTTCCCAGTCCATACTTTTCACTCTTGTGCCATCTTGCTTCTCAGAAGACTTGGGTATCTGGAGAGGGCCTCTGATCATGAGGTCTGTTTTACAATGTGTCCTGCAGAACTCCAGGATTCTTCAGAGGGGTCGGGAACTACAGAAAAGGAGTGGGATGGGGCATGCAAGTACGCTGTGCTTCAGACCCCTACCTTGAAGCCCTCAACCCCTTTTCTTTTATTACCTTATTTCATAGTGGGAGAAAAAAGCTCCCACTGCTTTAGAAACAGTTGGAAATTGCTGATACTAGTCTCACCCCTTCAATTTACATGTGAGCCCCAAAGAAGAGAAGTGACTTCCCAAAGTCATCCTGCTGGCTGGTTGTAGATTCAGGGCTAAACTCATGACACAGTCTGATTTCCTTCTGTCCAGACCAGCCAAGTATGTGACTTCTGGTATTCTGCTCAAGTCACAGTAGGCTGCTCTTTAATCCTGAGGTTTTGACTATCAGCAATTTGTTTGGGAATGGTAGGTCTTGGGGTTTGGATTCACCTGAAGGCTTCCCAGGTGGCACTAAAGAATGTGCCTGCCAATGCAGGAGACGCAAGAGATGTAGGTTTGATACCTCGGTTGGGAAGATCACCTGGAGTAGGAAATGGCATCATGCTCAGTATTCATGCCTGGAAAATTCCATGGGCCGAGGGCTTGGTGGGCTATAGTCCATGGGGCCTCAAAGAGTTGGATACAACCGAGTAACTGACCACATAATATAGTAATCATTCCACAGATTGACCTCAGTGAATTCCATAAAGCTCCTCTGCCATCAGAGAAGAAAAGGCTTGAGCTGTGTAGAACAGGACGCTGGTGCAGAGCAAAGCATGGAAAGGTGTTAAAGCACCTCCCTTGGGCATTGACAGGAGACAAGGGTACCTGTCAACTCTGAGCAGGAGCAAGCTGCTGCGAGGTGTGTAAGAAACACTGTTTGTAGTCTAATCTTTGGTTCCTGCTAGTGCATCTAGAAGCCTGGCTTTTCTTTTGGGCAAGGCCATGGGGTCTCAGAGGATTTGTGACCTTGTGGGCACCTTTCTCAGATTGTTTCATAAGTCACCATACTGGTGTATGCATGCATGCTAAGTTGCTTCAGTCGTGTCCGACTCTTTGTGACTGTATGAACTGTAGCCCGCCAGGGTCCTCTGTCCATGGGATTTTCCAGGCAAGATTACTGGAGTGGGTTGCCATGCCCTCCTCCAGGGGATCTTCCCAACCCAGAGATTGAACCCGCATCTTACTTCTCCTGCATTGGCAGGAAGGTTCTTTACCACAAGTGCCACCTGGAAAGCCCATATTGGCCTATAGGATTGGACTTTGCAAAGCAAGAAAATCACCTTGTTCTGCTAAAGTAAGGGATGGCCCATTTGTTAGAATCTCTGAGTGCTGGTAGTATCTTGAGGCAGGCATTTTTTTTGGAATGCATCATAGATGTGCCTGGAGTAGGAAATAGCTACCCACTCCAGTATTGTTGCCTAGAAGATCCCATGGACAGAGAAGCCTGGCAGGCTACAGTACGTAGGGTTGCAAAGGGTCATGACTGAGCATGGATGTGCCAGTCTGATCAGGTCTGTGCCTTCTCCAGGATATAGGTAGCCCAGCAGGAGAGGTTGTGCTCGACAGAACTGGGCTGCTGTGTGCTTTCTCAGACCCCAGGGGAGCTCCTGTTGGCAAAGCCAGGGCATATTGAAGGCATTCACTGTCCTTAAGGAGTAACCTGGATGATGGCCGGCCTCTGGGGGCAGCTCCATCTGTGTATACAAAGAGAAGAAGAAGGGGATGGAGCTGCTGGGAAGAACAAACTGAAGCCTCTTCCCGCCTGTGCTTCCCACCTTCCTTCCAGGACCCATCGTCATCCACACTGACGAAGCAAGCTCAGAAGTCTTGTACCCCAACTACCAATACTGCTGGAACCTGCAGAAAAGAACCAGGTAACTGCCTCTGATTCTTGTTCCTCAGGGTGGGGGTACAGGCAGCATTGTACCACCTTTGCCAGCAGACCGGCTGTGCCAGTGGATAATGGGTGGGAGAGATGGCATTACTTGGGTCTGACATCAGCTATCTAGGACGGGAGGCAGCTGTTGCTCACAGGACAGGCTCATGGTGAAGGTACAGGACATCAGGGAGACCCACACGCTGGGCTGAGAGATGGTGTATACAGCCACGCGTGGGGCTTCACCATTTACCAAGCGTTGTCCTTTGTCTTCAGTCCTGGGCTCTCAGATGGGGTAACTGAAGAAACTTATGGAAAAGATGAGTAAGCCAGTCATTAATTGCAAATCTAGATGGGCACGCCAAAGAAGACACAGATTCCCCTTCTCTTACCAACGTGCTGCTGTGTAGGATAGATTGGTTTGGAGCTGATGGCACTATTCAGGTTTCAGGTATTTTGGGATTGCACTTACAATATGTAGAGTGTGTTCCCCAGAAGAAGTAGATGTGTTTTCAAGCAGACCTGGCCATGCTTGCATTGTTTTGGGTATAATAGAAGGGAATGCTAGAATGGGATTTGGAAAATCCATTATTCTAGCCCTGGTATGTACTAAGTCAGTTGGCCTAGTAGAGTTTCAGCTCAGTTCAGTCACTCAGTTGTGTCCGACTCTTTGCGACCCTATGCACCGCAGCATGCCAGGCCTCCCTGTCCATCACCAATTCCCGGAGTTCACCCAAACCCATGTCCATTGAGTCGGTGATACCAACCATCTCATCCTCTGTCACCCCCTTCTCCTGTCCTCAATCTTTCCCAGCATTGGAGTCTTTTCAAATGAGTCAGCTCTTTGCATCAGGTGTCCAAAGTATTGGAGTTTCAGCTTCAACATCAGTCCTACCAATGAACACCTAGAACTGATCTCCTTTAGGATGGACTGGTTGGCTCTCCTTGCAGTCCAAGGGACTCTCAAGAGTCTTCTCCAACACCACAGTTCAAAAGCATCAGTTCTTTGGCGCTCAGTTTTCTTTATAGTCCAACTCTTACATCCATACATGACCACTGGAAAAACCATAACCTTGACTAGACGGACCTTTGTTGACAAAGTAATGTATCTGCTTTTCAATATGCTGTCTAGGTTGGTCATAACTTTCCTTCCAAGGAGTAAGTGTCTTTTAATTTCATGGTTGCAATCACCATCTGCAGTGATTTTGGATTTTGTAGAGTTTACCTATCTTTAAAATGACAATTATACTAGCTAACCCCAATGAGTTGTTGAAAGTTAAATAAGATCCTAAATGATGAATGAGATATACTTTGTAAACTTAATAACCATACAGTATAAAGAAATATAAGGAATAACTTTTTAATTTTTTTCTGCAGAGGCCGGAGACAGGCTGCTTCTTTGCAGCCAGGAATCTCAGAGGATTTGAAGAAAGTGAAGGAGGGGATGGGCATTGCCAGTAGTGATGAAGTGGACTTCCTCGTCCTGCTGGACAACATGGCTGCTGAGCAGGTGGGCTGGCTGTCCTCGGGCTCTGGGAGGGTGGGGGGAGCCTGGGCAAGGCTTGGTGGGCTGGCTCCTGAGTTAGAAGCGGGTGGAGGCCTCCTGGCTTGGAGGCAGCTGTGAAAGAACTTGCTGGCAGAATGGACCTGGGAACTGGGGGGTAGGGTGGACTCCTCACCAGATTAGGAGTGTAGACATTTTAACTCTTGACCAGAGTTCCTTGAAGCATATTCACTAGAATACCCATGATGCAAGTGTGTATAATGTGGGCAGGCAGGGCTGGGGTGGGTGGTGAGTAGGGAGGGATTGTGGTCTAAAAAGTTTGGAATGCCTCTTTATTGTATCACTTTTTGGAGAGTCTATATGCACGTCAGCCTATTAGAGAACCCGAGAGCACTGTGGTAAAGAAAACTGGTTAATCTTTAATTCTGTTTTTCTCAAGCTTGTTTAGCCCTAGAATCTTTTTTTTTCCTAATAAATACTGAAGGCCACACAATGGGAAATGCTGCTCCAGATTCAGAAGTCAGACACCCAAAGACTGTGCAGCCTGGATCCTCCTTCCTTCTCTCGTGAAGATGACAGTGTGCCTTGAAGGCAGAAATGTACCTTATACTTATGTGTAAAATACGTTTAAGGTTATAAAAAAAAAGAGTTGATAAAGTATTTATATGGCATACTTTTTAGAAATCGTTTTGGGGATGATTAAGGCCGAGTAAAAATTTATGAATTCCTTGCCTTGTATTTTATTTATTGATTTATTTAGCTTAAAAGAACACAAATTTTTTTTACTTTGGAGTAGATGAGCATCAGAAAGAGAGGAAAAAACTATTTTTCTCTGGGCCTTCAGATCTGGAGGAATAGCTTCCGACAGGCCTTGGGGACATAGAGCTTTGAGCCAGTCTTTTTCTGAGAGAAGACAATCCCCTTGGACTCCATGGAAGCGGGTCCGCCGCCAGGCTCATTGGATGAGTATTTCTTTCTAAAACTGTACCCGTGGCCCTTTCAGGTGCACAGCCTCCCGAGCTGCCCCACGCTGAAGAGGTTTGCATGGATGATTGAGCAGAGAGCTGTGGACACAGCCTTGTACATCCTGCAGTGGGAAGACAGGTGAGGGGGGCCTCTTCAGCTGCCGGCATACAGTCACGCTTGGTCAGGCCTCCCAGAGTGTGGGGAAGGGGACTCGTCAGGCCGGCTCACACCTGTCAGCTGGCATCTCTGTGTGCAGAGGCTGAAATCACCCCCTTCTGCTGGCCTTCTCAATAGACTCGGCCCTGGGTCCTTCCATTTCTGGAGCGGGGACTGGTGACGTAATGTTTTCATTCACTGTTACACAAAACTGGGAGCTGCCACTCAACCAAGTTTCTCTCTCTCTTTTTAAAGTATTTATTTTATTTTTATATATTTATTTGGCCACACCAGGTCTTAGTGGCAGCATGTGGGATCTAGTTCCCTGACCAGGGATCAAACCTGGGCCCCCTGCATAAGGGAGCATGGACTCTTAGCCACTGGACCAGCAGGGAAGTCCCTTGATTGAGTTTCTCTTAATCACCGACTTTTTCCTTTGCTTTAAGGAAAGGTACCCAGGGGATGCTGAAGGAAGAATAATTATTGCTCATTTTATACATCACGTTACAGTTTACAAATCATTTTCCTGTTCTTGCCATAAGGTTGGTGTCATTATCCCTGACAAGTCCAAGTCCTGGCTTTAAAGATGGAGAAACTGGGCCTGAGAGATGTGGGCCACCTTGCCTAGGCTCAGCTAGAAAGAGGTGGAGGCAGGACTTGAACCCAGATCTTCTGACCACCAATCCTGTGTTTTCTCTGTTTTACTGGTATTTAGGGCTCTCTTTCAGAAGGCCTATTTCCTGACTATCAGAATGAAGGATATCTCTCTTCCCAAATATAAAAAAACACCTTTTAATGGTTGGTTCAGAGCATTCAGCTTGTACTCAGAATAGGTGACTTGGTAAGAGAGGGGAGTATAGAGGGGAAGTCATGAGGAAGAGAAGTGGGAGGAAAAAGCCGCTAACATTTCAAGAATTTGCTTAATCTTGCATAAGAGTAGGAGCCTCTGCCTGCTTTTCTCCCAATCAGTGCATCCATTTTGCACTTGCCTCAGGCTTCTGGAAGGTTCCAGCCATACCCTCTCAGCTTGCTGCCACTCCTGTGACCGACCACCTTCCCTCATCTTTTCCTGAAGTGGCCCCACTGTTCCTAAATCGTCGCTCGCTGCCTTCCCCTCCACCAGCACATACTTCCATATATATTTTTGGCCGTGCTGCGTGTCCGCTGCTGTGTGCTCAGGCTTTCTCTAGTTGCAGCAGGGGCTGCTCTCTAGTTGTGGTGCACGGGCTGCTCACTGCGGTGGCTTTTCTTGTTGCAGAGCTTGGGCTCTAGGTGCACGGGCTTCAGTAATTGCCACCAGGGCTCAGTAGTTGTGACAAACAGGCTTAGCTGCTCTGCGGCATGTGGAATCTTCCTGGACTAGGTATTCAGCTCATGTCCCCTGCCTTGGCAGGTGGATTCTTGTCCACTGTGCCACCAGGGAAGTCCATACACACATATCTAATAAATATATTAGGCTTTGCAGGCCGTGCATTATCTGTTGTGTCTGTTCATCTCAGCCCGTGTAGCATGAAAGCAGCCATAGATGATACACAAACAAATGGGCACAACCGTGTTCCAGTGGAACTATTTACAAAAACGAGTGGCTGAGTTGGAATTGGCCCACAGCTATTGTTTGCTTTCTCCTGCATTTTAAACAAGATCTGAGTCCAATCCACTTTCTTTTCCATTAGCCCTGGTTTCTTAAAACTGATGTTTCTTCAGGAACAAATGGTTCTAGTTTCACAATGCCATCCAACTTGCCTTGGCCTGCACGAATTCTTTGGAAAGTATATGCTGCTTATAGTATTGGTTGTCTGCTGCTGCTGCTGCTGCTGCTAAGTCACTTCAATCATGTCAGACTCAGTGCGACCCCATGGATGGCAGCCCACTAGGCTCCTCTGTCCCTGGGATTCTCCAGGCAAGAACACTGGAGTGGGCTGCCATTCTCCAATGCGTGAAAGTGAAAATTGAAAGTGAAGTTGCTCAGTTGTGCCCGACTCCCAGCGACCTCATGGACTGCAGCCCACAAGGCTTCTCCATCCATGGGATTTTCCAGGCAAGAGTACTGGAGTGGGGTGCCATTGCCTTCTCTGATTGGTTGCCCACTCCTCAGCTATTGTTTCAACTTTGCTTGATTTGTAAAAGTGGCCAGTCACCATGAATAAGGATTGGTCTAAGCCAGTCATGGCAACTCTTTTTGTTAGTGATTGGGTTCTGAGAATTCTGGGAAAGATTTTTCTTCTCTTGGATAAAAAGTGAGAGTCACCCAAACTAAGCCTTTCTGCTGCTTACTAGCCCCCATGTTCCTGCTTTGTTTGTTGCTTCTCAAATATGCTTTGAGTTGAGGTAACCACCTGTGATCATGAGGGGACCATCCTGAGAATGAAAGTGGTGGAGCCACAGTGCCACCCCAAGAGCACTAGTGCTGAGCTTGTTAAATCGAATAAATTAAGAAAAGTCCTTGTGGTCTCAATGCCAAAGAAGGGGAGCTGGCACACAGGAAGTGTAGTGTAGGCGATTTCCCTTCAGATGGCTCTTCTAAGGGCCTTCTGGAGTTCCTGGAATTCAGTACACCCTGTCCTTCCCAGTTTGGGCCTAGTTCTCTATTGCTTATCCTGGTTGCCATCCCCTCACCCCTCCCGTCTCAGCCATGTTCATACCAGGTCTGTGCACTGCTGCTGTTTACAGTCTCGGCGCGCAGAGAGCCCTCGGACTTAAGGCGGTGCTGTTTCCGCCCTTACTGCCTGTCTCTGTCCTCCTTGCATCCCTTGTCTTTTCTCAGCTCTCTGACTGGGCTCATGAGGTTCTGGGGGCAGAAGCAGCCTGCATCCCTTGTGTGCCCAGTGCCCACTGGGTACTTCAGTACTGTTTACTCACCACAGGGAGGGCCTTCAGATGGCAGTTGGCCCATTCCTGCACATCCTGGAGAGCAACCTGCTGAAAGTCGTGGACCCTGCCACTCCTCCCAGCAAGACCAGGTACTTGGCTGAGCACCTTGGCTTGGCGTGACTGAGGAGGGTGGTGGCGGTGGGGCTCTGGCTACAGGGAGGGAACCCAGGCTCTGGGAGGGTGAGAACCAGGCCGTCGGTAACTGAAAGTAGATGTTCGAGACCATGTGTCCCAGAGACATTCACGACATTTCTACCTTTCTTCCTGACATGTCTGTCCTACCATGTTTTGAAATTTTCATTTTAGTAGAAGAGAACCCTAAATAAATTTTTCCATTTTTTAAAACGAATTGAACATGCATCCAATGGAGTAAGTAATTAGGACATCACAACTCCGGGAGGATGGACAGGGAGGCCTGGTGTGCTGCAGTCCATGGGTCGCAAAGAGTCGAACACGACTGAGCAACAGAACTGAACTGAACTGATTTGGTATTAAAATAGCCCCAAACAATGATAGTTGCTTAATAGATTGTTTAAACACCTTCACTGAGTATATTG
Source organism: Bos indicus x Bos taurus (assembly GCF_003369695.1). Taxonomy (NCBI): domain Eukaryota; kingdom Metazoa; phylum Chordata; class Mammalia; order Artiodactyla; family Bovidae; genus Bos; species Bos indicus x Bos taurus. Next base: position 21,846,765 of record NC_040078.1, read on the forward strand.
GAATATAGGGATTCTACTGGTCATTTAAAAATGTTGGAAGTGGCTTGTGAACCTCCATAGCCACTTTTGGGGTGAACTCCAGGTTAGGGACCATGGATTTGGAATGTGTGTCCAAGGCCCTTGGTAAACAAAGTGTGGTCTGCAGATAAACAGCTTCACCATCACCTGAGATTGTTTGATTCTCCACCGCAGCCTGACCCACTGAATCAGAGTCTGCCTTTTAACAAGACTCCCAGGTGGTTTCTAAGCCCCCTGATATTGGAGAAAACACTTTGCGACCCCATGGACTGTATCCCACCAGGTTCCTCTGTCCATGGAATTCTCCAGGCAAGAATACTGGAGTGAGTAGCCATTCCCTTCTCCAGAGGAAACTTCCCAACCCAGGGATCTAACCTGGGTCTCCTGCATTGCAGGCAGATTTTTCACTGTTTGAGTCAGCAGGGAAGCCCATCTACGCCAAAGGAGTTTTTGGGGTTTTTCCCCTCACATTTATTTATTTGGTTGTGCTGGGTCTTCATTGCAGCACGCAGGCTCCAGTAGTTGTGGCACATAAGCTTAGTTGCTCCACAGCATGTGAGATCTTAGTTCCTGGACCAGGGATCGAACCCATGTCCCCTGCACTGCAAGGTAGATTCTTAACCACTGGACTACCAGGAAAGTCCCTCAGAGGAGATTTATACCAGGCTCAACTGATTTCTAGATGTCACCTGGTTTCCTCACTTAAAGGAGGCAGGCGATGTCCTGGCCTCCAGAGTCCTGCGGTGAAGAACTATGGAGAACTGTTCTCTGCTTGCAGGAAGCTGTACCTCTATGCAGCTCACGATGTGACTCTCATGCCTCTCTTAATGACCCTGGGAATTTTTGACCACAAATGGCCCCCATTTGCTGTGGACCTGACCATGGAACTCTACCAGCACCGGGAGTCTAAGGAGTGGTTTGTGCAGCTCTATTACCGAGGGAAGGTAAGACCCCTGGGGTATGGTTGGGAGGTGGCTGGGCCACCCGGCCCACCTGGTTTAGCACCAAGTCACCTGCTTGGGCCCAGGGAGTCTCCACTGGTACACGAGCTCTCTGGATCCTCTCATGGCTGTGGCCCAGGGATAAGGCAGAACTGGGTCCGTAGTGGCAGGCTGGGGCTGGAACCATGTCCCAGTTCTGCCACAGAACCCTTCTAACAACAGGACCACCCTTCTCTTCTCCTGAGCGTCTCTCCCAGGATGTAACTCCTGACTGTGAGGCCTGTTTTGAAAATTAATGATGAGGTCTTTGGGAGGTGATGTGTAGTATCAGCACCTCTGGTTCCTTGGCCACTTCAGCAGGTTGCTGTCCAGGGCAGAGGCTGAACACTCCCTAAGGTTAGACCTTCAGCCTTCCCAGGGGTATAACATCAATGTGTCTTCCAGTCAGTTCAACCAGCAGTTATTGAGTGACTTTCATGAGCAGGGCATAGTGCTTTTAATCTGGAAGCTGACTGATTAATGGGGGTTTCTTGGCTGTTACATGTGTACGTACACATCTGATTGGGTCAAAGCCTTTCAGAACTCTGGACACAGCTGAAAACAGCCAGACAGGGTCCCCAGTGCCCCTGCTGAGTTACGTCTCTTCCACAGGAGCAAGTGCCAAAAGGTTGCCCTGACGGGCTCTGTCCACTGGACAAGTTCTTGAACACCATATCAGTTTATACCTTAAGCCCAGAAAAATACCACATGCTCTGCTCTGAAGCACAGATGATGGGACTTGGAAATGGAGAGTGATTGATTTGTACAAGTAAGATGTCTGGATTTTTAAAATAAAACGCCTTTACACAATGCCTCCTGCTGTTTGGTTTGGGGAAGGCAGGAACAAGGGTTAATGGACTTTAACATAAGGTAAGGGTATTTCTTTCCTATAGGTGTATTAAGGTCTCTTCTTGAAAGGAAAAGGGTATAATGTTGAGACCAAAAGGATATACCCTATTTTGTGGCTTGATTTCCATGGCAGCTGCCTGTGACATGAGGCTTCCCTAGTGGCTCAGATGATAAAGAATCTGCCTGCAATGTGGAAGACCCGGGTTCCATCCCTGGGTTGGGAAGATCCCCTGGAGAAGGGCACGGCTACCCACTCCAGTATTCTTGCCTGGTGAATTCCATGGGCAGAGGAGCCTAGTGGACTATAGTCCATGGAGTTGCAAAAGTCGAACATGACTGAGCAACTAACACTTTCCTTTCTTGCCTGTGACATAAGCTGTAGAATCGCGTGTAGTTGTGGACCTCAATTCTTTTCCTATCTTCATCTCACACACATATATTGAACACCTACTAAGTAGTGGTCGTTATAAGGGTGAAAGGTTTCTTCCCTCAAGTTTTTTCAGTCCAGTAGGAGAGGCAGATAAAGTATATCAGTGATGACGATACAGTATGGTTCATCCTGTGATAAGGTACCTCGAGGGCTATTTGGATTCAGAGAAGACACCCTCAGCCCTGATTGGCAGGGGCTGGGGGGAGCAGTTAAAGGTTTTTTGGTGGGTTTTGCCCTGATCTGAATAGAGAAAAATGAGTGAGTAGTAGTTAACCAGTTAAGTAAGGAGAAAAGAGTGTCATGTAAAAGGTCAGCTAACCAGGTAAGCAAGGGGGAAAGGGTGTCGTATGAAAGGTCAGGGCGCACAGCTGGGCAGTGAGGTGGAGCCCTGGGCAGTAGGGAGGTCACTGGCTTCTGGTGGCTGTAGCTCCAGAAGCGTGGGTGAGGTCTCTGCGTGGTGGGTCAGGACCACTCTCAGCATATGTGCTCCACCTTGACCTGGGCCTCCAAAGTTACCTGATGGTCCCCTATTTCCTTTTCAATTTTCTCATTCTTCCCCAGAATCTATCTCAAACTTTCTCTGATCTCAAACCATCAATCCCTTTACTTCTCAGAGAAAACAGCAAGCACAAGAACCTCTCTGCTTCCCACTGTCTATATGGTGATGACTCCCAGATCTCCTTCTCTAGTTCGGGTTTTTTCTTCCAAGCTTCAGACTCTCATGTCCACTTGGAGGTCTCATAGACACAGAATTTCCCCTCTCTCCTCCTAGACCTGCCCTCCCTGCAAGCCTGCCTTATTTGAATGGAAGACACCTCCACCATCCACTCAGTTACTAAACCAGAAATCTATCTTTATCTCCTTCCTGTCACATTTTTCTATGTCTGATCTGTTAAGTTTTATCAATCCCACCTGTTTATGAATTAAATACATTCGTATTTTCTTATCCTCAACCTTCAATATCCCTTCACCCTACAGATTGCTATATTTAATTCATTAAGAAAGTAAAAGCAATCAGAAGAGAACTTCCATCTCCATCACCCCTCCCCAACCTGCTAACCCAGCTGCATTGGTACCTACAAGGCCCTCCTTCCTGTTACTAAGAATGAACCATTCCTACTCCTATTGAAGGCCAACCCTCCAGCTTTGCTTTGAACCCTGTAATTATTTCTTTCCTGTATTGTTAATTTTCTTTTCCTACCAGTTATTCCCATTAGCTTACAAACATGCCATAAAATCTGCTGTCTTGAAAAATGTTTCCCACATCTTTGAAATACTGTGCTATTTTCTTCTCCCCTTTATAACAAAACTTTTCAAAAGAGTTGTTTATACCCTGATTCTTCCCTTCCCCTTCTCTTTTGAACCAACTGTGATTTGGCATTCACCCCTACCGTTCCATGGAAACAGCTTTGTTAAAATCATCAGTGACCTCTGAGTGCTAAATCAGTAGCCAGTTTTCAGTCTTCTTACTCAGCTTCTCATTAGCACTCTTGGAGTAGTTTCTTCATTTGGCTTCTATGACAAATGGTTTTCCTCACTTCTTAACTTCTCAGTTTTCTCTGAATCTACCTTTTAAAAATCTCTAAATGTTGGAGTATCTCAAGGCTTAGTCCTTGGACCTTTTTTCCTGCACTTACCACACCCCACACACACACACCGTTGGTGATGTCAAGCTATTCTGTAACTTAAAATATTACTCACATAATGTCTCCCAAATTTATACCTTCATTCTGGACCTTTCCCCTGAATTCTGGTCTCATTTCCAACTGTTTACTCAACATGCCTGCATGGATATTTAAGATCTTTAATGTGCGTTAAGCTTGCTGTTGCCTGTGCTGAGCTCTGAATTCTCACTCCTCTTCTACTTCTCCACAACTTCCCCAACAAGGTAAATGGCACTACCATTAACCCAGTTGGTTGGGCCAAGAACTTTGGAGTTACCCTTAATATCTGTCTTTTTCTTCTGTCCTACATCTAATCCATCAGTAAATGCTATTGCGCCTTATCCAGAATTGACTGCTTCTCAAGACTACCATTGCTGCCGTTCCAGCAGCACCACTCACCAGGACTGTTGCCAGGTCTCCTGTTTCTGTGCTTTCTCTCTCTGCTAATTTATTCCCAACATAGGTGTGGCTTTTAAAATACGAGTCAGATCATGTCAGTCTTCTGCTCAGAATTCTTCCCAGGCTTCCCATCTCAACAAAAGAGCCAGTCATAATGGTGGTCAAGGCCTTTATGTAACTCCCTTTCCTCCCTGTCTCTTCTCACTGGACTCCAGCCATACTGTTCTTGTCTCCCAAGAAGTCCCAAGGCATATCCTCACTTCAGGCTCTTTGTGCTCACTCTTCCCCTCTCTGGAAAGTTCTCCTAAGCATGGACATTTTTAGCTCCCTCTCTTCATTCAGGTCTCAGCTCACTGTCGTCTCTGGGAAACCCTTCCATATTGTCCTATATGAGACAATATGGAAGATCCACCCCTGTACTCTACCTACAACCCGATTACATTGTCTCCTTGTGTGATGGGCTGAATTATGTCCACTTAAAATTCATATTTCGAAGTCCTAACCCCTAGTACCTCAAATGTGACTGTATTGGAGTAGAGCCTTTAAAGAGGTAATTAAGGTAAAAAGAGGTGATATGGATGGACCCTAATCCAGTGTGGCTGGATAAGGAAGAGAGCGTTAGGACTCTGACACACAAGGAAGGCCATGCGAAGACACAGGGAGAGGATGGACATCTATAAGGCAAGCAGAGAGACCTCAGAAGAAACCAGCCCTGCTGACACCATGATCGTGAACTTCCAGAATGGTCAGGAAGTGCATTTCTACTGTGTAAGTCACCTGGTCTGTAGTATTTTGCTCTGGTAGCCCAAGTAAACCAGTCCACCTTGTCCTCTTTTTCACTGTGGTTTTTCTCAGTGCTTGATATTACACATTTGTGTATTTATTTCTCTCTCTGACAAGAACGTGAGCTCCGTGAAGGCGGACTTCATCTTGTTCACCCATGTGTGCCCAGCTCTGAGAATATTGCCTGGCGCCCGCTAGTAGTCACATTGGTAGAGTGAGTGAGCACATCCCCTCTGCCTCCGCTCTCCTGGGCTCACACTTATCCGCCCAGGTCACCCAGCACCTTTCTAGTGGGTCATCTCCTTTGAGATGTGGCCCCTGCTTGCCCCTCCAGCCTCATCCTTCATGCCCCCTCACGCATCCCCAGACTGAACTGTTTCAAGAAAAGTAAGTCTTGCCCTCTGGCCCTTGTGACACTCTTCCCTTCCCTGACCCCTGACACACCCTCTCTCGCCCAACTATCCATCTCATTTTCTTTTTTTTTTTAAGGAGAGGGAGAGACTTTTTTTTAAAAAAGAAGTTGGCTCACACAGTCGTGGGGACCAGCAAGTCTTTAGGAAGGGGACTCAGGTAAGAGCTGGTATTGCCATCTTGATGGCTGGAAACTCAGGCAGGATTTCTGTGTTGCTGTCTTGAGAATTCCTTCTTCCTTTTCTCGTACTTTTTTTTTTTGGCCACACCTCACCGAATGTAGTAGTTCCAGGACCAGGGATTGAACCCACGGTCCCTGCATTGGAAGTGTGGAGTCTTAACCACTGAACCACCTGTGAAGTCCCTATCCCTCGCATCTGGATACCTCCCGTGTTTCTGTCTGTCTGTCAGTAGAGGGCAACTGTCTTGTGCTTTGCTATGTTCTTAGAGCCAAGTTCAGGACGTGGCACAAGGTGGACTTCAGCCAAGATTCACTGAGTGGGTTCCGATGGCTCCCTATCCTTGTTTCTGCCTTGCAGGAACGGGGCTTCTGTGCACTCTTCCCCACTCACCACCAGGGGGAAGCATGGAGTAAGGGAAACAAGGCTTCTGCTGGGTTCACATTCTGATGCTAACAGTTGTTTCTTTGTGACCCTTGGACAGGTGTCTGAGCCTACTTTTCCTCTCATGTAAAATGGAGATAATTATTAACTATTATCAACTTATTAACTAATTAGGGTTGTTGTGAGAACTGAGTAAACGTAAGAGCCTTCAAATGCTCCTTTTTGCCCCACTGGGCTCAGCACTAACAGTTTCCTCAACTAGCCAGGCGCTTTGCACTGCTCTTTCCAGCCGCCTTCTCTGCAGGCCGTGCTTCCCTCCGCCTGCCCTTACCAAGGAGAGCACGCCTATGTGTGCAGGAGAGCCCTGGCCGCTCTCTGGCAAGTTGTGTGACTGTGGGCAAGACATTTAACTTTTCCGAGCTTATTCCCAACTGCAAAACAGTGATGTTACTATTTCCCTAACCTGACAGTTTGTTCTGAGGATGGATATGAAAAGCACAGCATAGCCTAACCTGCCCTTGGCCTTGACTGGCTTTTCTTAATGCTTTTAAAATGAGTGTTGTTAAGGTTGAAATAATTTCCAGAGGGGATCTCACCCCTCTTCTCCCATATAACCGAGCCTGTTCAGATAGGCTGACTTCTTGGGAACTTCACCTGACAGACCCTCCCGAGGGCCTCATGGCTTATCTTAGAGGAGCTCTGGCTCTGGTAGGCACTGGGATGAAATAACTGGCAAAGACAAGGCCAGGCACTGCTGTGCTGACTCTCCTTTAATAGTTTCATGTAGATAGTTTAAAGCTGAAGCTCCAACACTTTGGCCACCTGACGTGAAGAATCAACACATTAGAAAAGATACTGATGCTTGGAAAGATTGAAGGCAGGAGGAGAAGGGGGCAATAGAGGATGAGATGGTTGGATGGCATCACTGACTCAATGGCCATGAGTTTAAGCAAACTCTGGGAGAGAAGCCTGGCATGCTGCAATCCATGGGGTTGCAAAGAGTCAGACACGACTTAGTGACTGAATGACATAGTTTGAAAGGGCAGCAAGGACATCAAAACTGAAAGATCCACCTGGAGAGAGGGAGGAGGAAAGAGTTTTTATTCCACTTGCACCCTCAGACCTCAGGGCACTGGGTCCTGGTGTGCTGACCTGTTTATTATAAGAAACTTGCATCTTTGCAAGTGATACCTGGCACCCTTTCTCCTCAGCTGGACTCATCCAGGGCACTGCTCATATACCTGTGAAGAAGGCTGGGGAGTTTAAGAACAGCCTCTTTAATATATGCCAGGGAAGTATCATTCTTCAGCTTTGGGGCCAAGAGCTGTGGTTTGCTGTGCACCCTGGCTCTGCACGGGCAGGTATGGGTCCCTTTGGCTGCCTGGGGAATTCTTTGGGGAGAGGGCTGTGTGCTCTGCTCAGACCCTGCCCTCTAGTGGCCAAGGGAACCGGCCATGCAGTCCTGACCATTCCAGTCCTCCCCATCAACCTCTAGGACCCTGGTCCCTGTCCAAGGGTGAGTGCGGAGAGGAGAGAAACACTTTCCCCAATTCCAAGCCTGTCTTCCCTGAGCTCAAGTCTCGCCTCTGCAGGTAGTTGCCATGTGACTTAGGACATCCTACTAACTTCCCGTTAACAAGCCTGCAGATCCTCATTTGTACACTGGAACCCTAATACGGTGCCTTGTTCACAGAACTACCCCAGGGTTCACACAGGTCAGGTGTGTAAAGCATGCTGTAATGTCAGAGTGTTGTACAAATGTGAGGCAATTGACAAAAAGAAAAAAAAAGGTTAAAAACAAACAAAATACACGTGAGGCATTGCTCAAAGTATTGCCAGAAAAGCCCCTCTGTGGCTCCGTCCGAGTGCTCCTCTGGCAGTTGAGGTAGTGGGTGCCATGTCCTGCGTGGCGTGCCATTGGTAGTATGATCCTGGTGACTATTTTTTTTTAATAACATTAAAAAAAATTTTTTTTAAAGCAGACCTTTTTCTTTTAAAAAAACTGATTTTTTAAAATTTATGCATTACTTTTTTCTGCACTGGGTCGTCATTGCTGTGTGCAGGCTTTCTCTAGGTGCAGTGAGTGGGGCTCCTTTCCAGTGGTGCATGCGCTTCTCACTTCAGTGGCTTCTCTTGCAGAGCACGGGCTCTAGGGCCTCCAGGTTGAGCAGCTGCCGCACGTGGGGTCGGTAGTTGTGGCACGCAGGCTTAGTTGTCTCACAGCATGTAGGATCTCAGTTCCTAGACGGGATTGAACCTGTGTCCCCTGCATTGGCAGGCAGACTCTTAACCACTGGACCACCAGGGAAGTCTTTGCTTTATTTTTTTGGCTGCGTGGCATGGCATCTTAGTTTCCTGACCAGGGATTGAACCCATGCCCCCTGCAGTGGAAGTACAGTATCTTAACCACTGGACCACCAGGGAAGTCACCCTTGGTGACTGTTCTAGAGGTGCTTAAGCACTCTTGTGGGGTGGTGAGAGCACCCACCTTGGAGTAAAGGGCCAGGGGCTTGAATTCCAGCTTTACCACTTTCTTGTACTCTGTGACCTTAAGTAACCCAACATGATCAAGTCTTTCTTCATCTGTGTATTGAGGATGAGGATGCTATCTGTGGGTTAGAGGGAGCAAGTGGTAGAGGATGTAAAGCAAAATAACTATGTAAAGGGTCTGGAATGTGGTAACTGCTTAAGTATAAACCTTTGAATCCTCATCTTCATGTATTTGGGGCTTAAAGAAATTAGAATTCAACAGCTCACTGTATGCCCCTAAAATCTGAGTCGCTCCTTGTGGTGCAGGGGTGTTTAGAGAGTGCAAGCATGGGCTTTGAAATCAAAGGTAGGGCCTGGGTAAACCAGTGAAGGAAGTGTGCCATGGGGTAGGGCTGTTTATGTTGGTTGGAAAGTGGGGCATTTTTCCCTGAGGCAGGCTTTCTGCAGAGGAAAATCTGGATTGGAGAGAGAGATTAAAAATCTCAAAGGTAAAAGGAAAGATGTAAGGAAATGGCCTGCACTGAATCACTGCAAAGGACAGTATTCATCAGAGAATTAATTTGGAAGGAAATAGAGTGTGAAATAGCAGCAAGGCTTTCAACTCTGGGCACCATGGCCTTAGAAACCCAGTCGGTGTTTCAGAGGCTTGCCAAGGCCGAGCCTGGGAGCTCCCTCCAGAAGAGCAGCCGGGGGATGCCCAGAGACCACAAATGGCTGAGCTCGGAGGAACTGATTGAGTGTGTAATTAAGGGGAGGGTTGTATAACACTTGGGTAAGTAGAACTTGATGGGGTCAAACCAGCAGGGCTTCTGGGAGATGAGAGAGCAGTCCCTGGAGCCGTTAGTAATGGAAGCCAGATGCATAACGTTAGACACAGCTTACCTGAGCTTTGTGGGGAGAAGAATGGAAGAGATCAGGAAGGGGAAGGGTTGAAAGAGTGACTGCTCTGTAGATGTAAGTGTCCACAGATGCTTAATACTTTAGTGCGAGGAGTGAGATAACATTCTGGAACAATGGGGAAAATCCCCAGAAACTGAAGATCAGAGAGGCTATGATGTGGCCAGGACACTGGAGATGTAATGGATGCTGAATCCTGACTATGGGTCCAGAGTGTGTCTTGACGTACACCAGTGAGCTAGGTAGGAGCTGCCAGGATGTAAAGGGGGCATTTTGGATCATGCATGGGGATTAGGACAGGAAATCATTCATGGCTTATTCGTGGACAAAATGGTCACATGTAGACCAGGTGGCACTAGCCGTAAAGAACCTGCCTGCCAATGCAGGAGACGTAAGAGATGCAGGTTCGATCCTTGGGTCGGGAAGGTCCCCTGGAGGAGGGCATGGCAACCCACTCCAGTATTCTTGCCTGGAGAATCCCATGGACAGAGGAGCCTGGTGGGCTACAGTCCATGGTGTCACAAAGAGTCGGACATGACTGAAGTGACTTAGCACACATGTAGGCTGGATACTAAAGCAATTGTGCATATTCATAACTGCTTGATTTCCTAGATCTACATCCCTAGGAGGCCCTAGTACATAAGACCCCTCGTAATAGGCCCTCTGCTCACCTCTCCAGCCTCATCCCCTACCTCTTTTTTTTAAACTTATTAATTTTTTTGGCTGTGCTGTGTCTTCATTGCTGCTTGCCCTTTCCTCTGGTGTGGTGAGTAGGGGCTACTCTCAAGTTGCGGTGCATGGGCTTCTCATTGAGGTGGCTTCTCTTGTTGCGGAGCACTGGCTCTCGGGCATGCAGGCTTCAGTAGCTGCAGCACATGGGCTCTAGGGCACAGGCTCAATAGTTGTGGTACACTCGCTTGGTTGTTCCATGGCATGTGGGATCTTCCCGGACCAGAGATCGAACCCGTGTCTCCTGCATTGTCAGCTGGATTCTTTACCACTGAGCCACCAGGAAAGCCCTCATCCCTCTGGAGGGCTTGCTGTTCTTGATGTGTTGGCTCCTTCTTGTCATTCAGACCTCAGCTTAAATGTCACTCCTTTTCATATGAGGAAATTTCCTTGCGTGTTAATATATATGTTTAATTTAGTGTTTGCTTTTGCAGAAACACAATAGAAACTCAGTGGTTAGACAGACAGGCTCTGGAGCCAGACTGCCTGCACTGATGCTCCATCCTTTAGGATCTGTGTGGTCCTGAGCAAGGGTCTTAACTCTTCTTTGCCTCAGTATACCTAATCAATAAGATGGGAATAATGATAGTACTGTATTTACTTCATAAGGTTTTGTGAAGAATAAACATGCAAAGTGTTTAGAGCAATGCTAGGGATATTGGAAATGCTCAATAAATGTCAGCTAGTAGTAGTAGCATTCGTGTTATCCTCTGTCTCTCACTCTGTAATCAGTAGGACCTCTGTCTGCTTTGTTTGCTTCTCTGTCTCTCCAGCTCAGAGATCATGCCTTTGCACATACTGTGTTGACACATATTAAATGAATAAATTTGCTGAATTAATAAAACAACGAATGCAGCAGTCAGTCATTCTTCAAGGAGGTGTTGCGTGTTGTATGGTAGGGCTCTGTCCTTTCAGACATGTTTTTCAATGGTTTGCAAAAAAACAACACAACAGAATAAATATATAGAATATAGGCTAATTACATTTGCTAAAAGCATAAAACTGGAAGAAATAGGTAGTTGAATGACTGAATGAGTGAATAAATAAGTGTGTTAGATGTCCATATTGATATCTTTTTTTTTTTGGATTCTGGGCCAAATATTGCAAGATGAAATTTACTGGGGATAAATGCTAAGTTCTTGATTTCACAATCAATTGCCCACAACAGGATAGATGTTATAGTGAGCAATTTATTCAATGTGAGTCAATGATATGATGCATTCCTCAAAATTCTAAATGTGCTGTGTCTGTGCTGGTCCCTGAGATGAAGGAGGTGATGGGCCTGTCCTGCCCAGCTCAGAGCACTCCCAGAGAGCTGTGCTCAGAGAGCAGAGAGACAAGCAGGTCAACTGGAGAGGGACCATCTCGGGGAGAATGGAAGGGCTCAGGGCACATCAAAGCTTTTATTTATGTGTGTCTTAAGGACCACACTCAGGCCAGTATGTAAGCTACAGGGACATACGGAGCAATATAAGGATAATCCATGAAATAGTCAGAGCTTCCGTGCATGAACTGGGCTATGTGTGAGGGTTCCTGTTGCTGCAGGATTTTGAGCTTACGCGGGCATTTAGCCAGAGCATGGGAGAGGGTCTCACACCAGCCAAGTGGTGGAATAAATGACCTGTAAACTCTACCCACTCTGAGAACCTGCAGTCCTATAATTCCACAGCATCCTTCATTCCCTATGAACAGTCTTGAGTTAGAGGCAAGCCTCCTTTTGTCTTTCATGTGGTCAGGGCCGGGGTTTGGTCCTCTAATTTGATGATTCTAAACTTTTTAAAGAAGAGAGGAGTGCTTGGGAATCCGGTGACCTCAGTATAACCCTGTTAAGAATGTTGCTACCATCACCTTGGGCCGCTTGGGCTTGGAGACTCTAAGGATGAGTAGCTCTTCAAAGTACCTTCTTGCTACTGCTCCCACCATCCCATCTTGAAATTTCCGCTCTGGTGCTTCTTTCTTTAAAGCTTTTCTGTGCTGTCTTTCAGAGCCTAGAAGAGCAACAACAGGGCTTCCTGGGTCTCTCTTCTGAAAGAAGATAAGGAATTTCAAGCTAGAACCTACCCATTGCCCAGCCAGCACACCTCTTGTGAGCTTTTGAATTTACTCACTGGAGCAGCCATTTCAGACCTTCTATTTTGCATTGTGAGTCCTGGGATGAATCTCATAAATGCTCTGATAACTTAGGTTGTACTGGGCATATGTACCTATGTTAACTGATACGAGCCTCATATGAAGACTGTGACATCCCATTATAAAGCTGCTGGCTCAGAGGGATCAAAGTCAATGATCCAGGGAGAGGCAGAGGCTGGACTCATTCCTGCCGTTGACCTTGAGGTCAGCTTGGTTTTCTCCCCTTTTCCCCTACACCTGTCCTCTGGGGTATGGCTTTCCTTTTGCTTTGTCTCCTTCACCACTTGTGGTACCTTCCTCTTTTCACTTTCCAGTATCTTCCTTTCTCCAAAGCTGACCTCCACCTGTGCTTTGGTTTCTTTTCTGCTTCTGTGATCTTCCTGTCAAGGGTGGCAGGAGTTCTCTTGTATCCTCCATCCCTCTCATTCAATTGATTCCTTCCTTTCTGTCTTAAAATAGTAATATTTCCATTATCTTAAACTTTATTTCTCCTTTCCTTCTAGCTATCATCTTATTTCTCTTGTCAAGCTGAGTGTATATAACTCACCATCTCCTTGTCTGTTTCACATTCAAACCCTTTCCCCTGATACTTACCTTGCAGTCTGGCTTTTCTTTTTTTTTTCTTTACCAAAACTGTACGCTAGAAGACCAAAGCATCATTTAATTAATTTTGAGACCCATTCTTAGTACCCTCACATTCTTCAATTCCTTAGGACCGTTTGGCCCTGTGGACCACTTCCTACTGCTTAAAAGCCACTTTCTCACGCCTTCAGGATTTATGCAACTCTATACTTTTGTAGCTACTCCAATGACTTGTTCTTTTTATCTGGACAACCATTTTCTCATCAGTTATGTAAGAGAGGTGAGTTAGATCTAAAGGTCTAGGAAGATCATTTCTTCTTAATCAATGGATTTTAGTTTCTTTTGCTGGAACTTCTCCCCGCTTCTGATTGTGCCAGTCCTTCGTGACTTATTTCTTGGCCTTCCATGTGACTCTCTTCTCTCATTTCCATTGAGAGATAATCCATACTCATCTCAGTTCCTCATAGAGGAATTCACATCTTTATAACCAGTCCAAATGTCAGCCTTTATTTCCAACTGTCCACATGTAGCTGCCACATCATCACTTTACACTCAGCACTTCCTCAACCCCCAGCAAGCACTTCTCCCCAACTCCCACAATTGTTAATCCATGAAAGCTGAGGCTTGGGTGAGGTGGGGTGTGGAGGGGAAGCTAAGGCTTTTAAACTATATTCTGAGAATATAATGAAAAAATCAAATATAGGCACCAATATCTGGGGGCAAAGATTTAATAGAGGAGAGAGACAGGACAAAATCATCTAACTCCAAATTCTGCTCTCCTTCCTAATAAGTCTTTCCTAGCACTTATTTTTGCCTTTTTATACAGTTCATGAGATTCTCATGTCCAGTATCCTGGAGTGGTTTGCCATTCCCTCCTCCAGTGGATCACATTTTGTCAGAAGCCTGCTGTGCTTCTGCAGCCCATGGGGTTGAGAAGATTTGGACACAACTTGGTAACTGAACAACAACAAGAAATTACTTATTTTTACTTTTAGTTCGTTTAGTGGTGTCTGATTCTTTGTGACTCCATGGACTGTAGGCTCCTCCTCCAGTCTCCTCTGCCCATGGAATTCTCCAGGCAAGAATACTGGACTGAGTTGCCATTCCCTTCTCCAGGGGATCTTCCTGACCCAAGGATTACACCCTAGTCTCCTGCATTGAAGGTAGATTCTTTACCATCTGAGCCATCAGGGAAGGCTTCAAGTCTCTCCTATAAGGAGAACCAATCTTCAAGCCAAAAATTACCAAACAAACATTGTTAGGAGGAATCAAAACCTGAAAGAGGTGAGGATATAACATCCAGTTGCTTTTAATGACTTCAGATATTGATATCCATTGAGTGATATCCCAACGTAGATAAAGAAGTTATAGATGTTACTTCAGAGAATTATCTATGATAAATTAAAATGCTCTCAGATTTTTTTTTTTTTTGGTTGCGTTGGGTCTTCACTGCAGTGCACAAGGCTCTTTGTTGCTGTGCACGGGCGTTCTCTAGCTGCAGAAAGCGGGGGCTACTCTCATTGCACTGTGTGGGCTTCTCTTTGTGGCGGCTTCTCTTGTTGCAGGGCATTGGCTCTAGGGCACACGGGCTTCAGTAGTTGTGGCGCGTGGGCTCAGTTGCCCCACGGCATATGGGATCCTAGTTCCCAGATCAGAGATGAAACCCATTTCCCCTGCATTGTCAGACCAACTCCTAACCACTGGTCACCAGGGAAGTCCCAAGATACTCTCAGATTTTTCGTCTCAGAGAGCCAAAATACAAAGGCAAATGTGGTCCTTGTATTAAAATGCATGAAATGTTAGACTCTACAATCCGAAAAACAAGAGCTCCTTGGCCCCAGTAGAGCCTAGAATGGATTCTTAAGTAGAAGTCTGTGAGCACTTAGGGAAGAAAGCAGTAATTACCATTAGGAATCAGTAGTTACCTGAACTATTTCTTTTATTTAGGGTAATAAAGCAATAAGTCAAAGATTCCCAAGAAATTGATAAAATCTTTGGGATTATTTTATGTTTCTCAGTCTTACATGTTGGCAGCTTCCTTTTCTTCTTTCATATTATACCTGTGTTTGTAATCACCTGTTCAGTGTCTGACTTCTTCAGTCAGTAGACTATGAACTTGGTGAGAGCGGGGTGGGGCCATTTCTGACCACTTCACTGCTGTATCCATAGTTCTTAGCTTTGTAGGTACTCATTAAAAAAATAGATAAGACAACTAATTGCTTAATAGGAAGATGGAAAATGTGAGTTGGATGATGGTAGACTTGGGATTATGAAGGTATGCTTCAAATACTAATGAATTACTGAATTGATGTCAGTCTAAAGATTAACTCTGACTGTAAAACTCTTAAAAGAAAACATAGGGAGAAAGCTTCATGACTTGGGATTTGGCAATGATTTCTTGGATATGACACCAAAAACATAGGCAAGAAAAGAAAAAAATAGGTAAGTTGGACATGATCAAAATTTTGTGCTTCAAAGAACACTATCTACAGCAAAAACGTAGCCTGTGGAGTGGGAGATACAATCATGTACTGGATAAGGAATTGATACCTAGAATATATAAAGAACTCCTTCAACTCAACAGACACTAACAATCCAATTCAAAAATGGAAAAAGGACCTGTATAGACATTTCTCTAAAGAAAATATACAAATGGCCATAAACACATGAAACAATGCTCAACATCACTAGTTATCAGGGAAATGCAAACCCAAACCACTTCATACCCATTAGGATGGCTATTATTGTAAAAAAACAAACAGAAAATAACATCTAGTGTTGGCAAAGATGCAGAGAAATTGGAACTCTTGTACATTCTGGGTGGGAACGTAAAATAGTACACAGCCACTGTGGAAAACTATGGCAATTCCTCAAAAAAAGCAAGCTTAGAATTAGCATATGATCCAGCAGTTACACTTCTGTAAGTCAATGAAGTTGACTTACATTAAAGACTAAAGAAAAAAAGCTAAAGGGAAAGGAAGTTAAAGCAGGGATTCAAACAAATATTTGTATACCTATGTTTATAGCAGCTGTATTCACAACAGCCAAAAGGTGGAAGTAAGCAAGTGTCCACTGCCTATCAGATAGAGTGAAGTCAGAAAGGGAAAAACAAGTATCATATATTAATGCATATTTATGGACTCTAGAAAGATGGTACTGATGAACCTATCACAGCTTCTGTATCCATTCATCTGTCAAACCGAATTTTTCTTATTTATCACTCGTTCACCAGCACCTAGCATAGTACTTGCATTCTGATCAGTAAATATTCATTGAAAGAAAGGCAGGAAGGATCATACAAAATCTTTCCTGGGCACCCAGACTCACACTGATCCTTCCTTTGGTTCTTGACTTTGTGGAGTAAGTGAGATAGAATAAATAATTGCCACAAAGGACACAAGTAGGATGTTGTACTACAAAATGATGGTGTGTGTGTGTTGGGGATGGGGGAGTGGTATTTTGTTGGGGTAACCAGAAAAGGCCTTTCTGAGGAGCTGAGACCGTAGGATGTGAAGGAGTCAGCCGTTGGGAAAGGGGAAGGCCAGAGTCAAGAGCATGCCAGTACAGAAAACCAGTGTGTAATTCCTGAGGCAGGAAGAGTGTGGCACATCGGAGGTACTGGAATTAGAGTGGTTTGACTGGAGCATAGTGAGTGCGAGGAGATGGGCATGAGGTGAAACCAGAGAATGCCTGGGGCCTGGTAGGCACTGTTAAAGATCTTGGATTTTATATGAATTATATTGGAAAGCCATTGGAGGGTTTTAAGGAAGGAACTGATGTATATGATTTAGACACTTTTTAAGATGACTCAGGCTACTCTGTGGAGAACAGATTGAAGGAGAGCAAGAGTGGAAGTAGCAGTTAAGAACTGAATGTAATGGACCATGTGAAAGATGGTGACTTCATCTGGAGGGATGGAGAGAAGTAGATAGATTTAAGATATTTCTTGGCAATGGACATAAAAGGATTTGCTTATGGTTTTACGTGAGGCGTAAAGGATGAAAGATGACTCCTGTGTGTCTGACATGATAACTGGATGGATGGACATATATCATTTACTGTGGTGGGGAATAGGGTATGGAGATTAGATTTGGGGGAAATGCAGAAGTTTAGGACTTAAGTTTGAGGTGCCAGCAAGACACAAGGCAGTGTTGAAGGTGCCAGGTGACTGTCTAGAACTCCTATGGATAGGCTGAGAGGGAGATGGAAATTCTAGACTTAAAATTACACAGATGGTATTTAGTGACTTGTGACTGGATGGATTAGAAGAGTGAGCAGAAGGCCCAGGGCCGAGCCCCGTGCATGTTTGTGTACTGATGGCAATAATCTAAAAGAAGGGGAGAGGTTAATAATGCAGGAAGGGGGTCAGAGGCATGATCATAAGACCAATAACTGCATTCTGTATGGCCCTTGTTTTGTTGTTTAGGGGCTTCCCTGGTGGCTCCAGTCTGTCTTTATTAGCTAACTTAGTAATTATTTCAATATGGACTATGAACATGAAATATGATGATGCTGAGAATAGAATGTGGTCCTGTTTTGCCATTATTGCTAGTGTGTATCTCTTCAATTAGATGCCGGTTCCTCGTAGGCAGCTGTTGTACTTTCTTTTTACTCCACTGTGCCCAGCACAGTGCAGGATAGAAGAGAAATGGTCAGTGCTTCTTATAAGGCCCTTGCTGAAACCATGGATCTTGGTACATAATGCTAAGACTGCTTCATACTTCATATGGCTGCGATCCTGTTTTTCCTTATTGTTATTATTACATTTAAACCACAATGGTTATATTTTAAAGCTCTTGCAGACACTAAGCATAAGAGAAATAAAGAGATCCTAGGGATTGTGTAGCTTCCTTGACAAGGGAAAAACCAACTCATCTTTACAATAGTGTACTGACATTTCAAAACTGGCATTTAATTATTTACATACTCTAGTATATTAAAAGTACATATACATTTGTATAAGTAAATCTGTGTGTGTATATATAAAAATTTTTAATAGCTCAACTACTGACAGCTAGAATAGAGAACTTCACCAAAGCTTGGGAGACCTCCTGCTGTTTGGAGAACAAAATAAATCACAGTAATCTGTGATTCCCTGTAACCAAATACATTTTGAGTGAACGCAGTGGTGATGACTCAGTGTCTAGCAAGGTGCTGGGCCTGGGCGGACAGTGTTTGGTGCTGGGAACTGGGCAGCCAGAGGCCAGCGCCCCAGAGCTCACAAAGCACATCCAACAGCACGTGCTTAGATCAGACTGACTCATGGGGGTGGTGGGAGCTCCAGGAGAAGAAATGCATGTAGAGCTGTGGGGTTTCTATGTGGGAAATGGGGACGATAAAAGCTCCTGAAAGACTGGCAAAGAGGAGAAACAGGCTCCCAGGAGTCTTCAACAGAACTTAAGCTGTGGGGAAAAAAAAAAATCTTGAAAAGTTAAATCCACCCTGGACAGTAATTTTGTTTAGTTGCTAAATTGTGTCCAATTTTTTGCAACCCCATAGACTGTAGCCCACCAGGCTCATCTGTTCATGGGATTTTCCAAGCAAGAATACTAGAGTGGGTTGCCGTTTCCTCCTCCAGGGGATATTTCCTACCCAGGGATCGAACTGGGATCGAACCCACATCTTCTGCTTTTGCAAGTGGATTCTTTATTGCTGAGCCACCAGGGAAGCCCCAACACTAATTAATGAGACACTAAATACCATTAAGATTTCTAAGTCCCTTTCACCTTTGAGCCTAGCTCCGCCACAGGACAAAAGAAGAGGGAGGCTAGCACGAGCTGTGGGCAGGCTGTACAGTATGAAGAACCAGACTTCCAGAATCACGCATCATGTCCTGTCTTGTCTCCCTTCCTCCCGCCACAGGGCAGACCTGAACTTTCTTAGGGCTGGATTGTGTTTTTAAACCTGTTCTTTGGAACCCCAGGGTCCCTCATAATTGCTTCAGGCTCTGAGATGGGGTTTGCAAGGGAAGCCTGAGTTCTTGTATGTTTGATGAAATAACTGGACTTTTTTCATGCTTTAAATATGTGTGAGACACTCATTTCTGAACCGTCTCTTTATCTTCTTTCTGTGATCATCTACTTAGCATCTTCCCCAGGCAGTGTTGGTTGCCAAGCACAACTAAGCACTGGGCCAGAAAGTTCCCAGTCAAGTGTGGTTACCTACAGGCAGAAAACAGATCCCGTCTGTTACAGCAACCCAGATAAGGAGCCGTGTCAGAGGCTTTGTTGTTTATACAACCCTTAGAGTGTATCTTCTTTTTAACTTAGTTTATTATTTAACTCCCTCCAATATAAAATATTGGGCCACAAACTGGTTTCTGTGCGCTATAAACTCTTTGCTTTAAATGTGTCATTAAAATTTTACCACCAAATTAAGCTCCCTTGACTTTTCTTAAATAGGTGTTTGTGACTTTGAAAAATATGAGTTGTCTGGGTTAGAGAAAAGAAAGTGGCAGTAGGCTCAAGTTATTAAGCAGCAGAGGAAATATGACCCAATTTGATGTTTTTTTAAAGCAAGAGAGATGAGTCTGTGAGTTTAAAGATTTTGTAGAATAAACAAGTTTTTGCAAAATCTTCCTGTGGTTCTCTCACTCCATCCCCACCCTGTCCTCCACACCCAGCCAGTAATCTTTCCGCAGAACCTATCTGATCACCAGATTCCCTTGCTTAAAGCTGTGAAGTTCAAACTCCCTGGGCCACCCTGGGTTCTCCCATGACCTGCTCTCTCTGAGCTCATTTCTTCTCTCCACCTCCCTCCCTTAAAGAGCCACCCCATTGCAACAAGTAGGCCTTTGCTGCCCCCATGTCCTGTTTAAAAGCTCACCAGCACCCTCCACTGCGAAGTGCTTCTTCCTTCAAGAGATAAGTTCAAAACCACCTTTCATGGTTTCCTGAAAGGAAAACCTGGACCTTCCTCTCTGGCCAGTAGCACTCAGCTGGCACTTTCCCCATGACAGCGATCAGAGTATGGAATGTCGATTTACAACACGTGTTTCCTGGCCCCTGTCTTAGCGCAGTTCTTTTTTTTTTTTTTTTTTTAGCGCAGTTCTTGACCCACAATAGACCACACTATGCCTAATACTCAGCAAACAAACAGGAATCCAAATGCACACAAAAAAAAGGCAATCCAATTTTGTAAGAAACAATATATTTTATTTTTCTGACACCACAGCTCTGGTGAGTGGTTTTGTACCAAATTTAATGGAGGTTACACAGAACGTTTTACGCATGGGAGGGGGAGGAAAGGGAAGGAACCACAAAATTAAAAACAGAAAAACAAAATCCTGAATAGCTTTTAGCATCTGTTCCACTCCCACATTAATAAAATTCACTTGGGAATTCCTAATAAAAGGAGAACAGAAAATAAGGTGGGCAGGGAAGGGTAGGATGGGGAAGAAGACGAAGGGCAAAGACAGTCGAGCATCCCAAAGACAGACCTTTCCCTCCTGGAGCCGGGACGATGCTCGGCATGGAAGGTGAGGCTTGCTTAGATTTATTTCCCCAAAGTATCACCGTGTATTGCAGCTGCCAAAGGGAAAGAGAGGAGGGAAGCAGGGGCTCACCAGTGAGGGACACAACAGGGGGAAACTCACTCAACCAAGAGACGGGGAAGGAGAGGGGAGGGAAAACAAGAGAAAAATGTGCAGGTGGGTCTGTAGACTGGGAGAGGCAGACAGTGCTGAGAGCACTTAAACTGAAAAACCAATGTCCTAAGCGTCATTATTTTTAAAAAGAAAAATCTCCCCCTCCCCCCACCCCTCGCTGAACTTAGTTCCTTTTTTTGTGCTTTTCATTAATACTCTGCTCTGAGGTTGTAGTTTGGTTTTTCTATACACTGGAGTTGAAAGAAAATAGTCCAAAGGTCTGAAGATGGATTCTCCACCTAAAGTAAACAGCCCAGCATTCCTGTTCTCCTCTTGTCCCAAAGACTAAAGTCTCTGCTAAAATCCCTTTTACAATATAGTACAGTACACAAAAAAATAAAGCCCCAAGCAAAAACAAAACCAGAAAAGAATCCTGGGAGAAGCCAAGTCCAAAGGACGTAAACATACAGAGAACGGTGCGACACGTGACCCATGGCGATTCTCAAAGCACGGCTACAGATTCCCCAAAGGAGGTGCCATCACGGGATACCCAAGTCCACAAAAATAATTTTTAAAAAATAAATCTTAAAAAAAACACACCTGTTGATTAAATGAATAATTTGTTTTCAGATAAATCCATACATTCTCGAGTTCCCCCCGCCCCCAAAGCAGCCCTTGGGTCTCTGTTCTCCTATTGCATGACCAACAGTGCTCCTGGAACGCCCTCATAGCAGCTCTCAGGACCTGGAATCTCATCTCAACAAGGATGGGCACATCCAGTCTTAGCAGCTTAAAACATCATGTTTCCTGGGTTGCCAGGTCCTTGGCTGAATCCACCCATGCCCACGTCAGCAGCCATGCCCCGGGGCCTCATCTGTGGGGGGATCATGATGTTCTGTTGGGGTCCCATCATGCCTTGCATGGACATCATCATGCCTGGAGAGCCCACAGGCCCAGGGTGAGTGTAGAGCCCAGCAGGCCCCCGATCCTTGCCAGGAATCATGCCCACGGCAGCAGCGGGATTGCTCATCAGGGTGGGCTGGCCGGGCATTGTAGATTGTGCTGGTGACATCATCCGATGGTGAGGTCCCATCATGCCTTGCTGGAGAAAGGCTGGTGGTCTCATAGGGTTGTGGCCTGGCATGGATGGAGCTGTACCAAGAGGGATGTCTGGAGTTCCCACGGGCCCTGGACCTCCCATGCCAGGTAATGCTAGTCCCATTCTGGGGGCTTGTTCGCCCATCATCCCCTGCATGTGCGAAAACCCAGGTCCGGGACCCTGGGGCTGTTTACGGCCTGGGACTTCCCCTCGAGGGAAATATTGCAGTGTCTGGCTAGGCTTCTCAGATGGGATAATGCGAGACAGGTCAAACTCAGGTATTCCGGTGGCTCCAGGTCGGATGACCTCCTGTAGATCTGGGTCTGTAAACACTGAAGGCATGCTGTTTCCCAGGACAGCGAAGGAGTCAGGACCCCCTGGGCCTCCAGGCTTGCAAAGTGCTGCATCTGCTGAACTTTGGGGCAGGTTGCTGGGGCGGCCAAGAGGCCCTTCTCCTGGGAAACCCATCCCTCCTGGGAAGTTGCCCTGCCCCCCACTGGGGCCATTGTGAGGAAACGGAACCTGCTGTGGAGGAGACTGAACTGGAGGGAAACCCTGGGGAAAACCCATGCGTCCTTGAGGTACCATTGGAGGCTCCTGGGACCCATGCCCCATGATAGGATTGTGTGACATCAAACCAGGCCCCATAGGGACTCCATGAGGAGGTATGTTGGGTCCCATGGCGTTCGGAGAGGGCATCTGATTGGAGTGAGAAAGTGGCTGGGTCATTCCCATTGGGCTGAGGGTTGGCATTGGAACCACGGGGTTTGGACCTGAAATTCGAGGATTCTGTGTATTAATGCCCATTCCTAGAAAAATAAAGATATCAAAGGAATCAATTTCACCAAAAGTAACTCAGAAAAACTATTATAAATCAAATTAACAAAAAAAGTTACTATGCATCAAATGTGCATGGGACTGAGCTGAGAAAATGCACAATGCACAATCTACCCTCAGGAAGATTACAATACATTTGGGGGCACACAAACCAACAGCTCCACAAGACAATGTATTTATTGCTGAGCTTTAAACTGGATGACATATATGTATATAGAAGACACCTAGAAAGAAAGTCTCCTGAGTGAAAAGTTACAAGTTAATACACAAATGAGTACAGTCTTCTTCATCGGAGGTATTGAATTGGGAAGAAAACAATTTGCCTAGATGACCTGCAGTACGGTCCTTTTTGGAGAAAGAGGATTCATCAGTCCTACAAGTCCAAGAATCAGAAGTAACAGCGACGAGGAAACCAAACAGGCCTTTTTCAATTGATAAAGTGGCATCACCCTTTCACACTGCCTTACAGGGAGAGCATTTAAAACTCTAGATTATATAAAATGGTGAAGAAAAGCTAACTTTTAATGGAAAACACACAGGTTCTACCATGGCCTCTGGGACATTTAAATATTTGGTCTCTCCATGAAGTTAACCACCGAGTATGGTAAGAATGATGCTTGTGCCATCCACGGAGCATGCCCTCACCTGACTGATGATAAAAAGCATTCTTAACAATCAGAATGGAACTGGAACCAGAAACCCATGGCTGAAGTTATTATGGTCTCTTTGTTGACCACCTTTGCCCTCCCACATCATTTCCCGTTAGTGAGATTTGGGGAGATGGGAGGTGTAGGAGTGAAGGAGAACAGAATGAGGAAAGAAGGGAGGAATTTTTATTTTCTCTTTAGGCCTAAAGAAAGTGCTTCTCTAGGAAACAGAGGTTTTCTCCATTGTCTGAAATCCTGTGGCTGCTTGTGGTTTGAGGCTGCCCTTTCAGGAAAATAGTTGAGGACTCAAGACATTCCTATCAGCATATTAAAAAGATACTGCTTTCAGTCTCGCTCCAGGAGGAGCCACCTAAAAATAAGCACATCAAGGTACACAGAAGCATCAGAACTTCTGTAAGAAAATGACAAGAACTCTAAAGAAATTTGCTTTCTTATCCACAAACACAGAATAAGCTAATCCAAAAAAGTGTTATTCTCTTCCTCTAGGCAAGACATTTAGTTTTACTGAAACTAACTCAGATGATATACTTTTTCAATCTGCTGAACATCCAGCTTATTGAGGTCTACAGATATCAAGAAAACACCTCAAGACGTTTTTCTTTTGTCAACAGCAATAGGGCCATATCCTATCTTCCTGATTTCTTACCTGGCATATTATTCATTGATGGCAAGTTGGGAGAACGAGCTGGAGGGGAGTCATCATCTGAGCTGGCCACGGTCTTGATGGCGTCGTGGTATAACGGGGTAGAACTGGGCATTGCAAACTTGGACATTCGAGACATCATAATAGACAGTGGGTTCTGGGAAAGGGTCGGCTCTGGAGGCATGGTGTAAGGTGTACTAGAGGGAAGACTTCCCGGGATACTCACAGAGGCAGACTGGCTGGCTGTAGGAGGTGGGGGGCCACCTAAGAGAAGGCAAAATAAAACAGGGCAGGGAATTAGATTCTCCTGAAGGTTCTTGGGCCTGTGATTCTGAACTAACAGGGAATGAGACAGATGAATGGGACAGTGTTATTAGACCCAGGACATGAATCATCAGTCTTCTAGTCAAGCTCCGTGTGTGTGCAGAGGGAGATGGCAGCATACGATGGAGGTGACAGCTCAGCAGATGGCAGGACAACGCACCAAGGATGTGTGAGAATATTAGCTCAAACTTGGGAAAACCACGCCTCACAAACTCCTTCACTGAAAACAATGGGAAATAAGTGGATCTCTTACCCTTGCCAACCACAATTCAGAATTTGCCTCTGGCGTTAAGTGTGCTTGGAAGCCAGATGAGCCATCCCACCTCAGGTACTGACCAGAGTATCCTACACATGCTCCTGACTGATTTCCTCCACCAAGATGTCTGCACTCAAAAGGTCTGAGGGGGCCACTCTGCTGGACTGCTTTGTAGAGAACTGCTACCCAGTGGAGAGGCACACTTTAACCTGGTAGGATAAATCTCCTACCTCATTCTGATTCTAGTCTTTCTCAAGTGGAGACAGCACAGACCTAGTATTTACACCTCAGTGCTCATCTACTGACCGCCTCCGGTCCTGTTCACAAAACCACCATCATCAGTGAGAACTTCCCCCAGGAAGTAAATACTAATAAATTGCAGCTGATCTGTGAGAATAGCAGTCTAACATGGAGAAGGTTTCAGAAACTGTTTCAATGGTTGACACATATTTACGAGAACCACTCAAGTCTCTCAGCAGTCTCCCCTCTTTGCTTGGGATGACACTCACTCTCTTAACACAAAGACAGACCTCTGAAGTAAGTGGGGCTGGTGTTTAAAGGAAACACATTTATCCTTTAATCTTAACACATTTGTTAAGACATTTGAGTTCCCTGTGAAAATGTAAATCGTTCAGTGAAATGATATGCATTTCCCATTCTCCTCCCAGTCCTATCCCATAAACATATTTTGCACTAAAGCCCATGAATCTTCACCAGGATTGGACACTTGAGCATAACCCCATGGGAGTACCAACTCTGCACCTTGCCACAAATACATCCATCTTGGCAAAAGCCCCCTCCTCTGGCTGCATAATCAGGACACCAGTTTTCTTAAAGTATGTAAACCAGGCTTTCACAATCTCTGGCTATAGGTGCAACTGTGAGGATGAGAACATACTGACCTGACTCTACACTTGCCAGCATGGCTGGGGAGGCCATGGTGAGGGGCGCTTTGTGGTTTGGAGGGATCCCAGGACTCTGAAGAGGAGGTTTTGGAGACGAGGTCCATCCAGGTGATGGGGCAGGAAGTGATGGAGACTTGAGGTGAACAGGCGAAGCAGCAGCAGACCCCAAGACGGGCGGGGACTTAATGGAAGCAGCGGCAGCTGGGCCCGCCAGCATGCCTGCCAGCTGCGATGGAGTCTGGGGGGACTTGAGGTTCCCCGAGGGTGAGCCCAGCATTGGTGACTGGACTTGGCGCATCGTGGGAGATTTCAGAGGGTTGATGCCTGGGGAATGCACCTGGCTGCCTGCCACAGATATATCCACGGGCTTCCGCCCCAGGCCGCGCTGAACAGGAGGAGCTGTGTTGAGGCTAGTGGGGTTACTGGAAGGGTTGAGAGGTAGTGGTGGCATATGACTGAGCCGGCTGTTAGTCCTTTGGTCGGGCCCCATGGGTTCTCTGAGATTCCGCAAGCCACTGTTGCTGCCTGGACCCTGAGACATGGGGAGGAACGGCCTGGGGCCCATGCCATACTCTTGCTGCGGGTGCTCGCCGAACGGCAAGGGCACCATCTTCTGCTGAGCAGGCAGCATGTCCGCGCCACCTGCACGGAGCTTCAGCATCTCCTCGGGCCCCGCCCCAGCCTCTCTCATCTTCTGAGGTATCATCTGAGAGTTGGATCCCATGCTGACATTTAAACTGACATCTCCCTTCATCCCACTGGGAACCATCCCAAACTCGAGTTCCCGGCCAGGGCCCAGCTGCGGGGGCATTCCTTTTGGAAAGTCACCCCTGGAAGGGCTCAGTGGGCCCTCCACTGGTATTCGCGGGAAGATGGGATTATTCCCTGGCTCCACATGGCGCTGGGAGCCTGGGATCATCCTGTTCATCTCCATTCCAGGCCTGATGCCTTCCACGCTCATCCCCGGGGGCAATCCCAGCTGCTTCTCTGCCAGCTGCTGTTGAAACATCTCTTCAGACAATCCTTGGGGGTTTGGGAAGCGCTCCCCTCGGCCAGGACCACTGAAGACGCCCTGGCCAGGCGGGAAGTTTCGACCGTCTGGGATTTTTGGCACATCGTCTGGCCAGCTGACTGCAGAAAGACCTGGTCGCGATGCCGGGTTGGGGACATTGGGCCCCTCCATCTCAGAATTCATCATTCCTGCAAATCCAGGGAGGCGCATTTGGCTCCCTGGCATGTTGGGGTGGGGAGCCATGGCTCTCGGGGGCAGAGAATGGGGCATGTTGATCCCATCGGCAAAGGGCTCTGAGCCCCCAGGCCCCCAGGCCTCACCAGGGGTCATCTGGTACGGAGGGGGGGGCCCTCGGACCACTCCCCGAGGCCCGTGCTGATGGACCATCATGTCCTGGAGGGAGCACTGCTGCACGACCACTTGCTCCTGCTTCCTCCTCTTCTCTTCGTAGAACTCCTGCTGCAATTTCAGCCACGCTATCTGCTCAGGGGTCATGTGATCCAGGTGGTCGGGTCCGATGGGCCCAGACTGGGAGTTCATGGAGGGTGGAACCATTTCATCTGGAGAAAAGGGCACATCTCTGTGTCCTTGAGGGCCAAATGGAGCCCCCACGTCTGTCCGGGGCCCAGGTCCCTTACCTAGGCTTTGGGATTGAACCATCATGGCCTGTATAGGCCCTTCTGGTTTTTTCTGAGGTCCATCTAATACCCCAGTGTTCTGCTGGGGTCCCCCACTCTGTCCTCCTGGGAATTCCTTCTCATCGGGGAAAAGCATTCGCTGGATATCTCTGAGCGTTTGTAAGGAGCGCTCCCGGTGCTCCAGCTGCTCCTGAGATAGTCCATCAGGGTTCTCCCCCAGTGTGGGGGGCTCTCCACTGGACACCGGCGGAGGCGGGGGGGCTTTGGGATCTGCTGAAGAGCTATTGCTCCCCTGGGAGACAGGGGTCACGGCTCGGTTGTTGGGCGTTGAGTTTGGCCCGGTGCTGTCTGGGGGCAGTGGAGTGGAGCCGGCAGGGCTGCCGACAGAAGGGATCAGTTTGTTTTCTACCCCAGGACTGTCCCGGTCCAGGGGACGCGGTGGGGCGGCAGGCTTGGGTGCTGGTGCCGGAATGGGGGGAGTTGGCTGCAGCCTGGTGTTCTGGGAAGAATTCTGGTCCTGGTTGGCTGGAGCTGGGGGCTGTTGTGGGAGAGGTTTCGGATCATTTCGAAGGGCAGATATCTGTGTGTTCTGAAGATAAACGAGATTTTAAAAATCATTGGTAAATTGAACAGAAGGGCAATGAAAAGAGCATGATATGTTATAAAGGACTGGTCCCAGCCACATAAATCTACACTGACACTTGGTATAGAAACTGCTCATGTACAAACCCCATGGACATGAAGACATTTTGATTTCTTCCCTCACATTTTACTGTCAAACGGTATCCTCTTTCCCAAGCTGAAGATTAGGTTTCAATAACTTTATAAGCATGCCAAGGGAAAGCCACTCTGCTGGAGTGAATACATCTGAGTATCTATTTCGAGGAACAGGTTTGATATCACATGTCTACTACGTGTTTTTGATTCAGGGAGAGATTAGTTTCTTGGTATGTGGGAGGCTGTACCTAACACCTTTTTCTTTCCCTGAAAGTATAAATGGGTATGTAGACTTCTCACTGTCAATCAAAGAGTCTGACGTTTTCAACTGAAAAGAAAGTCCCTGTCACTTCCAGCTCAGTACTCCACCAGCCAGAGGCGGCAGGTGAGGCTGCTCCACTTCACCGTCTCCCCTGGCACGGTGACTAGTGAAGCACTCCTCTCCTTTAGTTTCCAAGGGGCCTGACATCTCCGATTTCTGTTTTCAGTTTGTGATCACTGATTCAATATTTGATAAGAACTTGCACATTAACTGCAGTAAGATAATCTGTAGGCAAGAAACATCTGTGAAGAAATCTGAGGCTAGCTTGTGGTGTCTCTTGATCTGTTCTTTCCAAGAGACAGCACATGGCCCTTTCTACAGGCTGGATGAGTGTCTTATTATTTATTAAGTACCAATACCACATTTAAGTCCTGGATAAAGGTAGGCTCGCCTGTAAGAGGTGACATGGATGTTGTCAGTGTTTGGAAGAGGGATATAAAATGTTCTGCATCTATGCCTTGGCCCTGCTGGAGGTTCGGGTACTAGAGAAGGGCAGTACTGAAGAATAGAAGGGCCCAGCCTACCCCTCCATCAAGGGATCTCGAGAGCAGCAGGATCCCTTTTTGATGTTCACTTCCTTCTACCTGTTCACTTAATCCAGTCTGTATTTCCAAACCCCTAAGGCTCTTACTTACATCCCCACCTACTCTCTGGAATGTTTCTCAAGGTACATATTTGTACAGAAATCATTACATGTATCCCTGATGTGAACAGGGATGTGAACAGCTCACATTCTGTGGACATGTACATAAATGCTCCACTTGCTGCTATTCTCCATGCATCTATGCCTGCAGACCCAGAGTGAGGTGGGGCGGACTGGCTGAACCTAGATGACTCTGGACGTCACAGTGTCCTCGGTGTCTCTGACTATTTAACTGGAGTCTGGAGGTCACCTTAATTTTCTCTCCAGAGCCAGTTTACGTTTGGTTTTGTTGGCCAGGCTGTGTTTGTGCGTTAAGGGTGGATACTCATTTCCTAGAAGGGTGACTGTGACGGAAGAAATGGTTTAGTACCACTCTTTTTATTTTAGATTTGGAGCAATGGTGACTGGACTATTCCCAATACCCTCCTTAACTCCTCTTCTGATTTCATTTTAGTACTAGAGGAGGTGGAGGTAAAAACTGTATGAAGATCTGTCATTAAGTCAATAAAACACTGGTTTGAGCTGCAATTGTGCCCTATATATTCCAGAACAATATAAAATATAAATACTTCTAAAGTATAAATTAAAAATATATACACTTAAAATATTACATATACACTTCTTCTACCCTTTAGTGGAGATACAGAGAGACATGAAATTCCTTTGCTTGGTCTAGGAAAGCCCAAGCCCTGCTATGTCACAGGAAGGCAGCCTAAGTTCTCATACAACATGGACAAAATGTCATCTATTCTATACTGAATTGTCACCTCATTTAACTTTTCCCATGTTTAAGACTCATCCCAGTTTTATATTTCATGCTTCCTGAAAGCAGGGATTGTGTCTTGAACCTCTAGTGTCCTCACACCACTGGGTGCAATGCCTTGACAATCTGAGACACAAGGAACACCGTTTGGTTCAATTTGAGACACTATGTATGTTAAACAACCACTGCACGCATGTTCTAATGTAGTTTACAGCAGGTGCTTAAGTTCCAGAGAGGAAACAAACATTAACTGTAATTTTGAAAATATCAAGCAATTAAAAACATTCAATGGTTCTCTCTGAAATAAATAAGAATCATTCTGAAAGTCACTGAGACTCTCATTATGGAATTATCAGCATGTACTCCAGTCGTGTAGGGCGGTAGTAAACTGTTTCTTCTGTCACAGTCTATAGGAAACCAGTGACCACCCTTAACTGTTGTTTTTTCTCTGTTCTTTAAGTAACTCAAGAGTGCCTGTTCTTTTTTTTAATTCTGCTGTATATGCAGGGTCTGAATTCAGAATTTCCCAGAGAGGGCCACATTAAGGAAATCCTAAGACAGCCGTATGTCTCCTTTTTATTTTGCACCTCTTCTCTTCTAGTAATTCATCAATATATCAGCATGCTACCAGAAAAGGCCAGAGTGATGTGCCTAAAACTACACAACTAGGTTAAATGCTCAAAATGTAGCTGATACCAAGACTATCTCCCTACTGAACCCTCATGGATTGTTGGTGGGGATGAATACCAGGGTAGGCACTATGGAAAACAGTGTGGAGATTCCACAAAGAATTACAAATACAACTAACATATAATCCAGCAATTTCACTCCTGGCTCTTTATCCAAAGAAAACAAAAACACCAATTAGAAAAGATATCTGTACACTTATGTTGTTCACTGCAGCATTATTTACAATAGCCAAGATATGGAAGCAACCTAAGTGCCCATTAATAGATGAATAAAGACTATATGGTGTACACACACACACACAAAATGGAGTAGTACTTAGCCATTAAAAAAGAATGAAACCTTGCCATTTTCAAAAACATGGATGGACCTAGAGGGTATTGTGCTAAGTGAAATAAATCAGAGAAAGACAAACATGTGGAATCTAAAAAAAACAAAGCAAATGATTAAACATAACTAAACAGGAACAGAGTCACAGATTTAGAGAACAAACAGGTCATTTAAAGAGGAGGGGGGCCATTGGAGGAGGACATAAACAGGTGATGGAAGTTATGAGTACAATCTTTCAGTTACAAAATAAATGAGTAATAGGTGTGAAATGTACAGTGTGGGGGATATAGTCAATAACTGTGTGATATCTTTGTACAGTGATACATGGTGACTAGACTTATGGTGATCACTTTGAAATGTATAGAAATATCATTTCACTATGTTGCACACCACAAACTAACACAGTATAGGTCAGTTAAACGTCACAAACAAACTCAAAGAAAAACAGATTAGATTTGTGATAACCAAAAGTGGGGGGACTGGGGGAGAGGGAATTGGAGGAGGGCAGCAATAAGGTATAAACTTCTAGTTGTAGGATAAGTAGGTACTAGGAATGTAATGACGGAGAAGGCAATGGCACCCCACTCCAGTACTCTTGCCTGGAAAATCCCATGGATGGAGGAGCCTGGTAGGCTGCAGTCCATGGGGTCGACTGAGCGACTTCACTTTCACTTTCCACTTTCATGCATTGGAGAAGGAAATGGCAACCCACTCCAGTGTTCTTGCCTGGAGAATCCCATGGACGGAGAAGCCTGGTAGGCTGCAGTCCATGGGGTTGCACAGAGTCGGACGTGACTGAAGCGACTTAGCAGCAGCAGCAGCAGGAATGTAATGTATAACACAATAAATATAATTAATGCTGCTGTATGTTCTACATAAAAATTAAGAAAGTACACCTAAGAGTTCTCATTACAAGACAAAAAAATTTTTTGTCTTAAATTTTGTATGTATATAAGATGATGATAATCATTTTGTAATGTATGTGAGTTAAAGTATACAGTACAGTTGGCTGTATACTTTAACTTATACAGTGCTGTCCACCAACTACATCTCAATAAAACTGGAAGAAGGAAAAAAAGATTATCAGTGAATTAATCATCTCCCACATTTAGAGTCACCTTATAACCTTTAAACCATTATTCCACTTGTAAGATGACATACCAGAGGGGCTGTGCTTCTCTCTGTCTTGCTGTTAGAGATGTTCTGGATGTGGAAAGAGACAATAGTTTCAACCTGGCCCTTCAATACAGCTTCTGCAGCCCTACAAAGAGAGAAGAGAGGCACACACTAGGACTTGTTTCTATTTCACTAACTGAAATTCTAAAGCATTTTAACCCCAGACCGAACTGGTATGAGAGAGGAAGAAGTATAAAGAACCACCGGCAATGCCCAGTGAGAAGAAATCAAGATAAAAAGGTTTTCATTACTTGTCTGTCATTTACTGTAACTCTTCTGAAATTTAAAAATAGCCATTAGCAAATCTCAAAAGAGGCATTAAACAACCCCAGGGTTTTTTCCTTTAAACCCGTCCACTCTGGTAGGTGTTTTATAGAGAATCCTAGTTCAAAATCCCAACCCAAGAAGGGAAAAATGAATTCTCACACCTTATCATAATTTAAGGTTGCCAAGATTCACTCTATATCTTAATTTTAAAAATGTTAGATGAAAACAGTCAGAAAACTATATAGTGTATATTCACATTTTAAATAAACAAATATCCAGTGATGCATCTGTCTACTAGAAACGTTCATAACAGTTACCTCTGTAAATTCTTGAGACTTTTTATTTACATTTTCTAATTATTCTAAAATGGACATGTATTACTTATTATGCCATTTTAAAAAGAATATTGAGTTGCAGAACAGTGTGTGCTGTGCCATCGACCCTTTTCCCGTTTAAAAAAGTATATATATGTGTATCTGTATAAGCCTAAAAAGTTTCTCTGGAAGGAAAGCAAAGGAACTACCACCAATGGTTGCCTCTGGGAGTAGGGGAGTGGGGGTTTTATATTTTATTTTACTGTTTTCTGTAGTGTTAACCTTCAGTAATAAAACAAGTGGGCAAAAAAAAGGTCTCTTCAAAGGGAATAAAAATTTAGACACCCAAACACGCAAGCCACACCAGCATCAAGACACAGCCATTAACTTACTTATTAGCCATCTCAGTAGAAAACACATACACCACTTTGGCAGGAGTCTTCTGAGCAGGTGTGGGCTCTGGGGCAGTAGTCTGGCCATGGGAGGGGGTGGAAGACCTAGGGACTGTAGCATTTGATGGGGTCATCGAGTGTGGTGTGTGCTGGGAATCCTGGGACTTTATGTGGTCAGCAGAATTACATTCTAAAAAAATAAAAAGATTAATGTTATAGAAAGTATAAAGCTTTCTTTTTTCTGCCAGCATTTATAGCATCATAATGCAAACACCTTGAAAATTTCAAGGAGGAAGTATCTTGTTAAGAGGAAATTCCTCTATTCATAAAAATACAAATACACTTCTCCCATTTAAATGACTAAGTACAAAGCACTCTTTCCCACATCCTTACTGCTCTACTACACATTCTCTGAAAAGTGTGCAGGTGTTAGTTGCTCAGTTGTATCCAACTCTTTGTGACCCCATGGACTGCAGCCTGCCAGGCTCCTCTGTCACTGGAATTCTCCAGGCAAGAATACTGGAGTGGGTAGCCATTCTCTTCTCCAGGGGATATTCCCGACCCAGGGATTGAACCCAGGTCTCCTGCACTGCAGGCAGATTCTTTACCATTTGAGCACCAGGGTTTAGATATTAGCATAAATGTCCCTACTTCCTGGAAACCTTTTTTGGAACCTCCTGGGCTGGATGTCCCTGCTAGTTACACCCATAGCCCCCTAACTTCCCTTACTTCAGTGTTTATCAAATTTCATTGTAATTTTTTAAATGATCTGCTATCTAGGTGCATTTAAACCCTTGAGGATAGCAACTGTTTCAGTTTTGCTGACCATAGCACCCCCAGCACCCAGCATAGTGCTGGTGCTCAAAACAGGCCTCCCACAAACAACCTGAAGAAGAAAGGAAAGACAGGGGAACAATTACAGAGGTACTCATTTCAAATTTGGGTTGGGGAGTCACCGTTCCACTCCCTGAATGTTAGTTTCACATTCTGGCCTACAGTTAAGATGTTTTATTTTACACTAAGTGAGGGAAAGCCTAGAGCATAGCCATGGGTCCCATGCCCTTCTGGGCTCACTCCACTGTGGTACCTACTGGATCTCTACCACATGGAGCCCCTCATTCCCGCCATGGTGAAACTGGCTGGGACAAATCTGGACTTGTGCCAGGACAGCCTCTTGTACCTACAACTGGCAAAATGGCAGCCAGAACGCATGCAACCCAAGTCTTGAAGGACTAATTTCATGGAGAAGAGGAAGAGTTGTCAGAAAAACTGCTCCAGTGTGGGCTCTGGCATAGATAAACTGGAGCTACTGGCTTGACACTCAAGTACACAAAAGCACGGAGACCAGAAACATCCATAAGTACATGGTTAGAGTCGTGCAACATTCTCAAACACTTGCATCCTCAAGGGCAAGAACTCAACAAGGTCGTTCCAAACTATTCTTCAGTTCGTAGGAAAATGACCAGAAGGAGTTCAATCTGCAACTCCGAGAACTCCTGGATCCAATTCCTACTCTCCCCACCTGGCTACTATTAGGCTCTCCGGCATCCATCCATGTCAGAGGCCCTCCCTCAGGAATACCTACTTCCCTCTGAGTCTCAAAGATCTTATAGACATACCTTTCATGTCAGAGTCATCGTTTGGAGTCCCAGGATCTCTCTGATCAAAGGAGTCGGCGGAAATACTTCGCTCCCTTTTCCCCTTGCCCTTGGCACCATTTCCAGCCCCATTCTTCAGCCCCATGCTCCCACCTGGGCCAGGGAGTGCTTTAGGGGTATGGCCCCCACTCTTGGAGTCACAGGGGGATGGCTGGGATTGGCTGGCTGAGCCCCCCTGTTTACCCTGATTGGAGAATTTGGAATCCAGCTGGGGGTTTCCAGATGGGGACATCACTGTAGGGGGACGGACCATCACCTCCTGCTTTGACTTAGGGCTACTAGAAGAGACAAATAACAAAGGGAGATCAGACACCGGACAAGACTGGGCAGCACAAATCAAAGAGGTCTGATTTCTATCACAGGTCAGGGAGACCTGGACAGCTAAAGTAACCACCCCACCTTTCACTTAAGCCGCTTGCTTGTTCTCTTCTCCCCATTCTCATCTCAGAGCTATCAACAGAGAGGAGGATTTGGGCAGAGTGGCCTGCCTCATCTCAGGAACCCTAGAGTCACATGGGGACCCATCGCTAGGGCTTCTGTCAATAAAGGACAACGGTTTCTATGTACATAGAGAAATGACTCTCACACTAAGACTAGCTCAGAGTAAACAAACAGACATCGTTAAGATCAAAATACTACCCACCCCTCAGCTGATGAACAAGGAACAGCTGTAACAAGAGACTGACTTCCCTGCTGGAAAATACGAGCAGGTCTGGGAGAGAGTGAGGAAACCCGCTGGTGACTGGCAGTCTGGGGAAACCCTCCAGGACACTAATCACCAAATAAGAAGTATCACACCAGAGCAGACACACTAACCACTGCCTCCAGGGGAGGAGGAAGAAATTCTTTTAAGATATCACTTTTGCAGAACAGAGGAAAAAGCTTCACAGTGGGGGTCAGGGGCTGGTGTTTTAGTTCCAGAACCTTAGGCCTCCTCAACATTCCAGGTCTCAGTTTCCTCATTTGGCAAGTTTAGCACATTGTACTGGATGATTTTTAATGTTTTGTTGAGGAGAGGGGCTATAATGAGGAGCAGTCAGGTAAGGATGGACAAATGAGTAAGAGGAGAACGCTAACCTAAACTCTGACTCACTATTCTATCACTGTTTACTTGAGTCTTTTGCTTTTCCCATTTGGGTCTCATGATTCAACACACTGTTCCACCAGTTAGTGTTCAGGGTCCACTATGATGTCCCAAGGGGCAGCTGGGCCAGGCCCTAGGCCTCACCTCTGTGTGTTTCCTGACGGAGAGTTCCTCACTTTAGGGTTACTGGAATGCATTGATTGAAATCCTGAGCTTGCAGCCACAAACAGGGACGGGCTCACCGAGTTCCTCTCGGGCTGCAGCAGAAACAGCTGCTGGGGGCAGTGGCAGGGGCCCACTGCGTGCTGGGTGCGTCCCTTAGCGCTGGCTGCCTGCACGCCTTTTTCCTCTTTGTTTTTCTCCGCTGTGGAAGTGGGTCCTGTCCCCTTGCGGCTCCAGCATTCTCTGGGTGTGTGCCTCCGGCTGCCAAAGGAAAATCTCGCATCTCCAGGGCACACTGGGAAGAGAAGCAGAGACATCCAACACCCTTGTAGCAGGACCAAGGCTAAAGCCCCACCTCGACAGTACAGAGGCAGATGGTTCCTCAGCTTCCCTCAGGGTGAAAGGAAAGGGCGATGTTCATATTCTGGCCAAAAGGCTCTAGTGCTAAAGCAGCGGAAGAGTGACTAAGACTTTCTGCCAGGCATACAAGCCTCCCACCCAAGCATCATATACCAGGCGTTTGTAAGCAGATGAGAAAAACATTTTTATCTTTAGCTGTGTATTCTCCCTTACATTTCTCTACTTCCAAATACAAAACCCTCAAAAACTTGGGTTTTTCTTTCTTCCAAACAATGCTCTGAAACCACTGGGTACTCCAAATCCATAGCAACTATCTGGTGCTTCACCTCTGATGGCACTGAAATGTAACAAACCCATCCCAATTTCAAACCATGAAACAAATTACTCTCTGTTTATATTCTCAGGGCCTCAGGGTGGGGAAGACATTAAAGGAGGTACTTCTGAAATCAACTATTGAGCCAATACCAAATACAATCAGTTCTGCCCCCTGATTTCTATGATCTTTCTATTAAATTATGCTGAGTATGTGTCCTGTGTTCTCACTGCTTAATGACAGGAGCTGTAGGCATGGGTAAGCAAGGGAATGATCCATAATGCGGAGGTGAAAGAACATCTTTGAAGACTAAGTTATTTTTTGAGCCAATTTGCAAGGCTAATTTGAAGCATAAAGGTCAAAAAAATATTCCCCAACCTAGTAAGAGAACAAATGAGAAAGCCCTTTATTTAGAGAAACCTAAACTGGTTCAGAGAAAACCAAGATACACTTCCATTCACTGCTCCTTCCAGGGCAGTTTCCAATGTGATTTTTTTGGTAACCATGGTCCCCTCACCTCCCTCCCTCCTGCTATCTTTACTGATGAGGTATAGGACTGAAGGAGAATATTAGATGCAGGATTAAAGCCTAAAGAATCAAAAGGAGTTAGAAGTCGCTTCGGTGTTACATACACTACAAGAGGTTCAAGAACTGGACTAAAACTGGGAGAAACCCTTATATTCTAAGACTCAGCAATGAGTATGATTGTTGTCAAGTATTAAATGTCTATTTCCTCATTTAGAAATAGTCCCAGCTATTTTACCTGAGACCATGAGAGGAATTTATGGATTTTCTGAGTATACACAATCACATTTTTTTCTTTTAAATGAAGAAGGCAGGGAAAAAAACTAGAGTAAAATGTTATAGAATATTTCTACACTGATCTTAGGAAAAAGCATCCTAAAAACATTTGAGTCTCAATTATATTTAGGGTTGTGTGTTTATTCCCTACCACCTTTAGCTCCCTGCCGCCAGTTTAGATTCTAAAACTGATTATTGCTCTGAAGCTCAACATAATATATGATCATAAACCATACTGTACCTCTCCCTAAACATCAGCAATCACTGGTAAAACAGAAGTAGTCAATGAATCTTCCATGGACAAAGCCAACAGAAAACATTTACCTCAGGAAAAGAAAAGAAGTTACCACCAATATAGTCCCTTTTGATACTTTCTGTCTGTATCACACATAGGAGCACTCCAATCATGTGTCAAACTGAATAGTCCCATGTGTATGATTTACCTCCCTATGAAGACTATGCTCTTTGAAGACAAGATTCTTGTTTTAAATTTCTTTGGTTTTTCTATAATACTCAATATAATGTACTAAGCATGTGGTTAGACCCTAGGTGAGTTACATAGCAGAAACGCCTGGCACTTGTGTTACACTCCTTCTAAAGAAACTCTGAACATTAAAAGTACCAAATCAACTAGGTCTGCCAGGCATTTCTGATGAGCTGGTAGCAAAGATTATTTCTAAATAATAATCATGTGAACAAAAAATACTTATTTTCAAAGTATTTCCACATTCAGTTTTTTAAACTCACTATACCGTGATCAATGGCATTTTATAGATGAATGGACGGAGCACACGGGCATGAATGCCTTCTCCCAGGTTTCCAATCAGTGCTCCCTGACCTGCTCTTTCCTCTAAGCCACCTCCTTGCCACTACTTTATGATGGAGAAAGAGCACAGAAGGTTCAAACAAGTGCACGGGCTCACTAGAGATGGGAATAAAACCCAGCTGTTTTAACCCTTAATCCAGAGGAGCTGTTGAAATAGGTCACCCTAGTTTTAGCCTATCTGACCCCAAAAACAACTGAGCAAGAAATCTGCCAAGTATCTCATCAGATAACCCTAAAGAATAAAATGTAATTCTTTCAGCTCCTGCGTGTTCAGGTTAGTGCTCAACTGTTTACCTTTCAGGACTGAAAAAAGGGAAGATCTTCCTCTGAATGGTTAATTTTAGCCAGAGAGAGGTATTTCCCCAATATAACTAAATCTTCTAACTCTAAGATCTGCTTATAGAATGTTTCTCTCTTTTCTCTATAAATAATACTTAAAATATTTACTAACTGCACATCAGGTACTCTTATAAGCACTCTCCATACATATTAACTCATTCATAACAACTGTAGAAGGCAGGTCCCATTACTATCCCTGTTTTATTTTATTACTTTTTCTTTTTTATTTTTTTTTTTGCAGTATAGTTGATTCACTATGCTGTGTTAGATTCAAGTAGACAGCCAAGTGAATCAGTTACACATATACATATATCCTATCCCTGTTTCAGAGACGAGGAAACTGAGGCTCTTGGAACAGTACATATTTGCCCAAGTAAGTTGGTCACACCCTAATTAAGTGGTGGAGCTGGAGGTCAGCCAGACACTCAGGCTGTGCTCTTCATCACTGCAGTACTTCATGAAAAGCATGGACTTGGTGGACAAGGTAAGCCAGCACATAGAAAATGCTTGGTAGCACAACATACGCATTTATGTAAACTAGTACCATGACTTCTACCATCCTCTAGCAAGCTCACTCACCTGTCCTGCCCAATGGCATTTCAGACCTTCACCACTGCCAACCATCATCTTCCTCTCCCAGCGCATGGCCTTGCCCAGGACTTAACAGGGAGAAGAGAAGTCACCAGGCAGGACTCCTTACCATCAAATCTTCAAA
The DNA here is from genome assembly GCF_003369695.1 of Bos indicus x Bos taurus. Taxonomy (NCBI): domain Eukaryota; kingdom Metazoa; phylum Chordata; class Mammalia; order Artiodactyla; family Bovidae; genus Bos; species Bos indicus x Bos taurus. The sequence continues at coordinate 21,885,526 of NC_040078.1, forward strand.
CCTCTTTTTATCATTGCCTATCCCCTCTTTTTTCTCTATTATTGCAATCAAAAAAAAAAAAAAAAGCCCACTTTTCCCCCAAAGGTTAGTGCTACCACAGGTGGTCTAGCCCCATCCCTTTCAGCTGACTGAGTACTCACTCTCTTCCATGACCACCCTTCTATGTCCTGCATCACCTGGATATTTCCAATCAGCTTTCAGACATGTTATTCCACCTTCCAGATGAAATAATAATGATAAAGCAAAACAAAACTGGCAAGTTTCCTTACAGAGTTCACAAGACACAGTCTTCATTTCCTTACCTGCCATTCACCCTTTAACATCTTAAACCAACTTCTACCCACAGATAACAAAAACCATGACTTTTGTTAAAGTCACCACTGACTGCTTTTCTAACCTCATCGTACTCCATCTCATAGACTATGCCAGTTGAGCACTCCTTGAAACTCCTCTCTCTTGGCTTCTATAATACCACACTTTTCCAGTCTTCCTCCTTCCTCTTAAGTCACTCTTCATCTGCTTCCTTTGCTGACCCCTTCTCTACCCAATCTCTACAATTTCAAGTTCCTCACAGCTCTACCCCAGATCCTATTCTCTTCTCATTCTGTAAGTTCTTTCCATGCCAAGAACTCCCGAATTTCCATCCAGCTCAGCTTCTGCTCTGCTGACCTGTATACACAACTGCCAACTTGGCATCCCACTAGAAGTCTGAAACCTAACAAGGTCAAAGATGAATTCTTCATCCCTATATAGTCTCCCTCCCCAACGTATTTCCCCTTCAGCTTTCTACATTTTAGTAAATGGCAACTTCATCCACCCAGCCGCTCATGCCAGAAATTTAGAGTCATTCTTGACACCTCTCTCCCTCACCCCTAACCTTCCCATGTCAAGTTTGAATATTTTTGCTGAGTAAAGAAAATCTCAGTTTCACTGTTTCTTCTTCAGAGATAGAGGATACTGTAAAGCCACTAATCTAGATGAAATGCTCCATTACATTCTTTTCATAGCATCCTATGTTTTTCCTTCAAACATTTCTCCTGTTGTATAATTATGTGGTCATTTGCATTAACATTCATCTGTCATGCTAGGCTCCATGAAGGTAGGAGGATCTGTAAAGGATCAAGGCTGATTTATTCATCCTTGTATTCCTAGTACTTGCTATAGTATCAGATACATGCCATTTGCTCAAAAAGTATTTGTTGAATAAAAGTTGAAGCTTTTCCCCAAGATCATCTCCTAAGCCAGGCCTGCTTTCTAGGGCCCCCATCCATCCATCAGGCTACTCACCAAAACCCCAAGGGTCACGATAAGGCAGTGCTCATCCTGGAGGTGGGGAGCTTGGGGAGTCCAGGAACCCCTGTCTCAGAGGTGACCCTCACCTGGATGAGGATAAAGGAAAGAAGAGTTTCTAAGGAAGGAAAACAAAATCATCAGTGCCACTTAGTTACTATTTGAAAACCCAGTTTCCTATCTACAGAGTATTAGTTTAAGAGGAAGTTGTCATCTCCCATGTAAACAGCATCAACTTCCAATTATTTCAGGGTATATCATCCAACCTGCAGATACCTCAAGCCCCTTGTAACTTTCCCTCCTTCCAAAGTGTACATTTTCTTTTCAGAGACTGGAAAAATATTAAGGGCAAAGAAAATCGATTTGTCTACTTTTCTGAATATTTAGTAGGGAAAAAAATCCTCACATTTTTGCTTCTTCCCATTCCTAATTAGTACAGAGAATTGAGAGCTGACTGTAAAGGTGAAAGAGACAAAATTCCAGACACACTTTTGAATTCACAAAGCACATACCATTCACAGTTCCTCCCTACTCTCAACTGTAACTTTACATGGCAAGCATTCAGCAAGAAAATTTATTTTCACACACTTTTGGGAGAACATATGACTGAACGACAGGGCCACAAGATCTCCTTTGCTTGAGAGCCTACTGTGTGTAAAATGCTATACCAAGTTGAGCTAGGTAAATTGGTAAAACACTAAGTAACTCAGCAGGCAGAACTATTTCTAACATTAGTCCTTGTAAACTACAATGATAATGCTGAGCCTCCCTCTTCACCCAGAATTTATAGTTTTGAAATGGCAGGGAAAAACCAAGTTCCAGACTGTCCTAAGGCCAAATTTCTTAGGAATCTTTAAAAGGAGATTCTATAAGGTTGCCATGAAACTGTCAATAAATCCACAACTTGGTCTAACTTAGCTCAGAATCACCTCTACAATTCCAATTTCAACTTTTCCAATGATCCTTTCCCACTCTCCTGCTCTAAGAAGTCAAGTTTATTACAAGTATGTCATGTTTAACAAATTTCATTTCTATGCTATGACCACTACGCCATAAAAGGCATAGTATCAAACTTAGAATGTGGAACTAGAAGGCCCTGGGATTCCATTCCGAGCTCATTCTTAAGTTCTGGCATACCAGCTACTAAAAGGCTTCCTTCTCAGAAAAGTACACAATAGGAAGAACCAATCTTTCCCAAATATGTGGAGAAAAGAACACTATACTATAGTCTTATGTAGAAAACCCTGGTCCTAACAAAACGCTAAGATATGTTTTCATACTCAAAGGGTAAAAACTCATCTAATGTCCTTCAAGCTAACAAACTTTAAGCAAGCAAATAAATTTGTATCAAGCTCAAGGGTTCTGATAAAATGTAACTAATAAAAAATGAACGTCATCTATCAGCCTTTAGAATAATGGCTACCCAAAGTAAAACTTTAGCACAAATGTCCCTTCTTTGTGAAACTTTGATTCCAAACCATCCCCAGGAATGTCCTCCATGGCCCCAGAGCATTATAGTCATGACACTTTTAAAACACTTTGAGAACTGTATCCTTGTTATGTACAGCCAGGGAACCTCCTGAGGAAAGGGTCATCATCTCAGCACCCAAAAGAAGAAACTCAATAAATGCTAGTTGATCCGTGTATGATGAGCGGGGGGCTTGTGTACTGCTACTTCTGTTTCGCATCCCCACATAGCAATGATGACATGATAAATACTTGTTCAACTTCTCACCATCTGCCTTTCCTAGGAAATACGTTACTGCAGAAGTCCCTGTTCACAGAAAAGTATAAGGTAATTGCACTTACAGCTATGACTTGCATTTAACTTGATGACCACTGCCTTGGGATCTGCTACAATAATGAACAAATATAGTTTTAACTTACAAGAGACCCTATGGAAGCAGAAACAAAATCGAAAATACACTGACTGAATAACAGAAGTTACATGTTCACAACCAGGCTCTTTACCTTTCAAGATGTCCAACTTGCTCTCTCTTCTAACATTGGGACACAGCGATCCCAAACAGAAAGGAATTTTTAGGTCAAAGTGGAGTGACACCAGCTAGTCCCACATTCAGTCCTACAGGAATGAGAAGAATGGAAAAAAGTTCATACCCCATCACACCAACAGCAAAGAAAACCACAATTCCCCAAGGCTCCGTGACCAAAACAATATCTGGAAGAAAGAATAATAAGAAAAAAATTAGGTCAAAAATGGGGAAGGCAGGCAAAACCACTAAAACTCAAAATGCAAGTAGCTAGAGCACTCTAGCCCACATCTATCCCACTGAACACTGGGAAGTCTAGAAAAGCAAAATCCATCAGACACAAAAGCCTCATTCTAGTCATTGGCTTTAACTTTCTCCTCAACCAAGAACAGTTATCACAGGTTGCAAAATAGACTTTTATTTCATATCTTCTCTATGCCCTTGTTCTTAGCATTGTGAAGACATTGAGGCTTATAAGGCGAGTGGCCATAAGATAATTGACCTTTCAAAAATCAGCTGGTCTATAGCAGGAGCTCTTATCCAGGGATCCACGACCTCCTAAGCAGTCTGTAGAAAGAGGAGGAGAGGCAGCTGTGAACTTGGCTGGAGAATATTTTGATCTTCATACTCACTAACCTCCAAGTAAAAGTTAGCACCACCTTCAACAATGAATGCAGGTAACAACCCACAGTAGTATTAGCTATTCTGTGACTATGTCACCAAGAGTAACCACAAGACACTTCATATCACATTACCGTTATGGCAGATCTCACAACATACTATTTATACTCATCACTACTTCAAAACTATAGTATCTGCAGCTACATTTTGTTATTTAATGAGCTATAAACATATAAATTATTGTATCACAACTGTTTTAACATTTTGATAACTGTTTCTACATTTTGATAACTGTTTCTGTGTCATTTGTAATTTTATATACTTTATACATTAAAAAAACCCACGATTCTCAGAAGGGGTCCTATGCTTCATTAAATTGCCAAAGGAAAACATGCGGCGCAGAAGATTAAGAACTTCTGATCCAGAGCAAATAAAGTTTCTATAGACCCCAACATAGTTACCAAGGCAGACAGACAAGTCATTCCACCAGCAGTACTTCATAGATGAAGAAAATTAAACCACTAGATTTCCCAGGTGGTGCTAGTGGTAAAGAACCTGCCTGCCAATGCAGGAGAGATAAGAGATACCGGTTCAATCCCTGGGTGGGGACAATCCCTGGAGGAGGGCATGGCAACCCACTCCAGTATTTCTGCTTGGAGAATCTCATGGAGAGAGGAGCCTGGCGGGCTACAGTCCATGAGGTCGCAAAAAGTCAAACACAACGGAAGCAACTTAGCACGTAAGCAAACCACCAGGAAGACAAGCAACACGTCCAAGGTCACACAAATTTAGGGTCAGCATCAGCTTAGGTTAGCACTCCCAGCATGTATAGTTCCACTCTCCCACGGGGACTGTTGCTTACATTTCCACAACTGTCATCACTATTCCTGTCTTACCACCAAATGAGGAAGAGGTATCACCTTTCAAAACTCACGTAAAACCCAAACCCAGACAATAGAACAAGGCAGATACATAGGTAGGAGGTACTCCTTTTTGTTTCCTGATCAAGCACCAGGCATGTTTCAGAAGCTGAATTTGGTCTGGTCCTGAGATAGCAATTTTTCAGAAGTGAGGAAAAAGTTGGTCTACACAAACTTTCATTCCCAGATGTGTCCAAGGCACTTTGCAGATAATCATTAACTTGTTTGGTGCCACAATGCATTATGAGTGATGAGGGCAGTGGTAACCCCGCTTTATAAAAGGGAAAACTGGAGAATAAATATGAGAGATTTGTTTGAAGTCACATATAAGTCAATGGGAAGGCCAGCGTTCTGATACCAAGTTCAAGGCTCAACCAAATCACCATCATCAAATATTTAGTTGATTACAATGCTTGTGAAACCTCTGTACTTCCCCCACCCCCCACAAGCCAGAGAACATTTTCTTTTGATTCACAGGACCAGACACTTCTGAAGGCTATGGGAAAAGTATCCCATAGAATAAATTCCAATGTACGTAAGTGCTTTTTCACTTACGCTAGTCATGTAGGAATCCAGGTCAGGAATCCTTAGCTCAACAGCCAAGTTACTACATAAAACTTGCCTTATAAGAAGAGAACAGTATGGAAATTGTTTCTTCATCTTTTACTCAATGACCTCTTTATCATCTACCACATGTTTAGGAACTATTATCATCTTACATTCAACACTGTTATTACAAAATAATATCCTAATGATTCAATACAATCAGATCCTAGATGCTAAAACTATGAAAGATCATCTCTATGTCAACTTTGCCTTAAATTTCCTCTTTACCCAAAACACCAATTAATGGAATCCTTACTTTCCAAAGCATCCTTATGCCATCTAACTAACTGCTCCATTTATTAACCCATTTCTGTTTTTTATAGACTGGGTCTTTTTCAACAGTTAGCAAGATCCTTCTCAAATCTGTACTTAGGATGGTAATGTTTTTCACACTTAACATTAACTCCTTTTTATAAATCACGAGCATCCAATCAAAAACCAAAATCAACAGAACAATCATGTTGTACAATCTCCATGAAGAGTGAAAAGTTAACCTACATAGGGGTCTTACCTACCAATACCCATCTGCACCCCCTAACCCTTACTCACAACTACTTATCCTTCCTACCTGCTAATTCTGATTCATCACTTCCAGCGCAGTGGACAAGAGTCCAAATCTCTGACCCAAGAATGAACAGTTAGTTCTTGAACACATTAAATGCTAACAAACACTCCACTACACACCACTGATCAAAACGTAACTCTTTACATAGCCACTCATTCATTTTCCCTGTATAGTTACTGCCCAGGGATCTGAATATGTTTGCCCTAAGGAAAGTTTAACTTTGCACCAATTCTACCCCACCTTAGTCTCTCACTACTGACACAAAGTTACGTCCATTTCTCTACTTTGTCTAGTAAGTTTATCAGTCTCCAACTGGGCTGCAGTCTAGGCTCCAAGTCACTCTTCTCTATGGCAGGTAGGGCCTTGGAAGACAGGTTTCAGGCCTCCTCCTTCAGGCTTGGGAGCCTTCACAGAAGGCCCCCAGAAACACTATTATAGGCCTCTGGCCCTTCCCTCTGAACATAATAACCAAGTCTGCTGTTTATTTCCATAGAATATCTCCATTTCACCAGGCTGGTCCAACACCAACCAGTGACATCTTTAATAGTCTTTGCAACTTTCAAAGGTCAAGGACTACAGCTCCATTCTGGAAATCACTGGTGTGTCCACGACCCCCACAATGACTCAGTGACCTAGACATCACCAACTCACCTGCTGGAGCCCTTTACTACAGGAACATTCCTCTTAGCTTCGGGTTCCCCCACCCTCCAACAAGTCACTGGCCTGCAAACTCCCCTTTACCTGTCTATCCATCTTCTGGGTCTAACAGACCCCACCAAACTCAACTCGAATTCAGCTCTCCATCTCGTCCCTACGATGTCCCTTCATCCCAGGACCCTGGGACTGTCCCATGTCCTCGTTTAGTCTCTCCAAGCACCGCCTGGGACACAACATCTAAAAAGCTGAGAGACGCCTCAGTCTCTCCCCACCGCTGGTGGGCAGAGGATGCCCCCCCAACCTCCCCCCACAGGTCTCTCTAGACTTAACTCTTAAATTCACAACCTCCACCCCCACCCCTTTTCTCCCCTCACCCCAGCCCCTAACCCTCCGCGGCTTTGGCTATCCTTGCCCTCAAACCCGCTCAAAACACGCGGACGCGGACCCGACCCCCCCTACCCCCGGCTCGGGTCCTTCCCCTCCCCCTCCCCCTGAGGTGCCACTTACCCCGAGGCAGGAGTGGGGGAGGGGACAGGAGGAGCGGTGTAGGGGAGGGGGCTTCGGTCCGGGGCGGCTTTCAGCCCCGGGGGGCCGGGGCCGGGGCCAGCGGCAGCGGCGGCGCAGCGTCTCCCCCCGGCGGCGGCAGCGGCGGCGGCGGCGCCGGCCCACTCCCGCAGGCACACATAGGCTCCATTGTCCGCCGGCGCCTCCCCCTTTCCGGCACCCCCCTCCCAGTACCGCCCCTTCCCCCTCCCCTCGGCCCTCCCCCAGCCGCACCGCGCCACGAAAGGTACCGCCGGCCCCGCCTCGGACGCGAGCGGAACAGTGCCCCCTCCCCCGCTGCTCCGACGTCCCGCCCGGCGGGGGAAGAGGGAACTGCCCCTCCCCACCTCAGCGCAGGGCCCAGCCGCCGGGAAGGGCCCGCCCCCCTCCAAGGGAATGTCACTTGTCCCCCTCCCGAACGCGCGTAAATGGTACCAACCCGGCCGCTTCGTCCTCCCCCTCCCCAGCCTTCCCGGAGAGGCACCGCCCCCGAGCCCCGCCCACCAAGTAGCCTCGCCTCCTCGACCCCGCCCCTCCCTCCAATATTTTACTATGGAACCGCCCACCGTCAGCACCACCTCCTGCTTTGCATGGACACGCCCTCCAGGTCCCCTCCCCAGTTCGTCACCCGGCCAGAGGTGACGCCTACTCCCCACCTTAAAGCGGCAGAGCCCCCCTCTTCTCAACTAAAAGAACCTCCCAAAGGGCCGGCGGGGTGGGAGGTGCGGCCAGGGAGGGACTCTTCTTACACCTTTATTTTCACGTTCACATTCACCGGACCTCCCCACCGCCTCCTGCAGCACCGGGGAGCAACACGGTGGAAAAGGCGCGGAGGGGGGAAGGGCAATGTGGAATTTGGCCATCTTTGACAGAAAAGAATTGGGAGCTGCCAAAGGAAGGGGTTCTTCCCTCACACTTCCCTGCTGTCCTGGTCCCGGCCTAGTCCTCAGTCTTCGAGGAGACCCCTGCCTACCTCCAGGATGCGGTTCCACCCTAACCCATCCCCTCTCCCGTCCCTGGTCTTCACCCCTCTGTCTCTGCACTGCCTTTGCTGTTGCCGGCTTTCTCCCCTCCCAAGAGTGCAGGCCCCTTTCGGGGTTGCACTCTCCTCCACCTTCTCCGAGGCACGTTCTAGCCATGTCCAGCAGACACGTTGGGTAGCAGGGTCTCTTCTTCCTTACGGAGCCCGCCCCAGCCCCACTCACGCACCGCTATCTAGTGCCTATAGAGAACCTCTGCCCAGATCCTAGAATCGCCTCATAACCGCTTTTTTAATCACTTCCCTGGTTTTTGGAAGGCCTGTGCTTTGGAGAGCTCAAACCCCAGGCATTCCGGCACTGCCCCCTGTGAAGTGAGAGGGTAACCCATTAGATTGCACTTTGCTCAGAAGGAAAAATGACGGCATCATGGTGAGCGCATGTTGCTGAATAAAGCTCAGATTCTGACTACTCCTGTTTTATCTTTGTGGCCCTTGTTGCTGCTGTGCCCAGCTGCTATTACAGACCTGTCTGCTCCACAGCCCTCCCCAGAACACACTGTTTAAATCTCTGTGTTTGTGCTTTGTAGAGTCTTGATCTAAGATGTTTCTGTAACTATGTGCACTGGCCCCACAGCTTTTCTCAATCAGTTAAATGAAGACCGCCTATGTTACACTGTACTTCGTATTCTCCCTGAAGATAGACGGAGGCAACATGGCCAAGAGAAGCAGATAAAATTTTCTTCTGTATTTGCCTCCATCACCAAGTTTTAACCAGGTACTTATTTCTAAGAAATGTTAGTTTCCCTGTCTAGAAAATAGGAAACGTTCCTTGTGGCAATCTTTTAACAAATGGTGCTGGTGGTAAAGGACGGTACATCCTCAGTCTTGTCTGACACTTTGTGATCCCATGGACTGTAGCCGGCCAGGCTCCTCAATCCATGGGATTTCCCAGGCAAGAATACTGGAGTGGGTTGCTATTTTCTTCTCCAGGGGATCTTCCCTACCCAGGGACTGAACCCTCGTCTCCTGTGTTGGCAGGCGGGTTCTTTACCTTTGAGCCACCAGAGAAGCCCATAAAGGACGATACAGGAGAGCCCTGAATGATAAAACTTTGGAAACAATTTAAAACTCTGGGCTGGTCATGCAAGTTTCTATACCATGGCTCCCCAGCTTAGATTCTATGAAAAACTGTTTTTTTCATAGCAGACGTTTTCTCTTGTCTTATGTTATGACTGAGCATGCTGTGCTGTGCTTAGTCACTCAGTCGAGTCTGACTCTTTGTGACCCCATGGACTGTAGCCCCCCAGGCTCTTCTGTCCACGAGGATTCTCCAGCAAGAATACTGGAGTGGGTTGCCATGACCTTCTCCAGGGGATCTTCCCAACCAAGGGATTGAACCCAGGTCTTCCGCATTGCATGTCGAAAGAAAAAAGGCAAAAGCAGGTATAAATATAAATTTAAGATCAATTGAAGGATTCCTAATGGAAAAATATTACAATGCTTTTTGTCAAGTTTTGGTGATAGAATATTTGATGAAACATAATAAGGACCTCTGTAAAAAAAAAAAATGGTACGAGGAAAGTCAGGTCTGGACATATGAAAAGATAATTAAATCCAGAAATATGCAAGAGGCATTTACAATTACTAATGTAGATGGAAAGAAGGGATTCACAGACTTATCTGTAAGAGAAAACCACTACTAAAATAAACTCTGGGCTAGGGTGTTCCAGACCAGATCACCTCTGCCCAGAAAGGTAAAAAAAAAGCTCATTATAAGAAGTCTTAACCATTTTACAAGGCCTTACACCCTCACTTAACTATATATGTCAAAGTTTGGAATTATTTACTGAACCAGAAGAAAAAGCAAATGAATATTAAATGTGCAACACCAGGCTAAAAGAGCAATAATACTGAGAATTTAAGCAAGCTGAAAGTCATGAAATTCAAAGGTTAGAGACTCCATAGTAATGGTAATTTAGCTACATTGCACATGGGATAGAAATGCATTTAAAATATTATTTACTGTAATGAAGTAGTTTATCTATTTTTATTAGTTTTTTTTCTCTGAATTTTCTAACTTCCATGCATCTGCATCTCACTTGAGAAAGTTTTCTATCTATTTTACTGGATAGGGATCTAGCATACTGTTTATACATAAATACTAATTGATAATGATGAAGTCGTTGTGAGAAGCATCCTTTAAGTAAAAGCTTCAAACTATTTCTCTTACTGTAGAAATTCTAAGATAAATCATTTTTTTAATCCAAACGGTAATAAACAATATTATTTTTAATATTGTTAAAAATAAAAGCTTTCAACACTAAAGAGATCTGGGTTTGATTTTTTACTTTCTGAAATATGCTTCTCCTAATGATGATAAGCACTCACTGTGATACAAACATGGATGGTATGTCTGGCTTAGTTCTTCAACTAATCACCGCACCTGTTATTTGTGTGTCACTAGTCTTTTTCACTTGTAAGCTCCACCTTCGAAATGCTTTTGTTCTCTCAGCTTTTGATAAACATATATCTAAATTTCTGGGTTGGAAAGAACCACATCCTATTTTACAGATGAGAATTCTGAGACATAGAAGTTTCATGACTTGCCAAAATTATGCCCATTTTTAGGGACTAGAATTTAAGTCCAACACTCTACAGCACTGTTCTAACCTCCGAGGATTATTCACTCCTAACAATATTTACTATTGTAGGAGAGAATATTAGATAATAAAATCAAGACTTGGAAAGGCTGAACCCACTCAGTCAGCTGGTGGTAGGGTTAACAAGCATCTTGCTATTTAGTTCAGAAGTCATGTCCGACTCTTTTGTGACCCCATGGACTGCAGCCCACCAGGTTCCTCTATCCATGGGATTTCCCAGGCAAGAATACTGAAGTGGGCTGCCATTTCCTTCTCCAGGAGGTCTTCCCAATCCAGGGATCGAATCTGAGTCTCCTGGATTGCAAGCAGATTCTTTACCACTGAGCCACCCAGGACAGCAAGGGTTATAAGAGGCCCTAACAAATTCTTGTCCTTGGTCAAAGTCCTTAGTTTGTTCGTGATTTCCTGCTTCTTAAACTGTTTCTTACCAATTTATCTGGGCTTCCCCAGTAGCTTAGCAGAATCCACCTGTGATGCAAGAGCTGCGGGTTTGATCCCTGGGTAGGGAAGATCCCCTGGAGGAGGGTATGGCAACCCACTCCAGTATTCTTGTCTGGAGAATCCCATGGACAGAGGAATACTACCAAGATGGTCATTTATGACTGAAAATGAGGGGTTAGAATGGACCAGCATCTTGACTTTCATAGGTACTACCCAATGCTGTAGTAAAATAGTCAGGAAGGGATTTCTTCTTTAGGCTGCCCATGAAGCAGATTTCACCAATCCATTTAAGCCAATGAGAAGTTCCAGAACTTCATCCCTGCCAGGTCTATTGAGGGCTAATTGTCCTTTTTGTAAGGAAGAAATCAAAATTCCCATCTCCTTTCTTCCTGCCACTCCACCTGGGGCCATTGGCACTCTGATGTGAGCTTGGGTCTTGTTCTATGTCCCCACATATCTGCTTTCCACAACCCGGGCATCAGAGGCACTCTATCTGTAAAAGCTCTGACAGATCTGTCATGTGACACTCATTTCCCTTTAGAAGGTACCACACTCACTCCATTGCCTGCCTTCTAGAAGCCAAACTTTGTAACACCCAGTCTGCAAATTCTTAAGCCCTAATTGATCGATTACCGTGATATTGAATGGTTTGCCTTGGAAACAAACAGAGATCATTCTGTTGTTTATGAGATTGCATCCAAGTACTGCATTTCAGACTCTTTTGTTGACCATGATGGCTACTCCATTTCTTCTAAGGGATTCCTGCCCACATTAGTAGATATAATGGTCATCTGAGTTATATTCACCCATTCTAGTCCATTTTAGTTCGCTGATTCCTAGAATGTCAACGTTCACTCTTGCCATCTCCTGTTTGACCACTTCCAATTTGCCTTGATTCATGGACCTAACATTCCAGGTTCCTATGCAATATTGCTCTTTACAGCCTCGGACCTTGCTTCTATCACCAGTCACATCCACAACTGGGTATTGTTTTTGCTTTGGCTCCATCCCTTCATTCTTTCTGGAGTTATTTCTCCACTGATCTCCAGTAGCATATTGGGCATCTACCAACCTGGGGAGCTCCTCTTTCAGTATCCTATCATTTTGCCTTTTCATACTGTTCATGGGGCTCTCAAGGCAAGAATACTGAAGTGGTTTGCCATTCCCTTCTCCAGTGGACCATAGGAATCAAGATTGCCAGGGGAAATATCAATAACCTCAGATATGCAGATGACACCACCCTTATGGCAGAAAGTGAAGAGGAACTAAAAAGCCTCTTGATGAAAGTGAAAGAGGAGAGTGAAAAAGTTGGCTTAAAGCTCAACATTCAGAAAACGAAGATCATGGTATCTGGTCTCATCACTTCATGGGAAATAGATGGGGAAACAGTGGAAACAGTGTCAGACTTTATTTTTGGGGGCTCAAAAATCACTGCAGATGGTGATTGCAGCCATGAAATTAAAAGATGCTTACTCCTTGGAAGGAAAGTTATGACCAACCTAGATAGCATATTCAAAAGCAGAGACATTACTTTGCCAACAAAGGTCTGTCTAGTCAAGGCTATGGTTTTTCCAGTGGTCATGTATGGATGTGAGAGTTGGACTGTGAAGAAAGCTGAGTGCCGAAGAATTGATGCTTTTGAACTGTGGTGTTGGAGAAGACTCTTGAGAGTCCCTTGGGCTGCAAGGAGGTCCAAGCAGTCCATCCTAAAAGAGATCAGTCCTGGGTGTTCTTTGGAAGGACTGATGTTAAAGCTGAAACTCCCAGTACTTTGGCCACCTCATGCGAAGAGTTGACTCATTGGAAAAGATTCTGATGCTGGGAGGGATTGGGGGCAGGAGGAGAAAGGGACAACAGAGAATGAGATGGCTGGATGGTATCACTGACTCGATGGACATATGTTTGGGTGAGCTCTGGGAGTTGGTGATAGACAGGAAGGCCTGGCGTGCTGCGATTCATGGGGTGGCAAAGAGTCGGACACAACTGAGCGACTGAACTGAACTGAATTGATCGATATAGAAATGCCAATTCCCCTTCCCCAGCTTTCCAGTTTAGCCATAGTCCATCATGGCTCAATGAGAAACAACCTATATGTTCCACATGCTCTAACCATTTCTCCCCTAGATCTCTTGGTCTTCAGGCCAGTTCTTCACATCTGTCCTTACAGTCTCATGTCTCCTTTCTTACTCAGTTTCCACTAATTTACTATTTCATATATTCTTAACCTCTTTCCCAAGAATAATTCTCTGCAAGTATTTCTACTATTTAATTTCATTTTCTTCTGCTAGACCTTTCTCCAGGAATTTTGCCCATTGGATATACCTATTTTATTTTTCCTGGGTTCTGCCTTCACTACTAAAATCTTCCCATTTCCCACAGTCAGTCTCTTCCCAGCTTTTCTGGAGTTGGAACCCAACTACTGCAGCTTTGACCTCACTTCCATGGTTTGAGTCCAGGTTGCTCTTACTAGCCACACTGCCTTTTGGAATCCTTGACCACCTACCATTCCAGCAATTGAAATTCCTATGGCTGAGATGTACCCACATTTGTTTTCACTCCTGGGCTGGCAGACATTACTAGAAAAAAAAACCCATGAAACCAAAAAAAAATATGGATCTCAATCAAATTTCAAGTGATGAAACTTTAATCGAACTTTATTGGGTTTTACTTGGCAATCCTTTTATGCATCCTCATTGCCTCCTATATCATTTCCTACAGCAGTTATTCCAAACTTTGTCTCCTACTTCTCCTACACTGCAAGACCAACCATGTCATCTCATCTCAACTTGGAAGGGTTTTGCTCAGTTATCTGTCTGTCTTCCATTTACTTACTCTTTAGAATCTTTAGTAAAATCTTTCTTACACAAATACTCTTTTCCCCCCTTTCGTTTCATTCCCAGTTTATCTATAGGGTAACCTACATTCTCTCCCATCACAATTCCTTTTCTTCCTCTGTAATTAACCCAACCATCTAACCAAAATCCTTTCTCCAATATGGCCAAACCTAATCACCAAATCCATCCAATGAATATCCTTTCCTTACTCTCTTACGGTTTGAGCTCCAAGATACAAAGATATTCTTGTTTCGTCTAGTCCCCATCCCTCAATTTTATTGAGATATAATTGACATATAACATTGTGTAAGTTTAAGGTATACATATAGTGATTGAATATATGTATATATTGTGAAATAATTACCACCTTGACTTTAGTTAACATCCATCATCTCACGTAGTCACGATTTGTGTATGTGTGATGAGAACTTTTAAGACCTACTCTCCTAGCAACTTTCAAATATACACTACAGTATTGTTGGTTATAGTCACCATGCTGTACATTACACCCCCACATCCTATTTATCTTATAACCGGAAGTTTGTACCTTTTGACTGCATGTGTGTTTGTGTGTGTGCTCAGTCCCATCTGACCTGCCAAGCTCCTCTGTCCATGGAATTTTCTAGGCCAGAATACTGGAGTGGGCTGCCATTCCCTACTCAAAGGGATCTTCTGGACCCAGGGGTTGAACCCACTTCTCCTGCATCTCCTGCATTGGCAGGCAGATTCTTTACCTTTGAGCCACCTTTTGAATACCTTCATACCTTTCCCCCAACCCTCTACCCTCTGCCTCTGGTAATCACCAATCTGTTCTCTGTTTTTGTGAGTCTGGGGTTTTTTGATTTCACATACAAGTGAGATCACACAGTATTTGTCTTTCTCTGTCTGACTTACTTCACTCAGGATAATGCCTTCAAGTTTCATCCAAGTAATGGCAAATGGCATAACTTCTTTTCTATGGTTGAGTAATATTTCATTGTATATACATATAACATACCTTCTTTATCCATTCATCTATTATTTGGCTATTGTAAACAGTGCTGCTGTCAGCATGGGGGTGCAGATATCACTTCAAGATCGTGATTTCATTTCCTTCTAATAGATACCTAGAGGTCTGTCTACTTTATTGACTTAAATACTTCCTTGACCTGAACATTTCTTGAATGTTCCTTAAACTCCTTGGTTCTTTGATCTTTTCTTTCTCCACTCCTCCCTAGGATTTCTCTCTCTCTCTCTCTTAACTTTAGCTATCACCTCTTTGCAGTTGATCAACACATCTGCAGGTTTAACACAGGCCTCTCTTGAGCTTAAATCCTGCATTTCTATTCACTCAGCTTACCCATCTAGGAGTCAATTTAATACATCAAAAAACAAACTCACAATCTTTCAGAATTATGCACTGTCTCTCACTTAGGCTCGAAACTTTGGAGTAATCCTGACTCAAAATTTCCAGCCGCTATATATTTTACTCAATCATCAGTGTCCACAAATTCCTCCTTAAATCAATTTCTTGTTTTCTGTTCTCAAGTTGGGACTGTTGTAATAGTTTCTAAATAGACATTCCTGCCTCCAGCTTCTCCTCTCAATCAATTCTCCGCGTTCTTCCTAAATAGATCTTTCCGAAAGACCTGTGTGTGTATACATACATGTACATACATGTGTGTGCATCTAATCATTTGTGCAGGGCTAATTCCTCTCTAATTATTTTAGCCCTACTTGTTCTTCTGGAACCAACTATCCCAACATCCCCACAATATAGTATAGCAGGAAAAACAGTGGCTTTAGAGTTACCAGGACCTGGATTTGAATATTAGACTGCATTTTACTGGCCAAATAACTTCAAACTTCATAGAAAAAAAACATTATTTTCTTTATCATTAAGTTCAGTAGTAGGTGTTTATATCACTTGTTTTAGAACACAACTTAGATATGCAAATGTATAATATTAATAGTGTGTGTACATGTGTGCAAAGTCACTTCAGTCCTGTCCAACTCTTTGCGACCCTATGGACTGTAGCCCACCAGGCTCCTCTGTCTATGGAATTCTCCAGGCAAGAATACTGGAGGGGGTTGTCATTCCCTCCTCCAGGGAATCATCCAGACCCAGGGATCGAACTTGTGTCTCCTGCAGCTCCTGCATTGCAGGAGGATTTTTTTACTGCTGAGCCACCAGGGAAGCCCAATAATAATATCATCTACCTTTTGTTGTAGTTGCCAGTCCTTCCCTATATCCTGAGAGCAGAATCTGACACCTCTTTGTGTTTCGAAGTCATTTAGCTATTGCTACATTTATTGAGCATCTACTAGATGCAGGGCATCTTGAGGGGAACAAAAAATGAATCGGGTACACGATTTTGTCTTCCAAGTATAATCAGACTTATACGGAAGATTCATTCATCGGGGGTGGTTGAGGGGGAAAGAAAATTCTTAATTTACCAGGTACTTTGCAAAGTACCAAAGATTCAAATAAGAAGAGGCCATGTTCCTTGACATTAGAATCTGGGATCTATCCAGTTAGGGATACTGATTAGCAAACATTTATAATCAAGTATAGTAAATACTGGTTCAATCCCTGGGTTGGGAAGATCCTCTGGAGCCGGCCATGGCAACCCACTTCAGTATTCTGGCCTGGAGAATCACCATGGACAGAGGAGCCTGGTGGGCTACAGTCTATGGGGTCTCAAAGAATTGGACATGACTGAGTGACTAAGCACAGCACAGCACATAGTAAATGCTATGATATGGATACATACCAGGCATTTGGGGCACACAGAGGAGGGGTATCTAAGTCAGACAGCAGAGTCAGGGGACACAATAAGACCTGAGCAGAATCTTAAAAAATGTGTAGCAGCAACCAGGCAAGACTCAGCAATGAGCAAAGGCTTGGCTGTATGAGAATGTATATAAATAACCGCAATACAAGAGAGAAAGTAATAAATAAGTGGCAGAGCAGAAGCAAAAAGTGGCAGTCAAGAGGAGGTACATTCTTGGGAGTCGGGTGAGGTGAGCAGAAACTGCTGTGTGGTAGTGGAGGCATTTGAAGCAATCTGAAGGGTTAAGGGGTCAAGTTCAGACACGCGGTGGGGCTGGATACCTCTTTGTCCTCTGAGCATTCTGTGCTGTGCCCTGTACACAGTGATATAGGACCTTGTTTGCTGTGATGATGGCGATGATTATGATGATGGTGGTGATATCTAGGTTTTTATCATGAAGTTGCCTCTTTCCAGGCTGTTTACAAGGGGAGAATCATGAATCAAAAAAGCATTTCTCGGTGGAGAGCCTCTCAGTCAGACTGTCTGGCTTGAATCCCAGCTTTCCATTAGAGGGCTGTGTGACTTTAGAAAAATTACTTAACTTCTCTAGGGTTGAGTTTTTTCTTCCATAAAATGGAGTAATGATAGTGTATGGAACAAATGAATGACTACATATAGACATGTAGGAAGAGTGCCTGGCACACTGTAGGTACCCAATAAACCTTGGTTATTATTATTACATTTGTGCATCTCTGGATTATCCACAATGGGGTTGGCCTTAAGAGAGATTTTAGGAGCACTGAAAAGGCCATCTCCTCAATACTTCACTTATTGTCACATCACTTCTCACTCGCTGGTATCTCTTCAACTCTCCTAATACACTCCTTTAAATGCTGTCATTAGACATTCATACCTTTGGATTTGAGATGTCACTTTCCCAGTATCTTGGGAAGGAACATAATAAGGGGTCGGCCCTTTGTCACTTTAAAATTTTATCTGGCCAGACCTCTATCCTTCTTAACTGCCAACTATACTGAGGAAATATGGAGAACACAGAAAAGGTTAATTCTGAAACTTGGAGAAACTTTTTCCTCAGAAACTCAAGCTAGAAGGAGATACTCAGAGGGCTTCCCGAGGACAGCAGGTCCTCTGGGATTGGAAAAAGAGGTGAGACAGCAGAGAGAGGCCAAGAAGTGATGAGGAAAGCAAAAATAAGGTCATTCGTGTCAGTAAAGACACTAACTTAACAAACAGTGCTGATCTTAACTTTGGAACTCTTCAATCACCACGCCTTTCTCCTCTCTGTGCTGTGTTTTAGAATAAATAATTTTTCTCAGGATAAATCTTGATTTATATTAATGAAGGAGACCATACAGGTGATCAAGAAACCCCTGGATTTAAATTTTAATAATGACTTTTACTTGTTTGCTTTCTGAGTTATCAAAAACTAATAAAACACCTACTATCTGTCTTAATGCCAAATTACTGAGAGCGAGAATCTCATTAGCGGCTGAAGAAATAGTCCCTCTCAGGCACCTTATAGTCCAAATGAGGAAGCATAAAAATTAATAACAACTAATTCCTAAATTGTATAACAGATATGACACAAAACTCTTTCATAGGAAAGGAAAAAAAAAGCAATGAGTAGAGTTTGGAGTAGCAAGCAATAATCTGAAGGATCAGATTGAACTGGGCCTTGAAGTAGGTTTTGGGCAGTTCCAAGAGGGGTTGATGACTTCAGGGGAAGAGAGACAGGAGCAAGCCATGGACTGAAAGGAGAACAGCACTTGTGTAGGTAGAAAATGCTAACAGGAAAGGTCATCACCAACAACCATGATGACAGCTGTCATTTATTGAGTATTTAGTATTTGCATGTGCCAGGCACTATTCTAAACACTACATTTATACTGTCTCATGTAATACACATAATAACCTCATGAGATACGAACTGCTATTCTCATTTTACAGTTGAGGCGCCAGATGCTTCAAGGAGTAAGTGACTGTCCTAAATCATGCAGCTAAGTGGGAGCTGAGTTTAAAACCCAAGTCAGCCTGAGGTGAAAGCTCTTAACCAGCCCACACTACAGCCTCTCTTCAGCATGGATGTTAGGAAGCAATGGGGCATATGATTGGTTAAATAAGTTGGGAGTTCATTACACAAAATATAATTTAGAGAAAGCATACAAGAGGGATACACAGTGAGTTTTTTAAAAAGCCAGATAAAATAAGCTACAAGGATATATTGTACAACATGGGGAATGTAGCCAATATTATATAATAATTATAAATGGAGTATAGAAAAAGAAACTGTTAGTCCCTCAGTCGTGTCCAACTCTTGCGAGCTCATGGTCTGCCACAGAATTCTCCAGGCAAGAATCCTGGAGTGGGTTGCCATTGCCTTCTCCAGAAATGGAATATATGTAACCTTAACAATTATGAATCACTATGTTGTATACCTGTAACTTATGAAATATTATACAGCAATTATACTTTAATAAAAAGAGTAACGAAAACCTTAGTATTAAAAAATAACATGCTTACGCTTTCTTCATGGTTTATTCTATTAGTAACTTTCAACTAAAAGATTGTTCATTCTAAATAAAACAGTACTGTAGAAAAAGCTAACATGCTTAAAAATTTACAACTTTTTGATGAATAATTTTATATTGTTATTTACTAGTAGCCATTTAACAAAAATATGTGTATCTGAAAATACTAACAAATACTGCATTCGATGTCTGTATTTATCAAAACAGAACCAAAGTATGCATGTCGCCATTGTTGTTTATTTGCTAAGTCGTGTCTGACTCTTTTGTGACTCTAAGGACTGTAGCCCGCCAGGCTTCTCTGTCCATGGGATTTCCCAAGCAAGAATGCTGACGTAGGTTGTCATTTCCTTCTCCAGGGGATCTTCCTGATTCAGGGATCTAACCGGAGTCTTCTGCACTGGCAGGCGAATTCTTTACCACTGATGTATATATGTGTTTATATACCCAAATAACCAGCAGTATAAATCTTTATTAATAAAAAAAAAGTCACAGTGTACGGAACACTGCTTATGGAACAGGCACCTTCCTTACAGCATCATCCTGAATGTGATTTATAATTACACCCATTTTATAGACAAGAAAACCCAAATGCAGAGGTTAAATGACTGCTCAAGCCTCACAATACTTTAACAGCACATTCCAGATTTGAATGCTAGGCTGGTGGCAACACCTGTGCCCTTGCGACTAACCTACACAATCTCTCTTCTGAGCAAGGGAAAAATTGTGTAAAAAATAACACCACTGCAATTTACATCGTGTCTTTCAAAGCATTTTCATATTCATAGCAACAGCCAACTCTTACAATAACCACGTGATAAGGTTCAGACGATACCTCCATCATCAGTTCAGTTCAGTTTAGTTCAGTCGCTCAGTCGTGTCTGACTCTTTGTGACCCATGAATCGCAGCACGCCAGGCCTCCCTGTCCATCACCAACTCCCGGAGTTTACTCAAACTCAGTGAATAATAATAGTAGTTATAGTTATCATTAAAATAATAGTCTTAGTCATCACTGACTGAGTGTTCCCCATACACCTGGCACTGTGCTAAGGTCTTTAAATGGACTACATGGATGGTTCAGTAAGATAGGCTCTATTATTATCCTTACCTTGCCCATGAGGAAATGGGTACTCTCCTAACTGGTGTCAAGAGAGGTTAAGTAACTTAATGAAGGAGACTGGGCTCAGATAAGTTACAGAACTAATTCAAGGTCATGAGATAACGAGTGTGATTCCTGGACCAAAGCACAGATCCCCCAATTCCACATCCACAAAATAGAAATATCCTTTTCATGTTATGAGACTAACAATGAATCCGCAGCTACAGGAAGGACAATTTGAAGAGAGAGCTACAACCAGTAAGGAGAGCAGCTGGAAGACTAATGTGTGGTAAATGTGAGATGATGCAGAGCCAGGTAGGATAGTGTGAGGGGAAAGGAAAAGGTGGCCAGGCCAGGGGCTATCTGAGGAAGATTATGCTAGCTCACTTCTGCAGCATGAAAATACAAGAGGAAGGAAAAACAGCATAAGTTTGGCTTCTAGCCATAAAATCTGTGAAAAGAGGGACACTGTGGTCAGAAATAGGAGTGGTTTGAAAATGGCACTGGCCCACAGTGAAATAACACTACGTACCAACTAGGAATACAGTTTTGAAAAGTTAGGCAATAACAAGTGTTGTGTGAATGGAGAGATGCTGTAATTCTCATACACTGCTGGTGGGATGGTAAAATGGCGCAGCCACCTTTGAAAACAGTTCTGTAGTTTCTTAAAAAGTTAAACATAAGTTTACCAAACAACCCAGCAATTCCACTCCTGCATGTCCACAAAGACTTGTATGTGAATGGTCTACTGCAACATTATCTCAATAGCCAAAAGGTGAAAACAGTCCAAATGTCCATCACCTGATGAACGGATAAATAAAATGTGGTGTGAGGAGGGCATGGCAATCCACTCCAGTATTCTTGCCTGGAGAATCCCACAGAAGCCTGGCAGGCTACAGTCCATAGAGTTGAAAAGAGTCAGACATGACTAAAGTGACTTAGCACGTATGCACACACAAAACAATACTGTAGAATATATTCAACAATAAAAAAACCAAGTACTGATACACACGATAACATGGATGCACCTCAAAATCACTTGCTAAGTGAAAGAAGAGAAAAGTGAAAGTGTTAGTCACTCAGTCGTGTCAGACTGTTTGGAAGCCCATAGACTGTACTCCTCTGTCCATGGGATTCTCCAGGCAGGAATACTAGAGTGGGTTGCCATTTCCTTCTCCAGCAGATCTTCCCAACCCAGGGACTGAACCCAGGTCTCCTGCATTTGCAGGTGGTTTCTTTAACAGTTGAGCCACCAGGGAAGATGCCAGATACAAAAGACTATAATATTGTATAATGTTATTTACATGGAATGTCCAAACAAAGCAAATCTATAAAAGAGAGCAGATTAGTGGGACTAGAAATGGGAATCAACTGCAAATGAGTATGAGGGGTCTTTTTGGGGCGAAGCAAAGGTTATAAAAATGGGTTTTGGTGATAGTTGCACAATACTGAAAATTTACCCCCCAAAAATCATTGAGTCATTTATACACTTAAAATGAGTGAATTCAGGGTATGCAAGTTACATCTCAGTAAAGATGTTCTTTAGAAAGGTGAAGCTGGTTTGTGAAGGAAGAGAGTTAAGTTTTGGAATCATAGGTGACCACTGGACACTAAAGTGGAGATGTCCCACCAGGTAAGAGGTGCAGGTGCAGAGGTGAAAGTCGAAGGAATAAAAATGGATGAGCTCACACACACACACACACACACACACACAAAACAGACACACACAAGAGGAAAGGAAGAAAGAAGATGCCAATGGCAAACCTTTGGTGTAACTACTATTTAGGGGCAGGGATAACAGTTTACCTGGGCTGACATGGTATTCACCCTGGTAGCAACATATCCAGTTAATATTCAAATTTACTTGTATTGTCTAAGTGCACACCTACTAACAGCAAAGGTATGTGCCACACAGCAGGGCAAAGAGTGGGGTAAATCTACTTGCGGGAAAATTGCCGCTAAGTGACTAAAATACACAAGGATAACTGGGAATGGACTGAATATGTTCCCTGTATTTTGGCGCTAAAAAGAACTGCACAAACATTTTTACCCAAATTAGAAATAACATCAGCATTAGGGAGTGCAGTTTTCAAGAGCAATGATATTTCACTTAGTCACTAGCAACCAAGAAGGATGGATACTGCGCTGGGCCACACCTAGAATCAGACTCTTTGGCCCCAATATTGACTTCTGAATTTAGAAGGAAGCAGCAGAGATTCTCAGATAAACTACAACTGCTTTTCCACCTCAGAATTCATGGACCCTTCTTCCTCCTGCCCTGACTCCATCCCTAACCAAAGCTTAGAATTTTGGGGAGGAGACCCTCCCAGGCTAGGGACTAAAGACCCCTTCCCTCCCCTAAGGCCTGACAATTCTTTGTTTCTCCTTCTTTCACATTTCTGGTTGGTGTAAATGAAGCAAAATTAGACTACAGTCCTTGACTGTGAAAATAAAGGAAAAAAAAAAATCAAAGACTCATGAAGCTCAAGATAGAAAAGGAAGCCCAAGATTGAAACCACACTGGCTTCAGGACCACCCACCACCCATACCACTAAGCAATGGGTTCCAAATCCTGGGTCCAAGGTGGATACCGAGGTAGAATTTAGATTGGGTGGGGGGAATAAAACTTAAATTTCACTAACTTCTACTTGAAATTTATAATTCCTTTCAATGATGAAGATAGGCAATAGATCAAGGCAGAGCAACGCATGACTTTTCACCAATAGAATCACAGACATTTTCACATCATCTTACAGTTGTGGCAGATATTCTAAATACTGTTTACACTCATCACTATGACAAAATTACAGTAGTTATTAGATTTGCCAATAGACTTTTTTTTTAAATTAATGCCCTAATAAGCACATAAATTACTATAATACAAATTAGAGGCTTTGAATGTTTGATATTTCATTATTGAAATTATTTCATTATGCACTATTTTTGTATCACTATGTATTTTATTTTACATGTTTAAAATCATGATTCTGTCCATAGGCTTCACCAGACTGCTCAAGGGGGTCCAAGTCACAAAAAAGGTGAAGGACTCCCAGGCTGGAAACCACCCCCAGTCCTCATTCACCGCCACCAAAAGTGAGCCTCCCTGGGTGCCTGCAGTCCCACCATTAGTGAACATTTCCTTTGGGTTTTTAAGATTTCCATTAAATTGCAAATACCCCCAGAGGAGAAGAACTTCTCCAAGCGTTATTAGTTAACCCCTTAAATGGGGTTGTTTAGCAGCTAGCTGAGCACAACGCCCTACAATTCAATTAAGCAAGCATTTATTGAGCTCCTGCCACGGGTAAAGGAGCCAGGCTGGGGTACGGGGAGGGAAACCCTGCAAGGCTTCTTCCCTCAAGGGTGCCTGCAATCTAGTAGGAGGCAAAAATCAAGTACAGAAAAGACAAGGGAAGAGCAACGCTAAGGGGAAAGGGCAAAGATCAAAGATCGTCCTAGCGGAGGGATGCCTCAGGAGAAAAGAGACTCCCTCGTGCTCGCATTCCAGAAGGAGTGATGAGTATCCACTCAGTGCCAGGGCCGCGGAATACCACCTTAGTCAAGGTCACTGCCTAGGATTAAGCTAAATGGGTAAAACACGAAGTAAGCTACTGGCATGGAGTTCTCTAGGAGGTATAGGAGACCGAGGAAGCACAGGGGAGGGAGTGCCTTAGTGCCGGCGGGGGCGGGGAGAGCCTAGTAAGACTCTTGGTTGTGATGAATGTGGCACGGAGGAAGTGACATATGAGCTGAGCCTAGTAGGATAAGTTTTTTTTTTTTCCTAAGGGAGACCGAGAGAGAGATGGGGGAAGGGAGGAAGAGGGGGGAGGGGCACCGCATTCCTGGCAGAGGTATGTGTAAAAGAGTCTGTTCTGAGAATCCATTTTCAGTGGGAGTTTAGGGATAGCTGAGGAACCTGGGCAGGAGTCGGGACTGGAATTGTATAGCGGGGCGGTTCTGTGTGAACGGACCTTACATTTAATGCTGGGAAGTTTGCATCCTCTCCTTTTGGAACAATCTTAAAGGAGGAGATATTTGAGCTGGGCCTGAAAGCACGAGAAAAATTTCAACAGGTGGAGATGGGGAAGGGTGGGGAGTGTTTCAGGCGAAACGAACTGCATAGCCAGGCCCAGGGGCTGACAGCATGTGCCTTGGTGAGAACAGTGCTGGAGCCGTGCGGGGTCCAGAGCGCGCCGCACGCACTGGGCGCACCTGGCCGGGGTGGGCGTGGGGGAAGAGGGATATGGGAGGATGCTTGTTAACAGCGGGGGTTCTGGGCCCGCAAGCAGACTGCCGACTCAGGACCTCTCCCCGCAGGCCCCTGGTTATCAAGCTCCTCTATCCTGATGAGCAGTAAAAGCCGTTTAGGAGAGAAGGCTAAAAGGAAGGTAGGGTTTGAGAACAGGGTAAGAAGTGTTAGTCTCTCTACCATCTCAGCCACCAGGGCAGGGTAAGAATCTGCACTTCAATCGGAAGACAGTGGGGAGCTCTGGAGAATGGAGGCAGAGGGAGAGTGGTATTTATCAAGGCTGTTCTTAGGAAGACCGGTGAGCTGAGGATGAAAAGTGGGGGTCCACGTAAGGGCTATGGCAGTACTTCAGGTAGGGGTATTATGATTTAGGACAGTGGCAGGAGGAAGAGGAGGGGCGTGACAAATGCAAAGACATGCAGGTGACAGAATCTCCACGGCTCACTGGGCAGCTGAGGTGAGTGGAGCGGCTGAGTCACCAATGACTCCAGGGATTTGAGCTGGGCAGTGAGGAAAACAGTAAGGCCTTTAAAAGCAAAGCAGAAGAGAAGGCGCCCTTACTGTAAAGCAGGTGAGGAAGGGAGGTGTTTAGGTGTATAGTGGTGCCGCAGAGTCAGAGGCCAAGAATAGTGATGATTTTTATTTTAAGGGAGCAGCCCCTGGCTAGCAGGATACAGGATAAGAGCAGGTCACCAACCATCAGGGAGCTGGGGTGGAGGAAGGCCACAAAAGCTGCCTTCATCACCACTTTGCTGAGCATCCCCTAATAAGGCGACAGGCACTCTGAGCTATAAACCCAGTCCTTTCTCTTCTCAGGAGCTCCCATTCTCCTTCTTGATGGAAAAGCAGATGATAATAAAACTTAGCACCCACTCATCTCATGGGAGTGCTGCGGAGGGCAACTAATATACATATATAAATAAGTTGAAGGCACTCAACAAGAACAAAGTGTGCTGGAACTGCTAAACAATAATAAATTCAGCCACCTCCTCCGTCATCATAGTAAACAAGGTATCTTCCTATAAAGAAGATGTGGTTAACCAGATCCTAAAATTGAGACCATCTCTAACAACAGACACAGCCTCTAACAACAGGTAATTAAATCTAAACTCTTGATTTTCAAGAATTCCTTCCTCAGAGAGTCTCAGAATGACCCTAATATCTCTATCAAGCTGTGGCCTGGACCAGATGGCAATTAATAAACATGAAAGTTACTTTATCGTCCTCCATCCCATTCTTAGTATCAAAGTGTGACTAACATCAGCATCCAAACTACAGGCAGTCTCCACCATCCCCCTAAGCTGTACTCCCTGTCACACCCCTGAGGTCCCTCTCTTGGCAGAATGGTGCCGTATAAAATATTCAGATCCTAGGTAGGATGTGTGCAACCTACACAGGAAAGAAGGCTGTCAGGAAAAAAAAAAAAAAAAAAAACAGCTCTCCTAAAATGACAAAGATAGCAAATCCATTTAAAAGGACCACATCTCTAATTATATGTTCCATGCATAGCAAATCTCTTAATAAATCCCACCACAATCTCTGCTCCCCTAAAGACCAGACCTGAGAGGCAATAACTCCCCTCCTCTGTGGCAAAATCCAATTTTCACACCTGGTAAATGAAATAACTCCACTGTGAACCAAGGTCGGGTTGGGGTGAGCCGTTAACAGAAGGTTAGGGGCTGCACATCATGTAACAGCTCTTCTGGGAAGCTCTTCCAGAGACTTGTTCCTTTTATGCCAGCTGATACTACTCGGCCAGAAAACCTCCAACCTCCTAGGTTACAAATGCGAAAGCGTTTGTCACCCGGAGTGGTTATAATTGAGCACTCCAGTTCTCGAGTCATATATGTGCAAGGTCTGGCTTTAGTCTTTATCTCTGGTTTGGTATGAAGTTTTCTTACCATTTGTGTACTTTCAGGGCATAAGCTTATACCACATTCCTGACGAATTGACTACAAGAAGGGGAGATGCTACTGAAATTTACAATGGTAAAGGAGTAAAATACCTGAGGAACAAAAAATGTAAAGCTTGAAAATCCAGGCAGGATGTATACATTGTACACAACTATTCAGGAACAACAAAGTGGACATCCACAAGGAACACACACACACACACACACACACACACATTCTTAAAGATAATTGGAATAATCGCCAGAAACACATCTCAGGATACATAAGAATTAGTAAAGGTGACATCACAGATAAGTAGAAAAAGGAAGAATTGCTCAAGAAATACTGAAATAATTATCCTCCTCTTTGGAAAAATTTTTACATCCTTATCTCACATCATATAATAAAAAATTCCAGTGGGATTAAAGTGATAAACATAAAAATGAATCCTTTTTTTTTAAAAACTAGAAGAAAACATAGATAAATATTTATCAGACCTTGGGGACAGGCAAAGATATTCTTAGAATAAAATCAAAGGAAAAAATAAATAATTCAATAGATGTGACTACATAAAAATGTAAAATTCTGTATGTTTAAAAAATTATAAAACTAAAAGACAAACAACCTAATGAAAAAAATATTTCCAACAAATAAGATTTCAACAAATATGACTGAAAGAAGTTTATGTTCTTGGCATATAAAGAGCTCATACAAAGCAATATGCAAAATGTAAATACCCGAGTTGAAGAAAATTAACAGAAAAAAAATCACTTGAACTTATGAAAAAATTCATTCTAACTTGTACTCAAAGAAGCAATATAATAAATAAATCATATTTTCTATGCAGACCTGGCACATGATAAACATTTGGTATATACTCATTGACTTGTTCAAATTAACAAAAAATAAGAAAATCCCAGTGTTCAGGATGTGATCAAATGAGTGCTCTAACATGCAACTTGTAGGATTACATACAAAAGCAGGGGTCAGCAAACTGCTTCTGTAAAGAGCAGACGGTAAATATTGAGGGTTTGCAAGCCATACAGTCTCTTGCAACTACTGGGCTCTGCCGTTGTAGGCTGAAAACAGCCAGAGACAGTATGTAAATGAACGAACATGACTGTGTTCCAAAAATAGGCTATTTATGGAACTGAAATGAGAATTTCGTATAATTTTAATTGTGTCATGAAATATTATCCTTCTTTTGATTTTCCCCCAACCACTGAAACATGTAAAAACCATTCGGAGCTCAAGGACTGGACAAAAACAGACCATGGGACAGATTTGGCTTATGGATGGTAGTTTGCCCTGTCCTAGAACAGCATTTCTGGCAATCAGGTTGGCACTATACATCAAGAGTCTAAAAAAAGACCATACCCAGGCTTGCCAGTATTAAAATAATCTGGTACAAATAATTTTTAAAATAAAAAATGGAAAGTTTGTACTGTTTTCCCTAATTGTCATGTAATTCCCTTTCTAAGAATTATTTATAAAAAAAAACAAAATAAGGAAACTCAGACAGCCATATACACAGAGAAGCAGCTAAACAGCCAGCAGAATGGGAATGGTTAAATAAACAACCTTGGTTATGTTCATATTAATATATATGTACATAGAGAAAAGACTGGAGGAAATACAATAAAATGTGACTAGTGCCCTGGATGCTGAGTTCATGAGTGATTTTATATTTCTTTATTCTTTTCTTCTAACAGTTCTCTACAGTACGTAGTTATTACCCTTGTAATTAGGAAGATACTCTAATATTATATTTAAAATAAACTGAAAAAAATAATTCAGAAACTAGTTTACACAGAACAGTCAGAGAAGGAAAAAAAGAGAAAACCTATCCAATGCAACCTAGATGTAAAATCTTGACAAAATCTGCAATGAAAAACAGACTGAAAGTTGCCTGGGTCTAAAACTCAAGCACCACCAAAGTAAAAAAAAAGTTCTGATCAAAAGCAGCTGAGACCTGGAATCTACAATTGACCCTTTACCGAATATAACTTGAAAAGCATGAAATTAAAGGACCTATCCTTGTGCACAGTGTGGCTAGGGGCATTCAGATGCTTCTTTTTCCTTCTCTGCCAACAACCCCACTCCCCCAAAATAAACTCCAAACAACTGTTGTCTCAAGCTTTAGAAAGACAGAATTCTGCAAGGAAAGCTTGCTTCTTTTGTTTTATTTTTGCAGAGAGATGGCTTCTCTCTTCCAAGTGTTAACTAGCCATTTACACTTGGATGCATCTTTTGCTGCAAAGGGAGAGAGGAGCTAGGGCAGTTTCAGGAAATGGAAGGTTCCCTTAAACAAACTTCAGCTCTTTGAGTTTGGTCCAGAAGCTGACTTACACACAAGGAGTACATGGCTGTATTTTGGGGAACTTACTGTTTGCCCGTCCATTTGCTACCTCTTTATACAGGTTGCTTCTCTTATTTCTAAAAGGAAGCCGATAAAGAGGACTTTCCTCAACACTATCTAAATCAGCAGTCCTCAACCTTTTTGGAACCAGGGACTGGTTTTGTGGAAGACAATTTTTCCACGGACTTGTTGGGGGGAGATTAGGGGTGGGTGGTGGTTTCGGGATGATTCAAGCAGATCACATTTTTTGTGCACTCCATTTCTATTATTATTACATCAGCTCCACCTCAGATCATCAAGCATTAGATTCTGGAGGCTGGGGACCTCTGATCTAAGCAAGTGTCACACCAGTCAAGACCTACCAGATAAGTAAGGCCTTAGGGGGGTCAAATAATTTGCCCAGGGTCATCTAGGTAAAGCTTGGTTTCAAATCTTACTTCGAAGTTTGTGGCATCAGTGGCTGAAATGTTCTAAAGCCAGATTTTAAGGAAAGGCAGGGTAGAGGTCAAATATGTTACCATCAAACCCACCTGAGTTCAAGGTTCAAGATCATGGTATGAGTTGATTTTTCTTATCCTCAGTTTTCCCACCTACAAAAACGGGGGATACTAAAATCTCTCTCTCAAAACTTTTGGAAATTCAGAGACAGTATAAAGAAAATAGCCAGCATATTGTAAGTGCTCAGTGAATGGCTGCTATTAGAACACAACTACTACTCATTTCCTTCGCTAAGTTAAAGCTTAATCAGAAGGTCTCTTCTAGGAAAACAAAGGAGAGTTAAAGGAGGGAAACTGCTAAGGTGACTTGGGAAAAGGCTTTTCCTTTCCTTTATTTCCCAGAGAGCTTTAAGTCTTTGCTTTTCTATTTAAGATAAGGGAAGCCTGTTTGGGACAACAAGTTTGGAAATGGAAGTACTTTATGGCATGTTTATGCTTTAAAAATCAAGTCGAAACTCTGTAAGACCACAAACCACTGCGTATGGTGCTTTTCTAGAAGGGTAGGAGCCATAAAAATATTCCTATACGAAGACGCAGTCTCACAGAGCCCATGAGATGAGCCAAAGGAGACTCTTCTGCCCACAAGGAGGAAGGTGGTAACGTTCTTCACTTCCTTTGTGGTTTTAACCTAAACCACAGCTCCTCCCTTCTAGTTATGTCTTTTCTTTACATACATTCAGATGTGTGTTAGCTTTCTTCCACCTAATATGTCATTCCCTTCCCTGCCATATGGAAAAATAGCATATGTTTCTCTCCCTCCTAGGAAAGCTCCTCCAGCACACAGGAATGGTTTGAGGCGCTCTCACAACCTATCTATTCTATCCAGAGCTGGCTGCTTGAGTGTCTGCTCCCGGAGACCTCTGGAAGATTCCAGAGTTCTTCCAATGCCCAGGCCCTTGGCTTGGAGGCAGGGAGGATGAATACATGTACTGTGTATGTGTGCGTGTATGTGTTCTGTGCTCAGTCACTCAGTTGTGTCTGATCTTTGCGACCTCAAGGACTGTAGCCCGCCAGGCTCCTCTGTTTAGGGGATTCTCTAGGCAAGAATACTGGAGTGAGTAGCTGTTCACTTCTCCAGGGGGATCTTCCCAACCCAGGGATCGAACCTGGGTCTCCTGTGTTCCAGGAGGATTCTTTACCACCTGAGCCACCCGAGAAGTGCTGTACATCACTTAGGCAAAAGAGGAAAAGACTTGCTTTGAAATGAATGAGGACATCAAGGCTTCCAGCTGGGGATAAATGGAGGAAATATAATGTCTTATTTTGTTTTTGCTTTTTTTTTTTTTTTTTAAAGGAGGAAAGAAGAATGAATGAAAGGGGAAAGAAGCACAATGCTCAAGCCAACTAAAAGAAAATACCCTAAAAGTAGTGATAGGTTCAGGAAGGTGGGCAGACTGCTGTCTCCTAACTGCTGCTGTGGTTCCTGAGTTAATATTTGCCAGACTTAGCATTCCTGGGCGTGCCGGTGGGAAAACGGGCCCTGCTCAGCATCACGTGAGCTCTCCATCCCAGCTGAGGGACGAGATTGCAACCGTATCACACACAGCTCTCATTACTTGTAAGGAAATGATCTTCCTGAGGAAAGCAGCACAAACCATAAACACACTTACTTAAAAAGGCAAAGCTGTTAGTTGTACCCCTTAACTTCATGACTAATACAGTGTACTGGTCTTCGCTGCCAATGTCTGAGTCTGGAATAGCATTTCCCAGAGCAGATTTGAGGACCCTTTCAGGTCATGGGCTGTGATATGAGAGGGGCACCCTCAGGTTTAACTTTCTTGCCACAAGGAGTAGAATAGCAGTCATTTTCTAAGGAGGAATTTATTAAGCACCATCTATGTCAGGCAGCATATCTATAGCATAATATAGAAAAAGGAAATTCTTTGCCTTTGAGAACTATCATCTTGTGTTAGTCCCTCAGTCATGTCTGACTCTTTATGACCCCATGAACTGTAGCCCACCAGGCTCCTCTGTCCATGGGATTCTCCAGGCAAGAATACTGGAGTGGGTTGCCATTTCCTTTTCCAAGGGAGCTTCCCGACCCAGGGATTGAACCCATGTCTCCTGAATTGCAAGCAGATTATTTTACCATCTGAGCCATGAGAAATGCCCATCATCTTGTTAAAGAACCAATATGCCAAATATCAATTCTAAGGCCAGAATCATTTGATCCCTTCGAAACTTTTCCCTCCCTCCATCTTTTAGGTTAAACAAAAACAATAACACTGAAACTTAGGGAGGGTGACTGACTGTCCTCAGTCTCTCAACTAGCAAATTAGCAGAGTTAAAATCAACATTTCATAACTCCAAGTCTGGTACTGTTCCTTATGGTTCGCTCATACCTCAAAAGGAACAACTTGAACAAATAACTAAACAAGTTAATATGATACAAACCATGTGTACAGAAGT